>NC_090404.1:5445258-5762926 GCF_036365525.1 Heterodontus francisci | reverse complement strand
TCTGGGTTACTTGGGTTTACAAATAGAGGAATAGAATATAATAGAATAGAGGAATACAGAGATCATGCTGGAACTTTATAAATCACTGGTTAGGCCTCAGCTGGATATTATGGACAATTCTGGACACCACACTTCAGGAAAGCTGTAAAAGCCTTCGAAAGGCTACAGAGGAGATTTACCAGGATATTACCAGTGATGAGGAACTTCAGCTATCAGGAAAGGTTGGAAAATTTAGGAATGTTATCCTTGAAACAGAAGGTTAAGAGGTGAGCTAATAGAGGTTTTCACGATAATGAGAGATTTTGATAGAGAAGACAGAGAAAAACTATTTCCTCTGGTGAGTGGATCATTAATCAGAGTCATAGATTCAAAATCATTGGCAAAAGATGGAGATGAGGAGAAATGTTTCCACTCAGAGAGTTGTCAGGATCTGGAACGCACTGTCTGAAAAGGTGGATTCCACAAGTCATTTTAAAAGGGAGTTGGACAGGAACTTGATGAGAAACTTGCAACGTTACAGACAAAAAACAGGGATGTGGGTCTAAGCTTTATCACGGAGCTGGCACAAACATGCTGGGCTGAATGGCTGCCTTCTCTGCTGTAAGTTTCTATGAATCTATTTCATGGTTATCATGACCATTGAACTATTGTAAATAATTGGACACAATGTTTATTGTGGATTATTATACTATTATAGCTCACAATGATGTCTATCATGGATCATTATACGAAGTTAACTGAACAGTGTTTAAAATCATGAGGGGTCTGGACAGAGTAGGTGGGGAGAAATGTGGAAGGTTTGAGAACAAGACGACACTTAAGGTTTTAGAGATTTAAGGTTATTGGTGGAAAAAAAGCAACAGCGACATGAGGAAAATCTTTTTTATGCAGTGAGTGGTTTGGACCTGGAATACAATGCCTGAGAATATGGTGGAGGCAGATTCAATTGAGGCCTGCAACAGGGAAATGGATAATCGTCTGAAGAGAAAAACTTTGCAGAGCTCTGGGGAAAAGGCGAGAGAGTGAGACTAGGTGTGTTGCTCTTGCAGAGAGCTGGCAGGGACACGACAGGCCAAATGGCTGTAACCATTCGATAATTTCTATAATTCTATGAAATGATGTTTCTGTGAAGACTGAACTATTTTAGGCAAAGTTAGATTCCCAGAAAATTTGCAATCTGTGTTCCTGTAAACAAGGTCATTGCTGACAGGAAAAGAGAGAAAGGATTAAATTCTGATATGTAGAGAATGATCTGCTCCCTCCATGAGTGTGGTTAAAATTGTGAGCAAGCTATTACTGGTCTGGAAATACACAAGAGAAGCTGAAAGACAAGATGAGGGAGAATAACAGGGCTCAGAGGATTGAGCTCACTGTCCAAATATGAGAAATGAAACATGGCAACTGGTCCAAACAAAGGAATTATTAAAAGCCTGGAGGGAGAGTGAATTGTACCATTGGACAAGAGGAGTCAGTGGAAAGTCTGGATCAGCATTCCATATTAAACAGCTGGTTCTGTGATATATGTGTCATGGCTGCAGCATGTGGGAGCTCCTGGATGCCAGCGTGATCCAGGGCAAACATGTCCGCAGTAATTGTTTGCGACTCGAAGAGCTTCGGCTCAGAGTTGTTGAACTGGCGTCTGAACTGCAGACACTGCAACACATCAGGGAGGAGGAAAGTTACCTGGACATTTTGTACCAGGAGGCGGTGACACCTCTGAGGATAGGGTCTTCTGATTTGGTCAGTGGTCAGCGACAGGAGCATGTGGCTGCAGCTGAGGCAGGTAAGGGGACCCAGAGGACAGGAGTGGGAGCTGCAGGGTGGATGAGCAACCTGACCATGGCACCATGGTACAGGAAGCCATTAAAGTGGAGGGAGAAAAAAGGAATGTAGTGGTAGTAGGGGACAGTACAGTTAGGGGGATTGACACTGTTCTCTGCAGCAAAGAGCAAGAGTCCAGACGGCTGTGTTGCTTGCCCGGTGCCAGGGTTTGGGAGATCTGCTCAGGGCTGGAGAGGAACTTACAGTGGGAGGGGAGCATCTAGTCATCGTGGTCCATGTAGGTACCAACGACATAGGCAGGACAAGGAAAGAGGTTCTGCATAGTCAGTATGAGGAACTGGGCATCAAATTAAGAAGCAGGACCTCAAAGGTAATAATCTCTGTATTATTACCTGAACCACATGCAAATTGGCATAGGGAAAATAAGATTAAAGAAATTAATGTGTGGCTCAAAGACTGGTGTAGTGGAAGTGGGTTCCGGTTCATGGGGCACTGGTACCAGAACTGGGGAAAGTGGTGGCTGTACCGTTGGGACCGTCTACACCTGAACCATGCTAGGGCCGGTGTTTGAGCGAGCTGCATAACTAAGGAAGTGGAGAGGGTTTTAAGCTGAATAGTGGGGGCAAGGGATCAAAAGATATGGTCAATCAATGAGTAGAGACAAGGCAAGAGAGAAAGATATTAATATGGGAAATAATAAACAGACTGTGACAGGAAGGGACAAAGCATACAAATCTAAGAGTAAATCAACAGATAAGGCTAGAGGTTACAAAAATAATAAAAGGACAAAACTAAAGGCTTTGTATGTGAATCCACGTAGTATTCAGGATGACATAGATTGGGACCTGAATATTGAAGGATACATGGCATTTAGGAAGGACAGGAAGCTAGGAAATGTTGAGGGTTGGCTCTGTTCATTAATGATGGTGTTAGCGCAATAGAGAGAGTTGACCTAAGTTCAGGAGACCAGGATGTAGAAGCAGTTTGGGTAGAGATGAGAAATCATAAAGGCAAGAAGTCACTTGTGGGAGTCGTGTACAGGCCACCTAGCATTAACCACACTATAGGACGGGGTATAAAGGAAAAAATAATGGCAGCTTTTCAGAAAGGTGCTGCGATAATTATGGAGGATTTTAGCCTACACATAGAGTGGAAAAATCAGATGGGCAGAGATAGCCTAGATGAGGAGTACATAGAACGTTTTTGGGACAATTTCTTGGAATAATATGTTCTGGAGCCAACCAGACATCGGGCTATACGAGACCTGGTATTGTGCAACGAGATAGGATTAATTAATGAGCTCATAGTTAAGCCTCCCCTGGGTAGCAGCGATCATAATATGATTAAATTTTACATTCAGTTTGAGGGAGAGAAGAGTGGGTCCAAGACTAGTATTTTAAACTTAAATAAGGGCAATTATGAGGGCATGAAATCAGAGCTAGCTAAAATGAACTGGCAAATCAGGTTAAGGGATAGGTCAATAAAGATGCAGTGGCAGACATTTAAGAGGATATTTCAGAATGCACAGAATAGATACATTTCAACGAGAAAGAAAAATTCCAAGGGTGGGACCCACCATGCGAGGTTAACTAAAACAGTTAAAGATAGTATCAAACTTAAAGAAAAAGTCTATAATTGCAAAAAGATAGGAATCAGGTCAGAAGATTGGACAGAATATTAAAAACAGCAAAGAATGACTAAAAGATTGATAAGGAAGGAAAAATAGAGTATGAGAGAAAGCTAGCGAGAAATATAAAGACAGATAGTAAGAGTTTCTATAGCTATTTAAAAAAGAAAAGTTAACAAAGTGAGCGTTGGTCCTATGGAGAGAAAGTCTGGGGAATTAATAATGGATAATAAGGAGATGGCAGATGAATTGAACAGAAATTTTGCATCGGTCTTCACTATTGAGGATACAAGTAACATCCCAGTATTAGCTGTAAATCAGGAAATGGAAGGAAGGGAGGAACTCAAGAAAATGACAATCACCAGGATAGTGGTACTGAACAAATTGTTGGAGCTGCGGACTGACAAGTCCTGGGGTCCTGATGGAGTTCATCTTAGGGTGTTAAAAAAGTGGCTAGTGAGATAGTTGATGCATTAGTTTTAATTTTCAAAAATTCCCTAGATTCGGGGAAGGTTCTGTTAGATTGGAAAATAGTGAATGTAACTCCTTTATTCAAAAAGGGAGGGAGACAGAAACCAGGAAACTGCAGCCAGTTAGCTGAACATCTGTCTTAAGGAAAATGTTAGAAGCTATTATGAAATACTTTAGAACAGGGCATTTAGAAAAATTCAAGGTAATCAGGCAGAGTCAACATGGCTTTATCAAAGGGAAATCATGTTCAACAAGTTTATTGGAGTTCTTTGAGGGAGTTACATGTACTGTAGATAAAGGGGAACCGGTGGATGTATTGTACTTGGATTTCGAGAAGGCATTTGATAAGGTGTCACATCAAAGGTTATTGCAGAAAATAAAAGCTCATGGTGTAGGGGGTAACATATTGGCGTGGATAGAAGATTGGCTGGCTAACAGGAAACAGAGTAGGCATAAATGGGTCATTTTCTGTTTGGCAAAATGTAACGAGTGGTGTGCCACAGGGATCTGTGCTGGGGCCTCAACTTTTAACAATTTATATAAATGACTTAGATGAAGGGACCAAAGGTATGGTTGCTAAATTTGGTGATGACACAAAGATAGGTAGGAAAGTAACTTGTGAAGAGGACATAAAGGGGCTGCAAAGGGATATAGATAGGTTAAGTGAGTGGGCAAAGTCCTGGCAAATAGAGTATAATGTGTGAAATTGTCCACTTTGGCAGGAAGAATAAAAAAGAAGCATATTATCTAAATGGTGAGAGATTGCAGAGCTCTAAGATGCAGAGGGATCTGGGTGTCCTAGTGCATGAATCGCAAAGGTATGCAGGTACAGCAAGTAATTAGGAAAGCTAATGGAATGTTATTGTAGCATTTATCGCGAGGGGAATTGAATACAAAAGTAGGGAGGTTATGCTTCAACTATACAGGGCATTGGTGGGACCACATCTGGAGTACTGCATACAGTATTGGTCTCCTTATTTAAGGAAGGATGTAAATGCGTTGGAGGCAGTACAGAGAAGATTTACTGGACTAATACCTGGAATAGGCGGGTTGTCTTATGAGGAAAGATTGGACAGGCTAGGCTTATATCCACTGGAATTTAGAAGAGTAAGAGGTGACTTGATTCAAACATATAAGATCCTGAGGGGTCTTGACAGGGTGGATGTGGAAAGGATGTTTCTCCTTGTGGGAGAATCTAGAACTAGGGGTCACTGTTTAAAAATAAGGGTTCGCCCATTTAAGACAGAGATGATGAGAATTTTTTCTCTCAGAGGGTCGTGAGTCTTTGGAATTCTCTTTCTCAAAAGGCAGTGGAAGCAGTCTTTGAATATTTTTAAAGCAGAGGTAGGTAGATTCTTGATAAGCAAGGGGGTGGAAGGTTATCGGGGGTAGGTGGAAATGTGGAGTAATCAGTTCAGCCATGAACTTATTGAATGGTGGAGCAGGCCTGAAGGGCCGAGTGGCCTACTCCTGCTCCTAATTCGTATGCAGACTGAGGACAGGAAGGACTAAAGGCATCATTCAGGTGTCCAGACCCAGATGTGGCTTCAGGGGCTGGAGTTTTGATGGAGATATTGGGAACTGGTGTCTTCAGTCCCCCCCATACCTCCACCCCCCCCCCCCCCCCCACCCCACCCCAACTAACTCTGTTTCCTAGCCACCAGCACCATCCCTCTCCCTGGAAACTGTCTGAGGCTGAACCAGACTGTGTTTTTTTTCACAGACTCAAAACTCTGCTGCCCATATTCTAACTCGCTCCAATTTCCGTTCATCCATACCCTCTGAGCTTGCTGATCTACACTGGCTCCCTATTAAATAACTCAATTTTAAAATTCTCATCCTTGATTTCAAATCCCTCCATGGCCTCTCTCCTCGCTATCTCTGTACTCCCCTCCAGCCACACAAACGTCTGAGCTATCTGTGCTCGTGAATTCTGGCCTCGTGAGCATCCCCGATTTTAATAGCTCCACCATTGCAGGCTATGCCTTCAGCTGCCTCGGCCCTAACTCTGGAATAATCTCCCTCAACTTCTTCAACTCTCTTCCCTCCTTAAAGTTGTTCCATAAAACCTACCTCTTGGACCAAGGTTTTGCTCACCTGACCTAAAAGCTCCTTCGTGGCTCGGTGTTATATTTTGCTCTACAATGCTCCTGTGAAGTGCCTTTGGACGTTTTATTATGTTAATGGTGCTATGTAAATACAAGTTGTTGTTATCAGCCTGCTCATGCTCAGCACAATGTCTGGTTGATTGATGTGAATCAACAGGAAGAGCAGGGAGGGCTGGAGGACTGTAGGGGCAGTTGATTCTCTAACCAGAGTGGGTGAGAGGAGGCACCTGCAGCACTGAGTGGGCGGGGCTGTGCGCATAACTCTCTTATTGGCTGAAACTCTGCATTATTTTTAAACCTGATTTCGCTCAAACTCCAAAAGAAAACTGGCACTTTCTGTTGTGGCTTAAAACAGATGAAACCATGTGAGTGTGGAGCAAATGTGAGTGTGAGTTATGGGGAGGTAGTCACACCTCAGGTAAAAGAAGTAGGTAGATGGGTTACCGTCAGGGGAAGGAGAGGGAAGCAGCAGGCAGTGCAGGGATCCCCTGTGGCCGTTTCCCTCAACAACAGGTATACCGTTTTGGATACTGTTGCGGGGGACGACTTACCAGGGGTAAGCAATGGGGTACGGGTATCTGGCACGGAGTCTGTCCCTGTTGCTCAGAAGGGAAGGGGGAAGAGGAGCAGAGCATTAGTCATTGGGGACTCCATAGTTAGGGGAACAGATAGGAGGTTCTGTGGGAACGAAAGAGACTCACGGTTGGTGTGTTGCCTCCCAGGTGCCAGGGTTCGTGATGTCTCGGATCGTGTTTTTGGGATCCTTAGGGGGGAGGGGGAGCAGCCCCAAGTTGTGGTCCACATAGGCACCAACGACATAGGTAGGAAGAGAGATGGGGATTTAAGACAGAAATTCAGGGAACTAGGGTGGAAGCTTAGAACGAGAACAAACAGAGTTGTTATCTCTGGGTTGTTGCCCATGCCACGTGATAGCGAAGCGAGGAATAGGGAGAGAGAGGAGTTGAACACGTGGCTGCAGGGATGGTGCAGGAGGGAGGGTTTTGGTTTCCTGGATAATTGGGGCTTTTTCTGGGGTAGATGGGACCTCTACAAACAGGATGGTCTTCACCTGAACCAGAGGGGTACCAATATCCTGGGGGGGAGATTTGCTAGTGCTCTTTGGGGGGGGTTTAAACTAATTCAGCAGGGGAATGGGAACCTAAATTGTAGTTCCAGTGTACAGGATGTTGAGAGTAGTGAGGTCATGGATAAGGTTACAAGGACACAAGAGGGCACTGGCAAGCAAGAACCTGGTTTAAAGTGTGTCTACTTCAACGCCAGGAGCATCCGGAATAAGGTGGGTGAGCTTGCAGCATGGGTTGGTACCTGGGATCTCGATGTAGTGGCCATTTCGGAGAAATGGGTAGAGCAGGGGCTGGAATGGATGTTGCAGGTTCCGGGATTTAGATGTTTCAGTAAGAACAGAGAAGATGGTAAAAGAGGGGGGGTGGGTGTGGCATTGTTAATCAAGGAGAGTATTACAGCGACAGAAAGGAAGTTTGAGGACTCGTCTACTGAGGTAGTATGGGCCGAGGTTAGAAACAGGAGAGGTGAGGTCACCCTGTTGGGAGTCTTTTATAGACCTCCGAATAGTTCCAGAGATGTAGAGGAAAGGATAGCGAAGATGATTCTCGACAGGGGCGAGAGTAACAGGGTAGTTGTTATGGGGGACTTTAACTTTCCAAATATTGACTGGAAATACTATAGTTCGAGTACTTTAGATGGGTCAGTTTTTGTCCAGTGTGTGCAAGAGGGTTTTCTGACACAGTATGTAGACAGGCCAACCAGGGGCGATGCCACATTGGATTTGGTACTGGGTAATGAACCCGGCCAGGTGTTAGATTTAGATGTAGGTGAGCACTTTGGTGATAGTGATCACAATTCGGTTAGGTTTACCTTAGCGATGGGCAGGGACAGGTATATACCGCAGGGCAAGAATTATAGCTGGGGGAAAGGAAATTATGATGCGATTAGGCAAGATTTAGGATGCGTAGGATGGGGAAGGAAACTGCCAGGGATGGGAACAATCGAAATGTGGAGCTTATTCAAGGAGCAGCTACTGCGTGTCCTTGATAAGTATGTACCTGTCAGGCAGGGAGGAAGTTGTCGAGCGAGGGAGCCGTGGCTTACTAAAGAAGTTGAAGCGCTTGTCAAGAGGAAGAAGAAGGCTTATGTTAGGATGAGACGTGAAGGCTCAGGGCGCTTGAGAGTTACAAACTAGCCAGGAAGGATCTAAAGGGAGAGCTAAGAAGAGCAAGGAGAGGACACGAGAAGTCATTGGCGGATAGGATCAGGGAAAACCCTAAGGCTTTCTATAGGTATATCAGGAATAAAAGAATGACTAGAGTTAGATTAGGGCCAATCAAGGATAGTAGTGGGAAGTTGTGTGTGGAATCAGAGGAGATAGGGGAAGCGTTAAATGAATATTTTTCGTCAGTATTTACAGTAGAGAAAGAAAATGTTGTCGAGGAGAATACTGAGATTCAGGCTACTAGGCTAGATGGGATTGAGGTTCACAAGGAGGAGGTGTTAGCAATTTTGGAAAGTGTGAAAATAGATAAGTCCCCTGGGCCAGATGGGATTTATCCTAGGATTCTCTGGGAAGCTAGGGAGGAGATTGCAGAGCCTTTGTCCTTGATCTTTATGTCATCATTGTCGACAGGAATAGTGCCGGAAGACTGGAGGATAGCAAATGTTGTCCCCTTGTTCAAGAAGGGGAGTAGAGACAGCCCTGGTAATTATAGACCTGTGAGCCTTACTTCGGTTGTGGGTAAAATGTTGGAAAAGGTTATAAGAGACAGGATTTATAATCATCTTGAAAAGAATAAGTTCATTAGCGATAGTCAGCACGGTTTTGTGAAGGGTAGGTCGTGCCTCACAAACCTTATTGAGTTTTTCGAGAAGGTGACCAAACAGGTGGATGAGGGTAAAGCAGTGGATGTGGTGTATATGGATTTCAGTAAGGCGTTTGATAAGGTTCCCCATGGTAGGCTATTGCAGAAAATACGGAAGTATGGGGTTGAAGGTGATTTAGAGCTTTGGATCAGAAATTGGCTAGCTGAAAGAAGACAGAGGGTGGTGGTTGATGGCAAATGTTCATCCTGGAGTTTAGTTACTAGTGGTGTACCACAAGGATCTGTTTTGGGGCCACTGCTGTTTGTCATTTTTATAAATGACCTGGAAGAGGGTGTAGAAGGGTGGGTTAGTAAATTTGCGGATGACACTAAGGTCGGTGGAGATGTGGATAGTGCCGAAGGATGTTGTAGGGTACAGAGGGACATAGATAGGCTGCAGAGCTGGGCTGAGAGATGGCAAATGGAGTTTAATGCGGAAAAGTGTGAGGTGATTCACTTTGGAAGGAGTAACAGGAATGCAGAGTACTGGGCTAATGGGAAGATTCTTGGTAGTGTAGATGAACAGAGAGATCTTGGTGTCCAGGTACATAAATCCCTGAAAGTTGCTACCCAGGTTAATAGGGCTGTTAAGAAGGCAAATGGTGTGTTCGCCTTTATTAGTAGGGGGATCGAGTTTCGGAGCCACGAGGTCATGCTGCAGCTGTACAAAACTCTGGTGAGACCGCACCTGGAGTATTGCGTGCAGTTCTGGTCACCGCATTATAGGAAGGATGTGGAAGCTTTGGAAAGGGTGCAGAGGAGATTTACTAGGATGTTGCCTGGTATGGAGGGAAGGTCTTACGAGGAAAGGCTGAGGGACTTGAGGTTGTTTTCGTTGGAGAGAAGGAGGAGGAGAGGTGACTTAATAGAGACATATAAGATAATCAGAGGGTTAGATAGGGTGGATAGTGAGAGTCTTTTTCCTCAGATGGTGATGGCAAACACGAGGGGACATAGCTTTAAGTTGAGGGGTGATAGATGTAGGACAGATGTTGGAGGTAGTTTCTTTACTCAGAGAGTAGTAGGGGCGTGGAACGCCCTGCCTGCAGCAGTAGTAGACTCGCCAACTTTAAGGGCATTTAAGTGGTCATTGGATAGACATATGGATGAAAATGGAATAGTGTAGGTCAGATGGTTTCACAGGTCGGCGCAACATCGAGGGCCGAAGGGCCTGTACTGCGCTGTAATGTTCTAATTCTAATTCAAACATTTCAACATTTGTTCGTGAAATGGATTCATTCAGGACAGACAGCAGGGATTATTTGAAGCAATAACACACTGTAGTGAGAAAGGAAATGCAGTGAATCTTATGTAGATGGATTGTCAAAAGGTGTTTTTTTTTTTATTCATTCATGGGATGTGGGTGTCGCTGGCTATGCCAGCATTTATTGCCCATCCCTAATTGCCCTTGAGAAGGTGGTGAGCTGCCTTCTTGAACCGCTGCAGTCCATGTGGGGTAGGTACACCCACAGTGCTGTTAGGAAGGGAGTTCCAGGATTTTGACCCAGTGACAGTGAAGGAACAGCAATATAGTTTCAAGTCAGGATGGTGTGTGACTTGGAGGGGAACTTGCAGGTGGTGGTGTTCCCATGCATTTGCTGCCCTTGTTCTTCTAGTTGCTAGAGGTTGCGGGTTAGGAAGGTGCTGTCTAAGGAGCCTTGGTGCATTGCTGCAGTGCATCTTGTAGATGGTACACACTGCTGCCACTGTGCGACAGTGTTGGATGGAGTGAATGTTTGTGGATGGGGTGCCAATCAAGCAAGCTGCTTTGTCCTGGATAGTTTGAGCTTCTTGAGTGTTGTTGGAGCTGCACCCATCCAGGCAAGTGGAGATTATTGCATCATACTCCTGACTTATGCCTTGTAGAAGGTGGGCAGGCTTTGGGGAGTCAGAAGGTGAGTTACTCGCCACAGGATTCCTGGCCTCCGACCTGCTCTTGTAGCCATCCTATTTTTATGGCTACTCCAGTTCAGTTTCTGGTCAATGGTAGCCCCTAGGATGTTGATAGTGGGGGATTCAGCGATGGTAATATTTGATAAGGTGCAGGACAGGAAACTTGCTAAAATTTAAAATGGAGTTTGCAATATGTGATGGACAGTGACAGTACATTTACTGCTGAAGCCTGTGGACTGAACCTGCAAGGTAAGGCTCACTCAGATAAACCAGGGCTAGGAGACTGGAGACAGAAGCAGCCTCATTGCTCTGATCTGCTGGAAGGAGCTGTAAATGGACTTGTGACATGATCAGAGCAAATCATTCTCCGTTTCATAACTGGGACTTTCAATGGTGTGGATAAGAACAAATACAAGAATTCGGAGCAGGGCTAGGCCATTCGGCCCATCAAACCTGCTCCGCCATTCGATAGGATCATGGCTGATCTGTCTGTGGCCTCAGCTCCACATTCTGCAATGCCAACCCTCCCCTACACCACGCCCCCCTCGCAACCCCGTCCCCCCGCCCAACCCATGACACTTGACGCCCTTGACAAAATATGTTACCCAACATTCACCGCTGAAGTGAATGTGCCCTATTCATCCTCCAGGAGCCTAATACGCAGGCGCGGAGCTAGACTGTCTCTGAAGCATGCGCAGTCTCACTTTGATCAGATTTGTGCGGGAGCTGGCGTCGGTTTTCTCGCGGGTGAGAGTCGGCGGGGCGCAGCGGAAGGATGGAGCCGGCAGGTGGGCGGGGAGGTTTCAGAAACACCTGGTGTAGGCCGCAAGCCCGGAATAAGAACCTCTAGGTCCCGCGTTTGCAGCGTCGGGGCTTTTTCCCCGGGAACGGGCCCAGGTGAACCGCGGCCATCTCGGTTGAGCAGGCAGCAGAGCGCATGCGCCGCCATGTTGGTGACGACACCGAGAGTGGGCGGGGTTTCAGGGTCATTCATCTCACTGGGTATTTCCTCAGTGGCGGGATTTCTGAAACCCCTGACTCCAGGGCTTCTGAGATCTTTTCAGCTGCAGCTCCAGCTTGAGGTTTCAAATTTGAAAACAGGGAAATCGTTTCAGAGGTGATTAGTTTTGAGCATTTATCTACAATTTAGAAGTTTTAGTGCTATGCTGTGTTATCTGTGAGAGATTCCATGGCTCTGAGGCTGATGTGCACCTTTGCAGTTGATTTGAATCCATGTCCATCCATTGCTGTGTTTCACCTCTGCCCTCCCCGATCACCTCTCTGCCATTGTCTGACTTCCTCTGCCTCTAGTATTTTAACCTTATTTGGTATTTTGCTGTTTTTTCTGCCCACCTTGAATAAATGAGGTTTCAATGGGGCGGCACAGTGGCTAGCACCGCAGACTCACAGCTCCAGTGACCCGGGTTCGGTTCTGGGTACTGCCTGTGTGGAGTCTGCAAGTTCTCCCTGTGACCGTGTGGGTTTCCGCCGGGTGCGCCACTTTCCTCCCACAGCCAAAGACTTGCAGGTTGATAGGTAAATTGGCCATTGTAAATTGCCCCTAGTGTAGGTAGGTGGTAGGAGAATGGTGGGGATGTGGTAGGGAATATGGAATTAATGTAGGATTAGTATAAATGGGTGGTTGTTGGTCGGCACAGGCTCGGTGGGCCGAAGGGCCTGTTTCAGTGCTGTATCTCTCTTTGACTCTATAATTGCTGCCCATCCCCCAACTGTGCGCTGCTGGGTTATCAGCTTTATCTTCCCACAGTATCTTTCCTGGCCAGGAATTGTTTTTCCTGTGCTATAGTCCATTTCTCTTCTATTTCTGAGCTTATATTGACCACCAAATTTTGCACCATTTTTAATTCCCGTAATTCATTCCACACACCCTGAAACATTTACTCTGTTTCTCTCTCCACAGCTGCTGCCTGACCTGCTGAGTATTTCCACAATTTTCTCCTTTTTATTTCAGATTTCCAGCATCCAGAGTATTTTGCTTTTGTTTTATAGTAGGTACTGCTGTCAGAAGCGAGTCTAGAAACACAGACTGACCAATTAAGAGCTGATTTGTATCGGGGTGGGTATTGGATGCTGAAGTCATTTCCTGGCCTCCTTTGCAGGTCTTGTTGGCTCCATCAGTTTGAGCTGGAGTGGAGATGGAGGAGAAGCTGCTGGGTTTAACGCCAAGTACTTTTTTGAGCCCAGTCTGGCCCGACATCTGATGTGGGACTGTCAAGGGAGGTAGATTCTAGGGGAGATTAGGTTGCTAAAAAGACACTGCCATGTAATGTAAAAGAGTATTGTTTTAGGAACAAGTATTTCTGTTGAGGTTATTAATTCATTTTACATATAGAGATTTTTAAAATTCATTCTTGGGATGTGGGAGTCACTAGCCAAAGCCCAGGTGCCCATTGAGAAGGTGATGTTGGGCCTTCTTCCTGAACTGCTGCAGTCTGTATGGTGAAGGTGCTGCCACAATGGTGTTGGTTATGGAGTTACAGGATTTTCACCCAGTGATGATGAATGGCGATATACGTCCAAGTAAACAACAACAATTGTATTTATATAGCACCTTTAATGTATTAAAATTTTCCACTGTGTTTTACATGACTCTTATGAAGCAACATTTGACATCAAGTCGCATAAGGAGATATTAGGGCAAGCCACCAAAAGCTTTGATTAAAGAGCTCGGTTTTAAGGAGTGTCTTAAAGGAGGAAAGTGAGGTGCAAAGGCAGCGAGGTTTAGGGAGAGAATTCCAGAGCTTCGGCTTGAACAGGTGAAGGTGCAGCCACCGATGGTGAAGCAATTTAAATCAATGATACTCAAGTGGCTAGAATTTTTTTTTAAATATTCATTCATGGGATGTGGGTGTCGCTGGCCAGGCCAGCATTTATTGCCCATCCCTAATTGCCCTTGAGAAGGTGCTGGTGCGCTGCCTTCTTGAACCGCTGCAGTCCTTGGGGTTTAGGTGCATCCACAGTGCTGTTAGAAAGGGAGTTCCAGCGTTTTGAACGGTGATAAAGCAACACACCATCCTGACTTGGAACTATATACCCGGGCAATTTTCCACATTGTCGGGTAGATGCCAGTGTTGTAGCTGTACTGGAACAGCTTGGCTTGGGGTGTGGCTAGTTTTGGAGCACAGGTCTTCAGTGCTATTGCCAGAATGTTGTCAGGGCCCATAGCCTTTGCAGTATCCAGCGCCTTCAGTCGTTTCTTGATATCACGTGGCGGAAGACTGGCATCTGTGATGATGGGGACTTCAGGAGGAAGCCGGGGTGGATCATCCACTCGGCACCTCTGGCTGAAGATTGTTGCAAATGCTTCAGCCTTATCTTTTGCACTGAAGTCCTGGGCTCCCCCATCATTGAGGATGGGGATATTTGTGAAGCCTCCTCTACCGGTCAGTTGTTTAATTGTCCACCACCATTCACGACTGGATGTGGCAGGACTGCAGAGCTTAGATCTGATCCGTTGGTTATGGGATTGCTTTGCTCTGTCTATTGCATGCTGCTTACGCAGTTGGCACGCAAGTAGCCCTGGGTTGTAGCTTCACCAGGTTGACACCTCATTTTGAGGTATGCCTGGTGCTGCTCCTGGCATGCCCTCCTGCACTCTTCATTGAACCAGGGTTGGTTCTCTGGTTTGATGGGAGAGTAGGGAGTAGGGAATATTCAGGCCATGAGGTTACAGATTGTGGTTGAATATAATTCTGCTGCTGCTGATGGCCCACAGCACCTCATGGATGCCCGGTTTTGAGTCGCTAGATCTGTTCGAAGTCCATCCCATTTGGCACAGTGGTAGTGCCACACAACATGATGGTGGGTGCCTGCAATGTGAAGGCGGGACTTTGTCTCCACAAGGACTGTGCGGTGAACACTCCTACCAATACTGTCATGGACAAATGCACCTGCAACAGGTAGTTTGGAGAGAACAAGTTCAAGTGGGTTTTCCCCTTTTGGTTCCCTCATCACCTGCTGCAGACCTGGTCCAGCAGCTATGTCCTTTGGGATTCAGCCAGCTTGGTCAGAAATGATGCTACCGAGCCACTCTTGGTGATGGGCATTGAAGTCCCCCACCCAGAGTACATTTTGTGCCCTTTGCCACCCTCAGTGCTTCCTCCAAGTGGTGTTCAACATGGAGGAGTACTGAGTCATCAGCTGAGGGAGGGCGGTAGGTGATAATCAGCAGGAGGTTTCCTCGCCCATATTTGACCTGATGCCATGAGACTTCATGGGGTCCAGAGTCAATGTTGAAGACTCCCAGGGCAACTCCCTCCCTACTGTATACCACTGTGCCACCATCTCTGGTGGGTCTGTCCTGCCAGTGGGACAGGACAGACCCGGGGATTGTGATGATGGTGTCTGGGACATTGTCAGGTATGATTCCGTGAGTGTGACTATGTCAGGCTGTTGCTTAACTAGAACCATAGAAAAATTACAGCACAGAAGGAGGCAATTCAGCCCATCATGTCCGTGCCGGCTGAAAAAAACTTGCCGCCCAATCTAATTCCACCTTCCAGCACCTGGTTCACAGCCTTGCCAGTTACAGCTCTTCAGGTGCATGTCCAGGTACCTTTTAAAAGAATTGAGGGTTTCTGCCTCCACCACCATACCTGGCAGTGAATTCCAGACACCCACCACCCTCTGGGTGAAAAACTTTTTCCTCATGTCCCCTCTAATCCTTCTACCAATCACCTTAAATCTGTGCCCCCGGTAATTGACCTCTCCGCTAGGGGAAACAGGTCCTTCCTGTCTACTCTATCTAGGTCCCTCATAATTTTGTACACCTCAATTAAGTCACCCCTCAGTCTCCTCTGTTCTAAGGAAAACAACCCTGGCCTATCCAATCTTTCCTCATAGCTGCAACTTTCAAGCCCTGGCAACATTCTTGTAAATCTCCTCTGTACTCTCTCCAGAGCAATTATGCCCTTCCTGTAATGTGGTGACCAAAACTGTACACAATACTTCAGCTGTGGCCCAACCAGCATTTTATACAGTTCCAGCATTGCATCCCTGCTTTTGAATTCTATACCTCAGCCAATAAAGGAAAGCATTCCATATGTCTTCTTCACCACTCGATCGACCTGTCTTGCCACCTTCAGGGACCTGTGGACATGCACTCCAAGGTCTCTCACTTCTTCTACCCCTCTCAATATCCTCCCGTTTATTGTGTATTCCCTCGCTTTATTTGCCCTCCCCAAATGTATTACCTCACACTTGACCGGATTGAATTCCATGTCATTTTTCCACCCACTCAACCAAACCATTGATATGTTTCTGGATTCTACTGCTATCCTCTTCACTATTGACCACACGGCCAATTTTTGTGTCATCATCAAATTTCCCAATCATGCCTCCCACATTTAAGTCCAAATCATTAATATATACCACAAACAGCAAGGGGCCCAACACTGAGCCCTGTGGAACGCCACTGGAAACAGCTTTCCATTCGCAAAAACATCCGTCGATGACTACTCTTTGTTTCCCGTTACTGAGCTAATTTTGGATCCAACGTGCCACATTCCCCTGTATCCCATGGGCTTCCATTTTACTGACCAGTCTGCCATGTGGGACCTTGTCAAATGCCTTACTAAAGTCCATGTAGAACACATACACTGCACTACCCTCATCAATCCTCCTTGATGCTTCCTCAAAGAATTCAATTAAGTTAGGAAGACATGACCTTCCCATAACAAATCCATGCTGACTATCTTCGATCAGTCCGTTCCTTTCTAAGTGGCAGTTTATCCTGTCCCTCAGAGTTGATTGTAATAATTTACCCACCACCGAGGACTAGCCTCTGGAGCAGCTCTCCCAACATTGGCCCAAGCTCCCAGGTGTTACTATTAGAATTAGATGAGTCCAGATCTGTCGGAGGGTTGTAAGGCTGGAGGAGATTATAGAGAGAGTGAGGGGCGAGGCCATGAAGGGATTTGAAAACAAGGATCTGTGTTTTAAAATTCAGATGCAACTTAACCGGGAGCCTGTGGGGTCTTAGTGACAGATGGATATGTGGTCGGCAGTTCAGCTTGGGGTCAAATATGACACCGGGACTGTGAACCTCAGAGTTGAGAGAGAGAGGTGGGCTTTCTCTGTCTCTCTCTCTCTCTCCGCTCTCTTTTTCTTTCTTTCTTTCTTCCCACCTCCCCCCGCACCCCCCCCCCCCCCCCCCAACAGGGGAATCTTGTGTCTGCCCAAGCCATCCGGCACATTCCCTTCACTGACGGGGCATCATTGACCCAGTTGGGGCTATAAGACACTCTGGCAGCTTCATGGTCACTTTTTCTTAGTGCCGGCTCCACAAATTACCAGATTCATTCAGCTCAATTGCACAACCTGCCTTTGTGTATTTTTTTAGGATTCTCTCATACTCCCCTTTTTTTTGTTTTCAATCAATTTCACAGGATATTAGAAGGGGAGGATTTGCCCGGAAATTCCAACCAAACATCACATCAGGATCTGACTGAGTCGCCCAATTTCTCGTAACCTGAATATCATCAGATTTTGAAAATGGAAGGACAAAGCACCGATCGCAGTGGAGCCAAGCTGTACACATGTTCTGTGTGTGGACGAGGCTTCAGCCATTCATCTGGCCTGTCGAGACACAAGCGCAGTCACACTGGGAAGAAACCGTGTAAATGTGGGGACTGTGGGAAGGGATTCAATTACCCATTTGAGCTGGAAACTCATTGGCGCAGTCACACTGGGGAGAGGCCGTTCATCTGCTCCGTGTGTGGGAAAGGATTCACCCAGTCAGCCCACCTGTTGAGACACAGACAAGTTCACACCGGGGAGAAGCCGTTCAACTGTTCTGAGTGTGGAAAGGGAGTCTCGACTTCATCCAACCTGCTGACACACCAGCGAGTTCACACTGGGGAGAGGCCTTTCACTTGCCCCATGTGTGGGAAGGGATTCACTCAGTTATCCACCTTGCTGAGACACCAGCGAGTTCACACAGGGGAGAAGCCGTTCACCTGCTCTGTGTGTGGGAAGGGATTCACAAATTCATCCAACCTGCTGACACACCAGCGAGTTCACACTGGGGAGAGGCCGTTCATCTGCTCTGTCTGTGAGAAGGGATTTGCGCAGTTATCCACCCTGCAGAGACACCAGCGGGTTCACAAGTAACTACAGTGGTTTGATTCTGCTGTTAATCATGTCCAGGACTGAACCATGTTCATTGGGGTCTGTTTCTGCTGTTTTTAATGAACTCCAGCCCAGTTGCAGGGGTTAATGTTATGGATAAAAGTCAAATAAATCAGCTTTGTGTTAAACACACACTGTGTTGAGTATTTTTAACATCTCTACAAGTTAATTTCTTTTGAACTGCTCTCCCTCTGCCCCATCTCCTCCATCCTCACCTCCAAGTGTGAGCAGCACATGGACGTGTTTGTCACTAAGTTTGAGACCATCCAATCAGCTGCCTCTGCTGCTTCCCTCCCTTCCACTAGTCCACTGGACCAAACTGCCTCGAAAGATTCCCCTTGTTCGAGCCCTGACCTCGCATCTTTCTCTCATTGCTTATTTATCTCCCTTGTGCCCACTCCCAGCTCATCTTCTCCATGAGACCCACCTCCTGCTCCTCAACCCTATTTTCACGAAACTGCTGACCAGCCAACTTCCCCATGTTAGCTGACATTATTAACCATTACCTTTCTTCAGGAACTATCCCTCACTCCTTTAGAGCTGCCGACATCAACCCCTCCTCAAAAAAAAAACCTTGACCCCACTGGCTTTGCAAACTCCCTGCCCAGCCCCAACCTCCTTTTCCCCTCTAAAGTCCTTGGAAGTGTTCTCAGCTCCCAAATCCATGCCCATCATTCCCAGAAGTGTATACATTTATTTAAGTACAATGGAAAAGTCAGAGAGAAAGTATTTTCCAAATGACAGATTCAGCTGAAAGAATGAACGTAGAACGCAGACACAAGCAGCAGCACTATGGAACTTGGAGTGGGAGGGGAAGGATCCAGTTGTCGTGGTCCTTGATGGTACGACATAGGTAGGACTAGGAAAGAGGTTCTGCTTAGTATGAGGAACTAGGCACCAAATTAAAGAGCAGGATCTCAAGAGTACTAATCTCTGGATTATTATCTGAGCCACGTGCCAATTGACAGAGGGCACAGCAGATTAGTGAAATGACTACGTGGATCAAAGACTGGTGTGGGAGAAGTGGGTTTCAGTTTATGGGGCACTGGCACCAGCAATGGGGAAAGTGGGGGCTGTACCTTTGGAATGGTCTGCACCTGAACTGTGCTGAGACCAGTGTTCGAGCAAACCGTTTAACTAGGGAAGTAGAGAGGGCTTTAAACTAAACAAGGAGGAGAGGGATCAAGCCTTGGTAGATGTAGTAAACCAAGGGGCCGAGTCCAAGGCAGGAGAGCAGAATAGTAATATGGGAAATGAAGGGTGGAGAGTGGCAGAAAGGGACAGAGAGAACAAAACCTAAGAACACACCAACAGTCAAGACTAGGTATTACAAAAAGGCAAAACTAAAGGCTCTGTATCTGAATGCATGTAGCAATCATAACAAAGTAGATGAACTGATGGCACACATTGAAGTAAATAAATATGATCTGATAGCCATTATGGAGATGTGGTTGCAGGATGACAAGGATTGGATCCTGAATATTGAGGGGTATATGATGTTCAAGAAGAATAGGAAGCTAGGTAAAGGTGGAGGGGTAGCACTGTTAATCAAGGATGGCATTGGTGTAATAGTTAAAGATGACCTTGGTTCAGGAGATCAGGATGTAGCATCAGTTTGGGTGGAGATGAGGAATAGTAGGGGAAGGAAGTCACGAGTGGGAGTGGTCTGCAGGCCCCTGAACAGTAACCACAATGTAGGACGAAGTGTACAAGAAGAAATATTGGGTGCTTGTGATAAAGCGATGGCAGTAATCATGGGTGATTTTAATCTACATATAAACTGGGAAATCAGATTGACAATAGGAACCTGGATGAGGAGTTCATAGAATGCTTTCGAGATAGTTTCTTAGAGCAGCACGTTCTGGAACCAACCAGACAGCAGGTTACATTAGACTCGGTATTGTGTAACCTGACAGGATTAATTAATGACCTCAGAGTAAAGGCACCTCTAGGTAGCAGCGATCACAATATGATTGAATTTTACATCCAGTTTGAAAGAGAGAAGACCAGTATCTTAAACTTAAATAAGGGCAACTATGTGGGCATGAAAGCTGAGCTAACTGAAATGAACTGGGTTACTAGGCTAGGAGATAGATCAATACTCAGGTTAAGTATATTCCGCGTATAAATAAAAATTCTAAGGGGAGGACCCACCATCCGTGGTTAACTAAAGAAATTAAGGAAATCATCAACCTTAAGGAAAAACCATATAATTGTGCAAAGATGAATGGCAGGTCAGATGATTGGTCAGAATATCAAGAATGGCAGAGAATGACTAAAAGGTTAATCAGGAGAAAAAAAATCAGAGTATGAGAGGAAGCTATCTCTAAATGTAAAAACGGATAACAAGAGTTTCTGCAGCTATTTAAAAAGGAAAAGAGTAAGTGAAGTGAGTGTTGGTCCTCTAGAGAGTGAGAATAGGGAGTTAATAGTAGATAATAAGGAAATGGCGGATGAAATGAACAAATATTTTGCTTCTGTCTTCACTATAAAGGATACAAAAACATTCCAGTAATAGCTGTAAATCAGGAGGTGGAAGGAAGAGAGGAACTTGGTGAAATTACAATCACCACGGAAGTGGTACTGAGCAAACTGATGGAGCTGCGGGCTGACAAGTCCGCGCATCCTGATGGACTTCATCCTAGGGTCTTAAAAGAGGTGGCTAATGAAGTAGTAGATGCGTTGGTGTTAATTTTTCAAAACTCACTAGATTCTGGAAAGGATCCATCAGACTGGAAAGTAGCAAATATAACCCATCTAGTCAAGAAGAGAGGGTGGGGGGAGGCAGCAAACAGGTAACTATAGGCCAGTTAGCTTGATGTCTGTTGTGGGGAAGGTGTTAGAATCGATCGTTAAGAGGGTTGTAGCTGTGCACTTGCAAAAACTCAGGGTAATCGGGAATAATCAGCATGGTTTTGTGAAAGGGAAATCATGTTTAACCAATTTATTGGAGTTCTTTGAAGGAGTAACATGCGCCATGGATAAAGTGGAGCCCATTGATGTACTGTACTTGGATCTCCAGAAGGCATTTGATAAGGTGCCACATAAAAGGTTATTGTGCAAAGTAGGAGCTCAAGGTGTAATGGGCAACATATTAGCATGGATAGAAGATTGGCTGGCTGGCAGAAAACAGACAGTATGCATAAATGGGTCCTTTTCTTATTGGCAAGATGTGACAAGTGGAATCCTGCAGGCGTCTGTTCTGGGGCCTCAAATTTTTACAATTTATATTAATGACTTAGATGAGGGGAGCATGGTAGCTAAATTTGCAGATGGCACAAAGATAGTTAAGAAAGTATGTTGTGAGGAGGACATAAGGAGGTTGCAGACCGATAGAGATAGGTTGAGTGAGTGGGCAAAAATCTGGCAGATGGAGTATAATGTGGGAAAATGTGAAGTTGTTCACTTTGGCAGGAAGAATAAAAAAGCAGAGTATTACTTAGACAGAGAATGACTGCAGAATTTCGAGTTGCAGAGGGATCTATGTGTTCTAGTGCATGAGTCACACAAAGTTAGTATACAGGTACAGAAAGTAACAAAGAAGGCTAATGGAATGTTATCCTTTATTATGAGAGGAACTGAAAATAAAAGTAAGGATGTTATGCTTCAGTTATACAGGGCATTGGTGAGACCACATCTTGAATACTGTGTGCAGTTTTGGTCTCCTTATTTAAGAAATGATGTAAATGCGTTGGAGGCGGTTCAGAGGAGGTTTACGAGATTGATACCTGGAATGAATGGGTTGTCTTATGAGGAAAGGTTGGGCAGACTGGGCTTGTTTTCATTGGAGTTTAGAAGAGTGAGGGGAGACTTGATTGAAGTATATAAGATCCTGAACGGTCTTGACAGGGTGAATGTGGAAAGGATGTTTCCTCTTGTGGGTGAGTGCAGACCTAGGGGGCACTGTTTGAAAATTAGGGGACGCCCTTTTAGGACAGAGACGAGGAGAATTTTTCTCTCTCAGAGGGATATGCAACTTTGGAATTCTCTGACTGAGAAGGTGGTGGAGGCGGGGTCATTGAATATTTTTTTTTAAACGGAGGTAGATAGATTCATGTCAGGCAAGGAAATCAAAGGTTATTGGTGGTCGAAGGGAGCGTGGAATTCGAGACAGTAACAGATCAGCCATTATCTTATTAAATGGTGGACCAGGCTCGATGGGCTGAATGGCCTACTTCTGCTCCTAATTCGTATGGCGAGAACACTGACAGCAGTAGAAACAATTCCTAATGGCTGAGGGATTTCAGTTTGGTCTATTTTTATTTATTAGTTCATTCTCTCGATGTCCCCATTCGCCTAACCACTGGATCACAACTACTCAGTCTCAGTCTGTTTCAATGTTGCTCAGTGACAATTTCAATCATCATCCACTTTGCAGCATACGGGCACTGAGTCACTAAATAGTCTCCACTGAAGACAATACAGAAAGATGCCATCTCCTCTTGTATCTTTTTATCCTGATATTTTCATCCGTATTATTTGAATATGAAACTACACAAATTATATCAATGCAGGTTGAGATGGTCAAAAATATGTTCACCCCTTCGGGGGACTGAAAGACACAGAGACACACAGAGATACATAGACCGAGAGTGATGGAGAGCTAAAGAGAGACAGACAGAAAGAGATCCACCCAGTTGGCTCATTTTTGTTCCATTTATGACTGTAAGTTTTGTGAAAGCTTGTAGAGGTTGGAAAGTGGAGAACTTTTTTCCACACGACTGACAACTATGTCGGCAAAGAACTGGTTAAATTTAGAAACAGCCAGGAGCACATTCTGCAGGTTTTGAACCTGCGCAGGAAACCCCAACAAATTATTATTTTACCACCTTAACCACTGGGCCATGACTACAGACTAGATGGAGCTGCCAATCTTGTTCAAACAAAATCATAAATAACATAGATTTGGGTGGTCTGGGCACTCAGTAATAACATGAATAATAACAGCAGGATTAGGCCATAAGCTCCCTCGAGTCTGCTCTGACATTTAATAAGATCATGACTGATCCTCCACATCAACTACAATTTCACACACAATCCCTAAAGTGCCTGATTCCCTTACAGTCCAAAAATCTCTCCATCTCAGCCTTCAATATACTCATCGACTGAACATCCAGAGCTCTGTGGGGGAGACAATTCCAAAGATTCACAACCCTCTGACTGAACAAATGTCTCCTCATCTCAGACTGAAATGATGCTCCTCTTGTCCTGATATTCTGCCCTAGTTCTGGACTCTCCAGCCCCGGGAAACAGCGTCTCAGCATCTTTTGTGTCTCTTCAAGGAAGGTGACAGAAAGCAGGAAACAACAGGCCAGTTAGTCTAACATTAGTCATAGTGAAAATGCTGGAATCTATCATTAAGGAGGTTGTCGCAGGGCATTGAGTTCCATCACCTTAACCACGTGACCTTGCCTGCTGTGCAGGTAACGGTCAGCACCATGGGATTTATGTTATTTCATTGTTTGTCCATCAGGTTTGCAATTCAATCTGTGTTGGATATTGAAGAGAATCTCACTTCAGGGTGAGGGCACCATGTAGGTAAATATTAAATCCAGGAAGAAAATCCTGAGTAAAATAGATTGCAATGTTTGGAAGGAGATGCAGCTAAGAAGTGGAAATTGTTTATATCACAATTGCTGGTTTACCAGTGAAATCTGTCCTCCGCTGCACTGCAAGTGTGAGACAGGTTTGTCGGTGCAGCCGAATGTACATTGAATGATGACACTTCAAAAGTGTGAATTTCCAGTTAAACACCTGTCCCAAAAAAACTGCTCAGAGTAACAGAATTGGAATGGCCATTTCCTCGGGGACAGGGAGCGGCGGGATCACATCAAAAGAGATCCCCATGAGAATGATCTGATTCATTAGATTAGGGGGAGAAATTAGGGAACTCCTCCTGAACTTTATTCACATCAAATTGAAGACTTTTTTCCTGTGTGATTTGTGGTGGTTTGATCAATGAAATGTTTACAACAGACAATGGCAGAGAAGGATTGAGATTTTCAGTGTGGAACAGAAGTGAGATAATTGAACGTAGAAGCAACACATTCCCAACAACAGCAGATACAGATGACTGCTCCAGAACAGGTCTCCCATCTTTTCTTTTTTGCCTTGCTCCATTAATAACGCTTTTGTCTTGAATCATCCTTTGTATATTCAAATTACCTAATATCTGGCAAGGCCAGAAGGATCCATTCCATTGCTAAGAGGTGTCAATTACACCCAACCTGAGAACATCAAGAGAAGTTTTTGAGTTGAATGAGTTCTTGTGAACAAAGAAGATGTGATGTAGCCACATCCTGGGCCATTGGCGGTCACCACAGGGAGTAACATCCGTGTTTCCCAACAGAATCAAGATGTGAGAGACTTCTAGATTAAATGGTAGCTCTCTGGAGACAGAGAGAGAGACCCAGGAAAAAGCATCACCAAAGCTTGTCCAGCTGAGAGCTGGGGGGGAAATCCAGCAAGCCAAAAAGGAAGGTGCCCTGCTGTGAATTCTACATTTCAACATGTGCAGCAGAGAATTGGAAGTGATCCCCTGTCTTCAAACTGAAATTTCAAACAACAGAGAAAGTTACAAATACCGCTGGCCTGCAAGTAAAGGGAAATTGACCACTGGGAAAGTTCAACAGATTTACCATGAATCTGAAACCCCACCCCACTTGAAACACTGACCCCTTTTCCTCTCTATCTGTCTCTTCTTGTCTGTGTGTATGTCTGTGAGTGCGCGAGTGAATGCCAGAGTGGGTGCAGTGGCACCAATTTTGCGATAAGGCATATTGTTCTATAAATAATTAATCTTCATCTTTTAATCCCACAAGAAAACCTGTCGCTGTCTGATTATTTGACAAATAAAACAGAAATAAAGCCCGAATAGCAAAAACACTTGCTGCAGTCAGGTGGTAGCTGAACAGCGGGAACCACGCACAACCCACACCATGTGACTGTAACACTGTGTAGACCTGCCCAGCAGTGCTACTTTCTGCCTAGCCCCGTCCCCTAGTTCCAGGTCCTGGGTATCTCTGAGCAACAGTGCAAATCCCTGTGTATCCCTGCCCTGCATTGCTAGTTCCTGGGTATCCCTGCTCCACAGTGCTAGTTCCTGTGTATACCCGCCCCACAGTGCTAGTTCCTGTGTATCCCCGCCCTGCATTGCTAGTTCCTGGGTATCCCTGCTCCACAGTGCTAGTTCCTGTGTATCCCTGCCCCGCAGTGCTAGTTCCTGGGTATCCCTGCTCCACAGTGCTAGTTCCTGTGTATCCCTGCTCCACAGTGCTAGTTCCTGTGTATCCCTGCCCCACAGTGCGAGTTCCTGTGTATCCCTGCCCCGCAGTGCTAGTTCCTGTGTATACCTGCCCCACAGTGCTAGTTCCCGGGTATCCCTGCCCCGCAGTGCTTGTTTCCGTGTATCCCGGCCCTGCAGTGCTAGTCCCTGGGTATCCCTGCCCCGCAGTGCTAGTCCCTGGGTATCCCTGCCCCGCAGTGCTAGTCCCTGGGTACCCCTGCCCCGCAGTGCTAGTCCCTGGGTATCCCTGTCCCGCAGTGCTAGTTCCTGTGTAAACCTGTCCAGTTTCTCTTGTCAGAGCTGAAACATGTTGAATTTGTCCATGAATCTCACATCCTGGAAATGTGATTTTGAGAATGTGCAGTTGAGATGACACGCAATCCACTTTCCTAACTAAACTCACCCCATTCCCAGGATTAGAATGGTGTTTCCCGGAGACGTGGGGCGGCCGATTTCCGTCCAAATGGATCTGAATGAGAGTGATCTGATTCCGAAAAGGCAATTTGGAAGAGCCTTAATGACTTTGTATTGGATATTTTCCAGTCTGACTTGTGTGGTTTGGAACGGTGAAATGTTTGTTAAAGTGAGTGCAGAAGAATCAGTATTTCACCTTCTTCCTCAACACTTGCTCTGAGCTGAGGCTAAAGAGGGTAATCGCTAGTGCAGAGCAGTAGATATCAACTACACCTAACACGGGAAAGGTCCTTGGTCACTTGGGGGACATTTCCTTCAGTGCGCTGGTTTGTTCGTAGAGATCGAAACTGTTCCTTTTTTTCTGGAGGATATCTGACGGACTAACTTTGTAAAGGCATGCTTCCTTGACCGGGAATCGAACCCAGGCCACAGACGATGAGAGCACCGAATCCTAACCACTAGACCACCAAGGCCGGCTAGTAGGTAACTTTCTGACCATTGTAGATATAATTGAAGGTATCGGTGTCGATTTTGAATTTTTGCACTGGAAAAAAAATCCGTTTCATAATCTGCTTCTTACAAACCCATTTACATGTGTCTCTGTTCTTTGTTCATTTTTCGGCTGAATCTGTCTTCATTTGGAAAGTATTTTCTGCCTATTTATTTCTCTCTTCATTTATACCTAAATACACAACACAGATGTACACAGATACATTCACAAATAACACACACATGTAGTCAGAACTACCACACTGATACACCACAATACATTTACAAGTATCACAGTATCAATCATTAATATTTATATATTTAGAACCTGATGCATATGATAAAAATAAAAGTAAATTTACAACTGACACACATACAAAGCATCGCACTCAGAACATAAACACCCACAGTTTATACAGAAACATGACAGCCACACACACACACACTCACCGTTTATATTGTCACACTGTCCTATTTGTAGTTCTGGGAAAAGTCTACACACCAAAAGTTGAATAGTTTTTCACGAGCTGCCTGTCCTGTTGTGTATTTGGAGCAGTTTCCTACTTTCCCAGCGGTGATTCTGAGTGATGATTCTGGGACTCGGTGTGTGGAATTGGATTTGAAAGTGTTCAGCTCTCAGTGACAATTCCACAGGCACTTTCATCACCTGTTAGCAGTGAGACTGGAACAAATACAGGCAGGGTCTCTGAGTTTACATCAACAGAGATAAAGTTATTTGATGCAGGTAAAACATCATCAAAATGGTCCACCGTGTTCAGAATTGTTTTCTCTAATACCAGCTGTACAATAGCCCCATATTGTGTATTCATAAAATCAATTTTCATTCGTTCCTTTGACGCCAATAACTTAAAATATTTCTAATGTAGGTACATGGGGTGGCACAATGGCGCAGTGGTTAGCACCGCAGCCTCATAACTCTAGCGACCCGGGTTCAATTCTGGGTACTGCCTGTGTGGAGTTTACAAGTTCTCCCTGTGTCTGTGTGGGTTTCCTCCCACATGCCAAAGACTTGCTGGTTGATAGGTTAATTGGCCTTTATAAATTGCCCCTAGTATAGGTAGGTGGGGATGTGATAGGAATGTGGAATTAGTGTAGGATTAGTATAAAATGGGTGGTTGATGGTTGGCACAGACTCGGTGGCCCAAAGGGCCTGTTTCAGTGCTGTATCACTAAACTAAATGGTGCATTTATTTATTTAATTAAAAGCAAAATACTGCGGATGCTGGAAATCTGAAATAAAAACAAGAAATGCTGGAACCACTCAGCAGGTCTGGCAGCATCTGTGAAAAGAGAAGCAGAGTTAACGTTTTGGGTCAGTGACCCTTCTTCAGAACTGACAAATATTAGAAATGTCACAGGTTATAAGCAAGTGAGGTGGGGGTGGGGCAAGAGATAGCAAAGGAGAAGGTGTAGATTGGCCAAGGCCACATAGCTGACCAAAAGGTCATGGAGCAAAGGCAAACAATATGTTAATGGAAGAGATGGAAAGTAGGATCCCGGGTCATTATCACCTGTACAACACCGAGTCCAAATCTCCCCAGTGAGAGGCACTGAGACAGAATCCAGGGAGAAGGACTGATCTGAGTGAGAGAGAAATAAACATAGAGGGAGGGAGGAACAAGTGATAGGAACTGAGAGCAGAAGGCAGAGATATTGACAGAGAGGGAAGGGCAGAAGAGATGGAGAGAGATTCAGAACTTGTAAAAATATAGAAAGACAGAGATGAAAGGATGTCAAGAGATACAGAGATATAAAGAAAGATGTGGAGAGTCTGAGATATGAACAGCCAGGGAGGTGCAGAGATAAAGTTACAGGAAGAGATGGAGAGGGTGAAATATACAGTTTACATTGGGTGCTCTGGAGCAGCGGTTCTCAATCTTTGTGTTTCTGAGGGACCCGTTCCCCCTTGTAAAAATCTCAAAGCCCTGAAAACCTTTCCTGTAGGTAAGAATGAGTGACAGAGAAACATATATATTTATTATTATTTTTCTCTACAGGATTCCTCTTGCGAAACACACACTCTGGGCGGCACAGTGGCGCAGTGGTTAGCACCGCAGCCTCACAGCTCCAGCGACCCGGGTTCAATTCTGGGTACTGCCTGTGTGAAGTTTGCAAGTTCTCCCTGTGTCTGCGTGGGTTTTCTCCGGGTGCTCCAGTTTCCTGCCAAAAGACTTGCAGGTTGGTAGGTAAATTGGCCATTATAAATTGTCACTAGTATAGGTAGGTGGTAGGGAAATATAGGGACAGGTGAGGATGTGGTAGGAATATGGGATTAGCATAGGATTAGTATAAATGGGTGGTTAATGGTCGGCACAGACTCGGTGGGCCGAAGGGCCTGTTTCAGTGCTGTATCTCTAAATCTAAAAAATCTAAATCTCTCTCTCTGCATCGACATGTGGCAGCTTTAAAAAAATCATGCCAGAGAGAAATGAAAACCAGGCAAAACTTTAAAATAAAAGGCACAGCAAGATCCCAGTGCTCATTTTCTCTCTGTCACTCACTAACATGGACAGTCTCAGCAGCACCATTTACACATCCCCCGCTATAAAGAGGGAACAGATTTAAAATGTGAAAGGGGCTAATCGGTGCTGAGATCTTGCCCATTGTCATGTTAATCCAGGTGCCATGGCTGCTTTGACCAGAGACATTCCAGGGAGCTGCTTTTTGATGATCTGTGAACTTATCTCTACAAGGTCATTGCTGAGAACATTTGCTGCATTTTTCAACTAATCAACAGGGGGACAGTGACATGACCAGGCCCCAGTCTGTCCAGAACACAACAACACAAGAAATAGGAGCAGAAGTAGACCATATGGCCCATCGAGTCTACTCCGCCATTCAATACGATCATGGCTGATCTTGGGCTTCAATTCCACTTTCCAGCCCGCTACCCCTTTCCCTAGATTCCCCATGAGAAATCTTTCTTTTCCAGCCTTAAATGTATTCAATGATGGAGCATCCACAACCCTCTGGGGGAGAGAATTCCAAAGATTCACAACCCTTTGAGCGAAGTAATTTCTCCTCATCTCAGCCTTGAATGATTGACCCCTTATCCTGAGACTGTGTCCCCGTGTTCTAGACTCCCTGACCAGTGGGATCAATCTCTCAGCTTCTATCCTATCAAGCCCTTTCAGAATCTTGTATGTCTCAATTAGATCACCTCTCATTCTTCTAAACTCCAGAGAATATAGACCCAATTTACTCAGCCTCTCAACATAGAACAACCCCCTCATCCCAGGGACCAATTTAGTAAATCTTCGCTGCACAGCCTCCAGTGTAAGTATATCTTTTCTTAAATAAAAACAAGAAATTCTGGAAATACTCAGCAGGTCTGGCAGCATCTGTGGAGAGAGAAGCAGAGTTAACATATCAGGTCAGTGACCCTTCTTCAGAACTGGCAAATATTAGAAATGTAAAAGGTTTTAAGCAAGTAAAGCGGGGGTGGGGCAAGAAACAACAAAATAGAAGATGCTGATAGGACAAGGTCACAGAGAATAACTGACCAGAAGGTCATTGAACAAAGGCAAACGGTATGTTAATGGTGAGCTGAAAGACAAAGCGTTAGTGCAGAGAGGGTGTTAATGGACAGAAAAATAAACAACCCTGGCCCTAAGGAAAAACATTGAAAAAAAACAGTCGGTAGGCACAGTAGAAACAAACTAAAATAAAATAAACAAATAAAAAGTAATAAAAGTAAAAAGGGGGACCCGTCATGCTCTGAAATTATTGAACTCAATGTTCAGTCCGGCAGGCTGTAGTGTGCCGAATCAGTAAATGAGATGCTGTTCCTCGAGCTTACATTGATGTTCACTGGAACACTGCAGCAATCCCAAGTCAGAGATGTGGGTGTTCGAGCAGTGGGGGTGGGGGGTTGTTGATATGGACAGCAACGGGAAGCTCGGGGTTATGTTTACGGACTGAGCGGAGGTGTTCCTCACAGCGATCACCCAGTCTGCGTTTGGTTTCCCTAATATAGAGGAGACCACATTGTGAGTAGCGGATACAGTATACTACATTGAAAGAAGTACAAGTAAATTGCTGATTCTCCTGAAATGAGTGTTTGGGACCTTAGTGAGGAGAGAGGAGGTAAATGGGCAGGTATTACACCTTCTGCGATTGCAGAGGAAGGTGCCATGGGAAGGAAATGAGGTGTCGGGGTAATGGAGGAGTGGACCAGGGTGTCACAGAGGGAACAATCCCTTCGGAATGCTGACAGGGAAAGGGAGGGGAAGATGTGTTTGGTGGTGGTATCACGCTGGAGATGGCGGAGGATGGTCCTTTGGATGTGAAGGCTGGTGGGCTGGAAAGTGAGGACAAGGGGAACCCTGTCGTGGTTCTGGGAGGGAGGTGAGGGCAGAGTTGCGGGAAATGGGCTGGACACGGTTGAGGGCCCTGTCAACCACAGTGATCACTGGGACCCTGAAGCCCCGCCCACTTTCTGTGTCGTCACCAAGATGACAACGTATGTGCTTTGGTCCCCACTCAGCCAAGATGGCGGCCATTGCACGGGCCTGTTCCGGGTCAAAGCCCCGGAGCCTCAAACGCGGGGACCTGGAGGTTCTTATTCGGGGCTTGCGGCCTACACCAGGTGTTTCTGAAACCTCTCCGCCCACCCCATCCCCCCGCCCCCCTGCACATGATAATGGGCAAGCTCCAACTATAGTCCAGCTCCGCGCCTGCGCTCTGAGCTCCTATTAGAGTGAATAGGGCACATTCACCCCCGCCTGGAATGCTGGGTAACAGCCCCTCATTGAGTGCCTTAGGTCATAAATAGGAAATAATTTTTTGTGATCCGATTGAAATAACTGTATCCATGGGTCTACAGCTCAGACGGCAAATGAATCTATTCTCACAGTCCCCACACTATTAATTCAGGTGGCGCAGGAGTCTCAGAGGCCTTACAATTGGTTCACATACAGAACATGTGCATATTTCTCACCTTGTGATTGGTGCGTTTTCCTTCCATATCCAAAGACGGATGATATTCAGATCCTGATGAATCAAGTGACACTGTCAGATCTTGATGCCATGTTTGATTTGAGTTTACTATCTGCAAATCCTTTAAGTCAGAGATGAGGAGAATTTTTTTATTCTCTCAGACAGTCGTAAGTCTTTGGAACTCTCTTCCTCAAAAGGTGGTGGAAGCAGAGTCTTGGAACATTTTTACGACAGAGGTAGATAGAGTGTTGATAAGCAAGGGGGTGAAAGGTTGTTGTAGGTAGGCGGGAATGTGGATTTGAGGTTACAATCAGATCAGCCATGATCTCGATGAATGGCAGAGCAGGCTTGAGGGGCCGAGGGGCCTACTCCTGCTCCTATTCGTATGTTTGTATGTCTTTTTCTAATTCCCATAAAATTATTTTTACAACATTCACTGCCTTAAGTATAGGATAGAAATTCAAAACAGACAATTCTACTTTGTGTAGATCATTTTTTCCCTTCCTGTTCCTCCTTAGCTGTAAATTCCCCATTCTACACATTCCCACCTCCATCTTTACCATCTAAAAACAACATCCATTACACCATCTGAAAGTTTATTTCTCCCTTTCTCTCCAGAAGGACACTGTGCTCAGTTCTGAACACTACACCTTAGAAAGAATATGGAGGGAATACTGTCTAGATTAACCAGAGTGTTAACTGGACTCCAAAGATTAAATTAGGGCTAGAGATTACACAAACTAGGGGTTTGTATTCCCTGGAATTTAAAGTTTAGGGAGTGATTTGATCAAAGTTTTCCATGTATTAAAGGGAACTGATAGTTTCTCTCTATCTATTTCCACTGGTTGATGAGACTAGGACTAGGGGAGATAGTCTTGGAATCAGAGATCGATCTTTCAGGACTGAAGTTAGGAAACACTTCTACACACAAAGGGTGATAGAATTTTGGAACACTTACTCAAATGGCAGTACCATGCCACTTTTTACACTGAAATATCTTTAATGCTCTCCACCTTCAGCTTCTGCACTAAGTGATTTCTCATCCTTGGCGATTTCAACTCCATCTCAACTCATCCTGCTCTCTCTCCTCTGAGTTTACTACCTTAGAATCCTCCCTTAATCTCTCCCTCCATGTTAACTCTCCTATCCATATTCATGGCTACAACCTCGACCTTGCCATTTTAAGCGATCTTTTTACTCACATTGTGTCAATCACAGATATGGTCATTTCTGATCACTTCCATGTATCACTTTCCTCCCACATCCCCTTTCCCCACCCATCAGTGACTGCCCCTGGAAAAATGTCTCTGCCAATTCGCTTACAACAGCACTTTCACAATCCCAACTGTCTAACATTTGACCCTGCATTTACCACCTTCTGCAGCTACTGATCTGTTCAACCACACCCTCACCTCCACTTTTGATGCCTTAAGTCCCCATTAAAACCATTCCTCTCTCTCACCCTGGTCACTCCCCCGGTACAGCCCTCATTTCCACTCCCTTTAGTCCAACAGACAAAGATTGAACTTATAGGCCAGAGAACTGTTTAAGCTATTCATTGCCAGATCTTGCTGGACCACATAAAGAACTATCAGTTCTGCTCTCATCTGCTAAAACTGCTCTTTATTCCAGGATCCTTTCTCAACTGCAAACCATCTTCTTCACCCTCAATCTAGTCTCCTCCTCCCTCAACTCCAATAACAAGTGTCAGTAAGATTGAGTCTATCCGTTCTGCTGCCTCTGCTGCTTCCCTCTCTTCCCCCAGCCCATTGAGCCAAACGTCCCCTAATGTTCCCCTTTACCCTAACCCTGAACTCACATCTTTCTCTCATTTCATTCAACCTCAGCTCATGCCCCCTCTGCCCACACAGCTTTTCTTCCTGTTTCCCATGTTAACGGATATTATAACCTTGATCCCACTGTCCTTTGCATCGCCAATCTCCCTTTCTGCTTCAAGATCCTTAAATGTGCTGAAGCCTCTCAAATCCCTGCCCAATTCTTCCAGAACTCCATGCTGGTATCCGTCCAATCAGATTTCTGCCACTACTACAATATCGAGATGGCACTTATCAATGTCACAGATGACTTTAACTGTGACAAATGAAAACTATCCCTCCTGGTCCTTTTCGACCTGTCTGCAGCCTTTGACACTGTTGACCACACCATCCTCCTCCAGAACTGCTCCATTGTCGTCCAGCTGGGTGGGACTGCACTCACCTGGTTCCATTCTTATCTATCTAATTGTAGCCAGAGAACCACCTGCATTGGCTTCTCTTCCCATTCATGCAGTTACCTCTGGTGTCCCCCAAGGATTTATCCTTGGCTCCTCCTATTTCTCATCTTCTTCCTGCCCCTCAGTGACATCATGTGAAAACACAGTGTCAAGTTTCACATTACACTGACTCTACCCAGCTCTACCTCTCTCGTCTCCTCCACCATTGCTAACCATGAGACTGCTTAACCGACATCCAGCACTGGATGAGCAGAAATTTCCTACAACTAAATATCGGGAAGACTGAAGGCATTGTTTTTGTTCCCGCTCCAAACTCTGCTCCCTTAACACCAACTCCCTGATAACTCTGAGGCTGAACCAGACCTTGGTGTCATATTTGAGCCGAAATAAGCTTCTGACCAACATGCACATCATCACTAAGATCACCTACTTCCACCTCTGTAACATCACCTGACTCTGTCCGTTTTAGTTCATCTGCTACTGAAATGCCCATTCATGCTTTCGATACTTCCAGACCTGAATATTTAACACACTGCTGGGCCGACCTCCCCCACTCTACCCTTTGTAAAATTGACAGCATCAAAAACTCTGCTGCCCATCTCCTAAATTGCAGCAAATCCCGTTCACCTATTACCCCCTGTGCTGACTGGCCGACAGTGGCTCCCAGTTAAACCATGTCTCGATTTTAAAATTCTCATTCTTGTTTTCAAAGCACTCAATAGCCTTGTCCCTTCCTATCTCTGTAACCTCCTCCAGCCGCACAGCCATCTGAGATATCTGCACACATCCAATTCTGGCGTCTTGAGCATCCCCATTTTAATAGCTCCACCATTGGTGTTTGGTCGCCCAGTTCTGGAATTCCCTCCCTAAACAACTGTCTCTCTAATTCTCTTTTTTCCTTATTGGCTCCTTAAAACCTAACCCTTTGACCATCTGCCCTAATATGTGGCTCCATGTCAAATTTTGCTTTAATTGCTCCGGTGAAGTGTGCTGTTATTGTTGGATTCAGATGTAATTGCTGCTGTTAATCACATCCAGAATGAAATATGTTCATTTCTACTGATGTTAATAAACCCTGTAACTGGGCTGGAGTTTCGTATTCCTGATAAATATCAAATAAATGAAACACACAAACTGTCCAGTCCTTAATATCTGCAAGATAAGGGGATGATGTTCCGTTCGGGACTGATTCATTTTTGGGCCTTTTCTCCTTTCCAGCTCGAGATTATTTTATTTATCATACCTTCGGTTACTTTCATGGACAAGTCCCAGCTTCTCATACCTTCCAAACACTGTGAGCTGCTGCGCCCTCGAATTGTGACTCTGAGTCCGCGCTCCCTGTTCAAAGCGCTGCGGCTCCGCCTCCCCAGCGGTTCCATCCTCTGCCGTCCCCGCACTCGCTTCCCAGCTCCGTCCGCTGGGCGCGCAGCCACTCACCCTCCCCGCGCCTGCGCGCTGGGCTCCTGCAACAAGATTAGGGCGGGTTCCACCCCGCGGTGCATTCTGGGGCATAACACCCGCCATTGAAAGACTTTGATTTCAGTTGGCTCCAATCCGCTGAGAGAGAGAGAGCGGGAATCGCCGGGCGGAGCGGGAATAAAGGAGATGGAGAGAAACACAAGAGCCGGCGGCCCAGCACCACATAGACGGGTTCACTCGCCCAAGGCTCGATGGGTCATGGCAAACACCATGAATGATCAGAATAAGGAGACCGCCCAGAAAACTATCAATAGGAATCTTCAGCTGAACACGTCACTCATTCATAAAGGGAGAGTAGGGGGTCATACAGTTAAAGGTGCAGTCACAGCTTCACCCTTCGTAATTACATGAGAACATAAGAAATAGGAGGAGAAGGAGTCCATTCGGCCCTTCTGGACTGCTCCGCCATTTAATAAAATCATGGCTGATCTGATTGTGGTCTTAACACTACTTTCCTGCCTTGGATATGCACTTGAAATGCCATAACCCACAACGCTACGAGCCAACAGCTGGGAAGTGGGATCAGGCTGGATTGACACGATGGGCTAAATGGCCTCCTCCTGTGCTGTAAATTTGAATGATTCTATGATTTATACATCAGAATGAACATGTCACAAAATTGTTACAGGGTAGAAGGTGGCCATTCGGCCCATCTTGTTCGCACCAGCTCTCCGTTTGAGCAATTCACCTAATGCCATTCCCCCACCTTCTCCCCCTAACCCTGCACATTCTTCCTTTTCAGATAACTGTCTAATTCCCTCTTGAATGTCTCGATTGAACCTGCCTCCATCAGGCCGTGCATTACAGATCCTAACCACTCGCTGTGTGAAAAAGATCTGTGCCCTCTCCATCTCGATCCTTTCACGAGTGGGAAGTTTGTTTCTATCCACTCTGTCCAGAGCCCTCATGATTTTGATAACTCTATCAAATCACCTCTCAACCTTCTCTTTTCTGAGGAAAACAGTCCTAACATCTCCAATCTATCTTCATAACTGAAGTTTCTCATCCCTGGAACCACTCTCACAAATTGTTCCTGCACCCTGTCTAACACTTTCACATCCTTCCAAAAGTTCGCTGCCCAGAACTGGATGCAATACTCCAGCTGAGGTCAAACTAGTCTCTTATACAAGTTCAACATAACCTCCTTGCTCTTGAAACCGAATACTTTATTAACTGCTCTTTCAACCTGTCCTGCCACCTTCAATGAATTATGCATATATACACCAAGGCCCCTCTGCTCCTGCACCCCCTTTAGAATTGTAACCTTTATTTTATATTGTCTCTCCATGTTCTTCCTACCAAAACAAATCACTTCACATTTCTTCACTTTGCACTTCATCTGCCATCCCTCTGCCCATTCCACCTACATGTCTATATCCTTTTGAAGTTCTACACTATCCTCCTCACAGTTCACAATGCTTCCAAGTTTTGTATCATCCACCATCTGCAGCAATAACAGCAGAATCCAACCCTGTAGTCGCTTGTGAAGTTGCTGATGTTTCAGCAGGTTGGATGACAGTGAATCCTTTCCCACAGATAGAGCAAGTGAATGGCCTGTCTCCAGTGTGAACTCGCTGGTGTGTCAGCAAGTTGGATGAACAAGTGAATCCCTTCCCACATACAGAGCAGGTGAATGTCCTCTCCCCAGTGTGAACTCGCTGGTGGATCAGCAGGTTTGGTGAATCAGTGAATCCTTTCCCACAAATAGAGCAGGTGAATGACCTCTCCCCAGTGTGAACTTGCTGGTGGATCTGCAGGTTCAGTGAATCAGTGAATCCTTTCCCACAGATAGAGCAGGTGAATGGCCTCTCCCCAGTGTGAACTCGCTGGTGGATCAGCAGGTTTGGTGAATCAGTGAATCCTTTCCCACAAATAGAGCAGGTGAATGGCCTCTCCCCAGTGTGAACTTACTGGTGGATCTGCAGGTTCAGTGAATCCCTTCCCACATACAGACCAGGTGAATGGCCTCTCCCCAGTGTGAACTCGCTGGTGGATCAGCAGGTTTGGTGAATCAGTGAATCCTTTCCCACAGATAGAGCAGGTGAATGGCCTCTCCCCAGTGTGAACTCGCTGGTGGATCAGCAGGTTTGGTGAATCAGTGAATCCTTTCCCACAAATAGAACAGGTGAACGGTCTCTCCCCAGTGTGAACTCGCTGGTGTGTCGCCAGATGCTTTTTGCTTTTAAAGCTTTTTGCGCAGTCAGAACATTTAAAAGGTCTCTTATCATTGTGAACAAGTTCATGTATTGTGAACTGTGATGACTGAGCGTTGCAGTCTTCCCGATAATGTTTCAGTCTTGACACCTCTCAATGTCCTCGGTCCTGCTCACAACAGTTTTAATGGTGTGGTTCCATCCGTAACTCCTTAAGTCACTGATAACAGTTGTAGCAATTCATATTTGCCAAGGGCCAACTCCCAGATATAAGTTTTCCCTTTTTGCAGCCTGTCTTTTGAAGAACAAACAGCTTGTCTGGAAGAACAGCTTGCAGCTTGCTTCCACACTGCAGAGCTGGGAACTGACCATTGAATAGCTCTGGTCACATGACTTTGTCTCCATTAACCTGGTTCTGACTTCCCAGAACTCTGAAGCTTTTAGTTTCATTTTCTCAAAAAAAAAACTCCTTGCACCTAACAGTACATTCAACAAGTCAACTGTACAGCTGTACAGAACCTTAGGCCACACTTAGAATATTGCGTGCAATTCTGGTCGCCACACTACCAGAAGGACGTGGAGGCTTTGGAGAGGGTACAGAAGAGGTTTACCAGGATGTTGCCTGGTCTGGAGGGCATTAGCTATGAGGAGAGGTTGGATAAGCTCCAATTGTTTTCACTGGAACGATGGAGGTGGAGGGGCGACATGATAGAGGTTTACAAAGTTATGAGTGGCATGGACAGAGTGGATAGTCAGAAGCTTTTTCCCGGGGTGGAAGAGTCAGTTACTAGGGGACATAGGTTTAAGGTGCGAGGGGCAGAGTTTAGAGGGGATGTGCAAGGCAAGTTCTTTACACAGAGGGTGGTGAGTGCCTGGAACTTGCTGCCGGGAGAGGTGGTGGAAGCAGGTACGATAGTGATGTTCAAGAGGCATCTTGACAAATACATGAATAGGATGGGAATAGAAGGATATGGGCCCCGGAAGTGCAGAAGGTTTTAGTTTAGATGGGTATCAAGATCGGCGCAGGCTTGGAGGGCCGAATGACCTGTTCCTGTGCTGTACTGTTCTTTGTTCAGCTGTTCAGTAAAAGTCTGCACGTGAAGGTATTCAGGGTGGTCTAGACAGGACAACAACCTCCCCTTCATAGATATACAAACCCGACTGCAAGACAATGGTGAGTCCGGGGAGAATGATGGGTGGATACAGTATGTGTTGTCATTGTAATGATAATCGGGCCCTCAATAAACAAACTGGCCCCAGGAGTGAAATATGAAACATGAAACTTAATTTGGAGCAAATCAGATCTGGGATTGCCTTTCTCACACATGGATGTCGAGATGATCCATGTTACTGGGACTGCTGGAGCTGGACAGGGCCTGACCCAGCACCGACAGGACAGGACAGTCCCACTGGGAGGTGATATAAAGCCGAATTAACACTCGTGTATCATTTTCATTGTTTAATTAATTTTACAATGAGACTCAGTGGATATTTCCTGTCAGGTTACCCTCCAGCTGAAAGGAGGATAAAAGTTTTCACATCAGCAATCACACCAATGTTGCATATATCAGACAGTCCTGGAAAACGTTCCTGCAAATCCTTTTAACAGGATGCTGATGAACTTTACATTCAGAAATGTAGATGTACAAGGAGTTTACAGTATAATTTAGGTGTGGGGTCTCTGATTACTAATCCATTTGAAAAGGGTCCTTCAAACAAAAATCTTTTGAGAATCACTGCTGATGATTCGATGTAACTACATACTCACTGTAATTCTCTGTAACTCTATGTTACTATATTTCTGACTCCTGACGTAGCTGGGAATGCTTTTCCTATTAATACCACAATTATGCACCATCTCTGACCTTCTCTAATGGCTGCCTTTTGTCTCCCTCAATTGTGGGTGATATTTGTCCCTATTAACCTGTAAACTGAATTCATCTTGATCCAAACTGGGTTTAATGTAAGACAGTTCAGGGAGTCAGGAATCATTCACCCCAAGACCTACACTAGCAGGTAAAACCCCAGACAGTTCCTTAGTAAGGATTCCTCTATTTCCTCAATATATATTTGTCAGGATACTGAAACCCAGCTCCTGGAGGCCCAGCTCCCTGAGCCTACAACCTTCAGCAGGGTCAGTCAGTGGTGGAGTTTCACAGCGGGAGTAATTCCACGGTAACTGTCGGTGTAGCAGCCTTGTGGATGTTCCGGGTCATTGTTATCCTGGTGTCTAACTTGCACACATCAATAAAATAGGGAATTCCTGGAAACACACTGCAGGTTCTTCATTATCTGGAGATCAAATGGCTGTTGTATAATTGTACAAGCAGTTAACAGCCTCCTGTAAACTCCTCCATCTGCTATTTTACTGAAGTTTCTAATCTATTTATTTTAAAACAGGTTTATTCTAAATAAGATAACACCCGTCTTAAAATGATGGACTCAGGAATGTTGCGCAAACATGTTAAATCTTTGTAGGATAATTACCAGTCATTTTCAGATTGGAAACTTAAACCTGCAATTTCACTTACAGTCAGGAACAGATCACAGTTATACTCCAGTGTCTGATTTGACAGCACGTTTCCAGCATTCACCGTTGTTCTTCCTGACTCTAAACACCGTTGTAAAGGAGTCTTCTGTTCCGTGCTCAGGAGCTCTGAACCATGGAAGAGAGCAACTGGGACACATTTCTTACACGCCTCAGGATTAACCCATACAGAGACTTTGCTGTCAGCGAAGGGAGTCGAGAAAGAACAAAGTACCATTTGTCCCTCTCAGTGTTGCCCTGAAGGACTGTGTCCGGGCTGAAGTTCTGTTCCTGCTGTACGATCCTCCCCCCAGATTGTCCTTTCTGAGCTCCAGCCAGGTGATGTTAAACACTCAGGTGAGAAAGACAAAAATCTACAAGAATGTGTATAAAACAAAGCTGACTTATTTCAAATCTATCCAGTAGAGGGGTTATGAACATCAGCAGAAACAATCCCCAACTATTAGAATAGAAACATAGAAAATGTATGGGACAGAAGGAGGCCATTTGGCCCATCAAATTTATGCCAGCCAATACAGAGCTATGCAGTCTAATCCCACTTTCCAGCTCTTGGTCCATTGCTCTGTAGGTTACAGAAACCCAATGTGTATCCAAGTGTTTTTTTTTTAACTGTGATGAGAGTTTCTGCCTCTACCACCCTTTCAGGCAGTGAGTTCCAGACCCCCAGCAGCCTGTGGGTTAAATGATTTCTCCACTCCCCTCTAATCCTTCTGCCAATTACTTTAAATATATGTTCCCTTCTTATTGATCTCTCTGCTAAGGGAAACAGGTCCTTCCTGTCCACTACATCTAGGCCCTGCATAATTCTATACACCTCAATTAAATCTCCCCTCAGCCTCCTCTGTTCCATAAAAAAACAGCCTCAGCCTATCCAATCTTTCACCTTAGCTAAAATTCTCCAGTCCTGGCAATATCTTCATAAATCTCCCCTGTACCCTCTCTGGTGCAATCACACTCAACCTGTAATGTGGTGACCAGAATTGTATGCAGTACTCTAGCTGTGGTCTAACTAGTGTTTTATTCAGGTCTAGCATAACCTCCCTGCTCTTTCAGAAAATGCTGGAAATACTCAGTAGGTCTGGCAGCTTCTGTGAAGAGAAAAACAATTAACGTTTCAGGTCTGTGACCTTTTATCAACAGTAAACGCTGGAAACTCCCTGCTCTTATATTCTATGCCTCGCTAATAAAGGAAAGTATCCCGTATGCACTCTTAACCATTTAACTACCTGTCCTGCTATCTTCACGGATCTGTGAACATGCACTCCAAGGTCTCTCCGTTCCTCTATACTTCTCAGTATTCTACCAGTAATATTGTATTCCCTGCCATGTTACCCTTCCCCAAATGCATTACCTCACACTTCAACAGATTCAACTCCATTTCCGTCTTTTCTGCTCATTTGACCTGCCTATTGATATCTTCCTGCAATTTACAACTTTCTTCCTCACTAGAAACCACAAGGCCGCAAACGTCTTAATCATAACCCCTATGTTAGAGTCTAAATCATTGACCTATAGTGACATTGATATTGATATAGTACTGAGCAATGCAGAACCTCACGGAAACGGCCTTCCAGTCACAAAAACACCTCTTGACCATTACCTTTTGCTTCCTGCTGCTCCAGCTGATGACACTTCCTGCACATGTAGTTGTCCAGGACACAGAAAGTGTCCTGGTGATCCCACATAGAACAGAATGGTCACTCCACTTAACCGGAAAAAACTGAAGATCTAAATAAATAAAGATTCATCAGCTCAACGGTCAGCTGCTTCCTTTATGCCGATATCACTTTCTTTTATAGGGAGTTAACTTAAATATTTATTTTACTGAATTCTTATCTATATATCTCAGATTTTAATTTACTGAAAAATTCAGAACCCTTTATTGTCACTATCCCTTGTTATTTAACTTTATCCCCTAGATCTGCTGATTAATTGAACAGAGAATGTAATTATATGATAAATTATCAAATTGGCTTTGGTTTTATGCTAATTAATAGATCTTGCCTTATTGATTAATGCGGAGACCAGAACTGTACGCAGTTCTCTAGCTGTGTGGGTGGGGGAAAAGGGTGGTGTAACTAGTGGTTTTTTACAGTTCTACCATAATTGTCCTGCTCTTATACTCTAGGCCTCGGCTAATAAAGGAAAGTAATCCATACACCTTCTTCACCACCTTATATACCTGTCCTGCTAGTGTCAGATATCTGTGGACATGCACTCCAAGGTCACACTGTCCTTCAACACTTTTCATCCTACCATATTATTGTGTATTCCCTTGCCTTGTTTGCCCTCCCAAAAAGCATTACTTCACACTTCTCTAGATTGACTTCCATTTGCCATTTTTCTTCCCACCCGACGAGCTCATTGTTATCTTTCCTCTTTATTATCAACTGTGTATCATCTGCAAACTTTTTATGATGGCCCCAACAATTAAGTCTAAATCATTGATATAGACCATGAAAAGCAAGCAGCCTAATGCTGAGCCCTGTGAAAACCCAATTGGAAAAAGGCTTCCAGTCAAGATTCAGTTCTGGATGTGATTAACAGCTGCAATAACAGAAGAATCCAAACTACTGCAGCCACTTGTGAACTCGCTGGTGTTTCAGCACGTGGGATCACCGAGTGAATCCCTTCCCACACACGGAGCACGTAAACGGCCTCTCCTCAGTGTGAACTTGCTGGTGTTTCAGCATGAGGGATGACCGAGTGAATCCCTTCCCACACACGGAGCAGGTAAATGGCCTCTCCTCAGTGTGAACTTGCTGGTGTCTCAGCATGAGGGATGACCGAGTGAATCCCTTCCCACACACGGAGCAGGTAAATGGCCTCTCCTCAGTGTGAACTTGCTGGTGTCTCAGCATGAGGGATGACCGAGTGAATCCCTTCCCACACACGGAGCAGGTGAATGGCCTCTCCTCAGTGTGAACTTGCTGGTGTTTCAGCACGTGGGATGACCGAGTGAATCCCTTCCCACACACGAAGCAGGTAAATGGCCTCTCCTCAGTGTGAACTTGCTGGTGTTTCAGCACGTGGGATGACCGAGTGAATCCCTTCCCACGCACGGAGCAGGTAAATGGCCTCTCCTCAGTGTGAACTTGCTGGTGTTTCAGCACGTGGGATGACCGAGTGAATCCCTTCCCACGCACGGAGCAGGTAAATGGCCTCTCCTCAGTGTGAACTTGCTGGTGTCTCAGCACGAGGGATGACTGAGTGAATCCCTTCCCACATACGGAGCAAGTGAATGGCCTCTCCCCAGTGTGAATTGGTTGGTGTGACAGCAGGGTGGATGATCGATTAAATTCCTCTCCACAAATGGAGCAGGTGAACAGCCTCTCCCCAGTGTGAATGCGCTGGTGACTCAGCAGGAGGGATAAATTAATGAATCCCTTCTCACACACAGAGCAGGTGAACAGTCACTCCCCAGTGTGAACTCGCTGGTGTGTCAGCAGGTGGGACGATTGCTTAAATCCCTGCCCACAAGTGGAGCAGGTGAACGGCCTCTCCCCAGTGTGAACTCGCTGGTGTGTCAGCAGGTGGGATGACCGAGTGAATCCCTTCCCACACACGGAGCAGGTAAATGGCCACGCCCCAGTGTGGACTCGCTGGTGTGTCAGCAGGGTGGACGACTGATTAAATCCCTTTCCACAAATGGAGCAGGTGAATGGTCTCTCCCCAGTATGAATCTGCTGGTGTCTCAAAAGATGGAACGCTTCAGTGAATCCTTTCCCACACACAGAGCAGGTGAACGGCCTCTCCCCGGTGTGAATGCGCTTGTGTCTCATCAGATGGGATGCTTCAGTGAATCCCTTCCCACACATGGAGCAGGTGAATGGCCTCTCCCCAGTGTGACTGCGTCGATGAGTTGCCAGCAGGGATGGGTAACTGAATCCCTTCCCACAGTCTCCACATTTCCAAGGTTTCTCCGTGGTGCAGGTGTCCTTGTATCTCTCCAGGTTGGATGATCAGTTGAAGCCTCATCCACACACAACACATGTACAGTTTCTCCTTGCAGTGAATGTTTTTTTCAGGCTGTGTAACTGGTTAAAGCTTTTTTCACAGTCAGTGCACTTGAACACTCTCACTAAGGTATAGGTATCTCGGTGCTTTTTCAGTCACACTGATGTCTGAAATATTTTCCCACAGACAGACGCCACACACATTTCTCCTTCTGCATTAAAAGGGCGATGATATTCAAGTCTTGGTGAATTGAGTGACCTTGTCAGATCTTCAAATGACGTTTGGTTTGAGTATTCAAATCCTCCTCTTCTAATACCCTGTAAAAGGAGTTTACAAAAGTCATCACTGTCAGTACAGGAAAGAAATTCTGAACATACAATTCCAGTTTCTATGGAACATTTTTTCTTCTCTTGTTCCCCAAAGCTGTAAATCCCCATCCCACACATTCTCCCTCCTCCCTGTGCTGAAATAGAGTCATAGAGACTCATCGCACCATTTCATTCCTCCACTGCCAGTTTTCTCCCTCCCTCTACTCTGGCTGGGTTCAGTTCTCCAGCCCCTGTTTGCAGAGTGAGAATCAAATCAATGAGTCAATGATTTTCTCTCCTGGTCACTGGGAGCTTGAAGCCCCGCCCACTCACTGTGTCGTCACCACAATGGCAACGCATGCGCTCTGTTCCCCGCTAAGTCAAGATGGCGGCCGTGAATCCCGACTTGTCCGGGGAAAAAGCCCAGGAGCTGTTAGCACGGGACCTGGAGATGCTTATTCGGGGCTTAAGGCCTACACCAGGTGTTTCCGAAGCCTCCCCGCTCACCCGCCCTCTCCATTTTTCCCCTGCGCCGCTCTGACTCTCACCTGCTGCAAAGCGTCTCCAGCGCTCGCACAGATCCGATCAAAGTGGCACTGCGCGTGCTCCAGAGGCGTCAGCTCTGCGTCTGCGCACTGAGCTCCTGTTAGTGTGACTAGGGCACATTCACTTCCGCCTGGAATGCTGGGTAAGAGACCCTCATTCGTGCCATCGGTCATAAATGAGAAATAATTTTCTGCTTTCCGATTGAAATAACTGTATCCATCGGTTTCCATGTCAGACGTCAAATGAATCTGTACCACAGTCGACATTTATACTATTAATTCAGGTGGGCGTAGGAGTCTCACAGGCCATACAATTGGTTGAAGATTTGTTCACATACAGAACTTATGCACTGTTTCTCACTTTGTGATTGGTGCTTTTACCTTCTATATCCAAAGACCGGTGATATTCAGGTCCTGATGAATCAAGTGACTCTGTCAGATCTTGATGCCATGTTTCATTTGAGTTTATCATCTGCAAATCCTTTAGAACCAAAGAACAATTACGGCAGAGAAGGAGGCCATTCAGCCCATCATGTCCGTGCCGGCCGATATAACTGGCCGCCCATTCCAATCCCACCTTCCAGCACCTGGTCCATAGCCTTGCAGGTTACAGCACTTCAGGTGCTTGTCTGGGTACCTTTTGAAAGAATTGAGGGTTTCTGCCTCCACCACTGTTCCTGGCAGTGAACTCCAGATATTCACCACCCTCTGGGTGAAAAGGTTTTTCCTCATGTCCCCTTTAATACTTCTACCAATCACCTTAAATCTATGTTCCCTGATAACTGACCTCCCCGCCAGGGGAAATAGGTCCTTCCTGTCTACACTACCTAGGCCCCTCATAATTTTGTACACCTCAATTAAGTCTCCCCTCAGCCTCCTCAGTTCCAGGGAAAACAACCCTAGCCTGTCCAATCTTTCCTCGTAGTTCCAACTTTCAAGCCCTGGTAACATTCTTGTAAGTCTCCTCTGTACTCTCTCCAGAGTAATTATGTCCTTTCTGTAATGTGGTGACCAGAATTGTATGCAATACTCCAGCTGCGGCCTAACCAGCATTTTATACAATTCCAGCATTACATCCCTGCTTTTGTATTCTATACCTCAGCCAATAAAGGAAAGCATTGCAAATGCCTTCTTCATCACTCTATCTACCCGTCCTGCCACCTTCAGGGACCTGTGGACATGCACTCCAAGGTCTCTCACTTCTTCTACCCCTCTCAATATCCTCCCGTTTATTGTGTATTCCCTTGCTTTATTTGCCCTCCCCAAATGCATTACCTCACACTTCTCTGGATTGAATTCCATTTGTCACTTATCCGCCCACTCAACCAAACCATTGATATCATTCTGGAGTCTACAGCCAGAATAGAGTCTTCACTATTAACTATACGGCAAATTTTTGTGTCATCATCAAATTTCCCAATCATGCCTCCCACATTTAAGTCCAAATCATTAATATATAACACAAACAGCAAGGAACCCAACACTGAGCCCTGTGGAACACCACTGAAAACAGCTTTCCATCTGTCGACTACTACCCTTTGTTTCCTGGTCCTGAGCCAATTCTGGATCCAAATTACCACATTCCCCTGTATCCCATGGGCTTTCATTTTACTAACCAGTCTGCCATGTGGGACCTTGTCAAATGCCTTATTAAAATCCACGTAGATCACATCCACGATACTACCCTCATTAATCCTAAATTAGTAAGACATGACCTTCCCCTAACAAATCTGTGCTGCCTATCCCTGATTAATCTGTGCCTTTCTAAGTGGCAGTTTATCCTGTCCCTCGGAATAGATTCCAATAATTTACCCACCACCGAGGTCAGACTGATCGGCCTGTAATTATTTGGCCAATCCCTCGCACCCTTTTTATACAATGGTACGACGTTCACAGACCTCCAATCATCTGGTACCTCTTCTGTAACTCGTGAGGATTTGAAGATGATCCTCAGCGCATCTATTATTTCCTCTCTGGCTACTTTTAACAACCTGGGATGCAACCCATCCGGTCCTAGCGATTTATCCACTTTCAAGGATGTCAGACCCTCTGGTACTTCCTCTCTCATTATGCTTATCATATCTAATATTTCACATTCCTCCTCTTTAACTACAATGTCTACATAAACCCTCTCCTTTGTGAAGACAGAGACAAAATACTCATCAGTACATTAAGAGCAAGAGGATAGCTAACGAAAGGGTAGGGCCTATCAGAGATGTATAAGGGAACTTATGTAAGGATGCAGATGATGTGGGCAGGGTTCTTAATAAAACATATTTGGGGTTTCCTTGATTTTTCCTGCCAATAATTTTTCATGTCCTCTCTTTGCTTTTCTAATTTCCTTTTTTACTTCACTTTCTATACACCTCTAGGCTTTCTAAAGTATTAAGATAATTATGATCGTCATAAGCTTTCTTTTTCTGCTTTAACTTACCCTGTAAGCTTCTAGATAACTGGAGCTCTAGATTTGGCAGTAGCACACTTAAATCTTTGTGGGGACATGCCCACACTGTGCCTGTAGTATCTCGCTTTTGAATGCCTCCCAATGGTTTTCCACTGACTACTTTAAGACAGAGGCAGAAAACTGGTAACCATAGACCAGTTAGCTTGACGAAGGTGATCGAATCGAGGTGGGCACTTAGAAAAACTCAAGGTAATTGGAAATAGTCAGCATGGTTTTGTGAAAGGGGAATCATGTTTAACCAATTTATTGGAGTTCTTTGAAGGAGTAACATGCGCCATGGATAAAGGGGAGCTCGTTGACGTATTGCACTTGGATTTCCAGAAGGCATTTGACAAGGTGCCACAGAAAAGGTTATTGCACAAAGTAGGAGCTCATGGTGTAGGGCATAACATATTAGCATGGATAGTAGATTGGTTGGCTGAGAGTACAGAGGAGATTTACAAAACTGTTACCAGGGTTTGAAAGTTGCAGCTATGAGGGAAGATTGGTTAGGCTAGGGTTGTTTTCCCTAGAACAGAGGAGGCTGAGGGGGTGACTTAATTGAGGTGTACAAAATTATGAGGGGCCTGATCGAGTAGACAGGAAGGACCTGTTTCTCCTAGCGGAGAGGTCAATTACCAAAGGGCACAGATTTAAGGTGATTAAAGGAGACATGAGGAAAAACCTTTTAATCCAGAGGCTGGTGGGTGTCTGGAATTCACTGCCAGGAATGGTGGTGGAGGCAAAAACCCTCAATTCTTTTAAAAGGTACCTGGACAGGCAGCTGAAGTACTGTAACTCTCAAGGCTACAGACCAAGTGCTGGAAGGTGGGATTAGATTGGGCGGCTAGTTTTTTCGGCCAGCACGGACATGACAGACTGAATGGCCTCCTTCTGTGCCATAATTTTTCCGTGGTTCTATGGTTCTAAAACAGACAGTATGCATAAATGGGTCCTTTTCTGATTGGTAGGATGTGATGAGTGGAGTCTCGCAGGGGTCTGTGCTGGGGCCTCAAATTTTTACAATTAATATCAATGACATAGATGAGGGGAGTGATGGCATGGTAGTTAAATTTGCAGATGACACAAAGATAGGTCGGGAAGTATGTTGTGAAGAGGACATAAGGAGGTTGCAGACCAATAAAGATAGGTTGAGTGAGTGGGCAAAAATCTGGCAGATGGAGTATAATGTGGTAAAATGTGAAGTTGTTCACTTTGGCAGGAAGAATAAAAAGCAGAGTATTACTTAAACAGAGAATGACTGCTGAAATCTGAGGTGCAGAGGGATCTAGGTGTTCTAGTGCATGAGTCAAAAAGTTAATATGCAGGTACAACAAATAATAAAGAAGGCTAATGGGACGCTATCCTTTATTATGAGAGGAAGTGAAAATAAAAGTAAGGATGTTATTCTTCAGTTATACAGGGCATTGGTGAGACCATATCTCGAATACTGTGTGCAGTTTTGGTCTCTTTATTTTAGGAATGATGTGAAGCATTGGAGGTGGTTCAGAGGAGGTTTACTAGATTGATACCTGGAATGAACGGGTTATCTTATGAGGAAAGGTTGGACAGACTGGGCTTGTTTTCATTGGAGTTTAGAAGAGTGAGGGGAGACTGGATTGAAGTATATGAGATCCTCAATGGTCTTGACAGGGTGAATGTGGAAAGGATGTTTCCTCTTGTGGGTGAGTCCAGAACTAGGGGGCACTGTTTTAAAATTAGGGGACGCCCTTTTAGGACAGAAACAAGGGGAAATTTTTTCTGAAGGTTATGCAACTTTGGAATTCTCTACCTCAGAAGATAATGGAGGCGGGGTCATTGAATATTTTTAAGGCTGAGCTAGTTAGATTCATGTCAGGCAAGGGAATCAAAGATTATCGGGGGTAGATAGGAGTGTGGAATTCGAGACAAAAACAGGTCATCCGTGATCTTATTAAATGGTGGAGCAGGCTCGATGGACTGAATGGCCTACTTCTGCTCCTAATTCATATGGTTGGATCAACTGGAGGAAGATATCAGCGGCCTGGTTCGATGGGCAGAAAATTGGCAAATGGAATTCAGTCCAGGGAAGATAATGAGATAATGCATTTGGGGAGGGCAAACAGGCAAGGTAATGCACAGAGAATGATAGAATCCTAGCATTACCATCGCTGAATCACCCACTATCAACATCCTAGGGGCTAGCATTGACCAGAAACTGAACTGGAGTAGCCATATAAATACCGTGGCTAGGTAAATTGGGCATTATAAGTTGCCACTAGTATAGGTAGGTGGTAGGGAAATATAGGGACAGGTGGGAATGTGGTAGGAATATGGGATTAGTGTAGGATTAGTATAAATGGGTGGTTGATGGTCGGCACAGACTCGGTGGGCCAAAGGGCCTGTTTCAGTGCTGTATCTCTAAACTAAACTAAACTAAACAAGAGCAGGTCAGAGGCTAGGAATCCTGCGGCGAGTAACTCAGCTCCTGACTCCCCAAAGCCTGTGCACCATCTACAAGACACAAGTCAGGAGTGCGATGGAATACTCTCCACTTGCCTGGATGGGTGCAGCTCCAACAACACTCAAGAAGCTCGACATCATCCAGGACAAAGCAGCCCGCTTGATTGGCACCCCATTTACAAACATTCACTCCCTCCACCACCGATGCACAGTGGTAGTAGTGTGTACCATCTACAAGATGCACTGCAGCAATGCACCAAGGCTCCTTCGACAGCACCTTCCAAACCCATGACCTCTAGTACCTCGAAGGATAAGGACAGCAGATGCATGGGAACACCACCACCTGCAAGTTCCCCTCCAAGTCACACACCATCCTGACTTGGAACGATATCGCTGTTTCTTTGCTGTTGTCATGTCAAAATCTTGGAACTCTCTTCCCAACAGCACTGCGGGTGTACCTACTCGTCTAGGACTGCAGCGGTTCAAGAAGGCAGCTCACCACCACCTTCTCAAGGACAATTAGAGATGTGCAATAAATGTTGGCCTATCCAGCAACACCCACATCTCATGGAAGGATATAAAAGAAATGCTTTATTAACTGCTCTCAACCTGTCCTGCCACCATCAATTGCCACATTCAATTCTACCACCTAGAAAGACAAGGGCAGTAGATGCTGAGGAACACCACCACAAGTTCCCCTCCAAGCCACACACCATCCTGACTTGGAACGATATCACTGTCGCTGTGTCAAAATGCTGGAACTCCTTCCCAAACAACACTGTGGCTGTACTGATACCACATGGACTGGAGTGGTTCAAGAAGGCATCTCACCACCACTTTCTCAAGGGTAATTAAGGATGGGGAATAAATGATGACCTTGCCAGTGATGCCCACATCCCATGAATGCAGAAAACATACATACAGTAGGAAAGAATAGATAGCGAGGAGAGAGAGAGAGCTGAGGGATAAACAGAGACAGAGGGAGTTATGAAAGTGAGACACAGTCAGCATCAGATACAGAAAGCCAGTAAATTTCCATCTTATCCAGAAAGATCCTATTGGAGATGTAGTTTCAGCTCTCACTGATATTGTAGCAGAGACAGACGCTGTATTAATCCCACACTCAGGGAAAGTGCCAGCCAGTAATAAACAATGCCCCATGTTTAACCTGCTCTTCCCTGCTGTGCTCTCTGTAGTCCTGCAGCTCAGGGCCGTTAGATATTACTCTCAGTGAATGAGTGTTTCACTCTGATTAAATTAATCTGTTATCATGAAATATTAACCCCTGCACGGTCCCAGCAAACACACCGACTGACTCCGTTCCAAATATGTTTCTACAAGGATTACTTTCTGAAGATGGGGTTCACGAACAGCAAATACCCTGCACAGAAGGATCCCAAATTGAATTTCAACGTTTTCAACGTTGTCTGAACTTTTCAACCAATCTCCGAAGCTTTGCTCAGAATCTAAGAAAAGTCAATTGGGAAAAGTTCCCAATGATTTATATTTTCTGACTTGTTGCAGAAATCCCCACCTGTGCTCCCCTCCCCCCAGCACTGCCTGTGAGTGGAAGAAGATGGGTTGAAACAGCCGGGAATGGAGAGATCCCGGTCCCGGGGGAAGGGAGCAAACAGCAGCCTCCTTCCAGCAGCAACACCGCTTTGGCAGCGGGTTTGCAGATGGACATAGAAGTAGGAGTAGTCCCCCAGTCTACCATAGCCAACTCGCGCCTCATACCTTCGTAGTTTCCTTTATTTAGACTCAGGACCTTAGTTTCGGATTCAACAACTTCACTCTCCATCTTAATGAAGAACTCAGAGATCAGCATTGAGTCCGGCCCAAGTTCAGGGGAGTCGGGAGCTGTTTGTAGGAACATGGAGTCATGGAGTGAGTGTGGGAAGGGAGAGGCCATTCCCGGACTGTGTGTGGACAGGGAGAGGGAGACAGAATGGGAAGAAGCTGCTGTTGAAAATCATTGCTGCTTTCTCTCTCTGACAGCTCACAATGCCCCCGTGATTGACGGCAGCTCCGGGCCAATAGGAAGAGGGGGCGGGGCTGGTGGATCGATTAGGGTCCCGTCCACTCGGTGCCACGAGCCCCGCCCCTCACTCTCTCCGATTGGTTGGATGACCCACCGCCCGCAGAGTCCTCCAGTCCCGCCCCCGCCCTTCCGATTAGTCCGGACCGTCCGTCAATCACCCAGGGAGGTGCCAGCTGAGCATGCGCGGTCGGCTCGGGGGGCTGTGGCAGAGAGCGCGGTTCCAGCAGGTGGGTTAATACAACCAAGATGTATTTTGAAAGGAAGATTGAGGAGAGGAATAATAAACTAAATGGTACAATTTTAAATGGACTGTGGGATCAGGCAGACCTGGAGGTGTTTGTACACAAATCTTTGAAGGTGACAGGACAAAGTGATAAAGCTGTTTAAAAAGCAGAATCGATGCTTGTCTTTATAAATAGAAGCATAGAGAATAAAGGCAAGGAGGTTATGGTGAACCTTTATAAATCACTAGTTAGATCTCAGCTAGAGTAATGTGTCCAGTTCCGGGCACCAGAAAGGACAGCAAGGCCTCAGAGAGGGTGCAGAGGAGATTTACTAGAACGATACCAGTTCTCTGGAGAAGCTGGGATTGTTCTCCTGAGAGCAGAGAAGGTTAACTGGAGATTTAATAAGAGGTGTTCAAAATTCTGAGGGGTTTCATAGAGTAGAGAGGGAGAAACTGTTTCCAGTGACAGAATGGTCAGTAACTAGAGGACACAGATTTAAAATAATTCGCCAAAAATGCCAGGGGGTGGGGATGAGAAATGATTTTAGTCAGCGAGTTGTTCTGATCTGGAATACAGTACCTGAAAGGATGGAGGAAGCAGACTCAATTATAAGTTTCAAATGGGGATTAGATAAAAACTTAAAAGGGGAAATTTTCCAAGGCTACAGGGAAAGCTTATAGGAATGGGACTAATTGGATTGCTCGTTCAGAGAGCCAGCAGGGGCACGGTAGATTGAATGGCCTCCTTCTGTGCTGTATGATTTTATGAAATGGTGATGGTCAGGGAGAGACCATCACCAGAACTGGGAGATATTACAATGGACAGGGAGGGTCAGAGTGTTGGAGGAGGGGGGAGAGAGCACATACACCCAGAAAGAGTCAGTACCTTCAAGGGAGGAGAGAGAGGGGGGGAGCAGTGAATGTAGAACTGAACCCAGTCAGATTCAGCACCTTCAGTGGAGGAGAGAAAATTTGTGTGAAAGGAAAAATATTTGACATGGTGCAATGGGTTCAGATTTCAGCACAGGGAGGAGGGAAAGTGTGTGGTGTGGGAAATGAAATGAGAGAAGAAATAATGTTTCACAGAAACTAGAATTATTTGTTCTGAATTTCTATCCTGTACTTAGTGATGACTTTTGTAAACTCTTCTTTACAGGGTATTAGAAGGAGAGGATTTGCAGATGGAAAACTCAAACCAAAGATCCCATCAAAATCTGACAGTCACTCGATTCATCAGGATCTGAATATTATCAGCCTTTGAACGTGGAAGGAGAAATGCTTGTTTGTTCTGTCTGTGGGAAAAGATTTCAAACAACAGTGTGATTGGAAAAGCACTGAGACACACACACCCGAGTGAGAGTGTTCCAGTGCACTGACTGTGGAAAGAGCTTTAACCAGTTACACAGCCTGAAAAAAAATTGCACGATTCACAGCAGTGAGAAACTGTACATGTGTTCTATGTGTGGATAAGGCTTCAACTGATCATCCAACCTGGAGAGACACAAGGACACCCACACCATGGAGAAACAATTGAAATGTGGGGACTGTGGGAAGGAATTCCAGCTGGATACCCATCGGCGCAGTCACACCGGAGAGAGACCGTTCACTTGCTCCGTGTGGGGGAAGGGATTCCTCTGTGACCCAGTTACACCAGCGAGTTCATACAAATGAGAGGCCTTTTAAATGTTCAGACTGTGGGAACCACTTTAAAATCTCACCAGATCTAATTAAACACCAGCTTGTTCACACTGACGAGAGAGCATTCAGTTGCTCTCACTGTGAGAAGAGCTGCAGACAATCAACTCACCTGATTGAACACCAGTGAGTTCAGACTGCTGAGAGACCACTTACCTGCTCCATGTGTGGGAAAAGATTCACTCGATCATTTCGCTTGCTGATTCACCAGCGCGTTCACATGTGACTGCATGGGTTGGATTCTACTGTTAATCAAATCCTTTGTTTCTTCAGATGTTAATAACCCTTCGAACTGGGCTGGAGTTTAATATTCTGGATTTCTGTCAAATGAATCAGTTTAGCAGAAATACAGTGTGTTCTGTTCTATATTTCTCCAGGATAAGAGGAGACTAATTGACATCCTGTTAGCGACTGGTCCATCTTTGGGCCTTTTCTCCTTTCTAACTCTAGATTATTTCAGTTCTCATACCTTTGGTTACTCTTCTGGACAAGTCCCAGCTCCCCATATCTTCTAGAGTGCCTCTCCTAGCCTTGGGATCCAGGGAAGGTATCGGTAACACACCCAGGAACACTAAACACAAAACCCAGTCTGTTAACCACTTTCAGCTACTGGACTTAGTGTGTGTCCCACTGCATCTCTCTTACCTTTGATGTGTGAATAGAGCATCACACTTGCAAACCTGGTTTAAATTTCAATCCACTCAGGAAATATCTATTTAACAGGCGCCTGCAGGCTGATGAGACTCTGTTAAGCTGCCAGTGTGCTGCTGGACTGCTCTGTATTTTACCTGTAATGAAAAATGACTGAACCTTGTCTCAGTGTAACCTTTGCTGTTATGAAATGGGGTGTAGATTAATGAGCCCTCTAAGTCAATGTGTCACAGTGTCTCTTTCTCTTGCTGTGTTCAGTTGACTGAAAATTCTTTTCTTTCTTCCTCTGGGTTTTTTGTGCTGCTTCTCATGTTCAATAGCTATTCTTTTAAACCCTTTTTCTCCTTTGAGCCGACGTGGCAACTGATAATCGCCTGGGCTATCTCACTCATTCTGTTTAATCAGCATTTTTGAAAACTTTATCATTAAATTTATGCTTGATTTTCTAGGATCACTTTGTTCCACTTTCTTGCAACTTACTTATTCCTTATTTAGAAACTTCATACAAACAGTGTTACATGAATTACAGCAATGTCTTTAACTCTAGTGAAAACAGATCTTCAAAGCTTTCAACCTTCTGTTTTAATTGTAACTTAATTAATGTTCTGTTTTTCATTATCTGTTAGTTTCAAACATACCACTACGTTCTTTGCATATTTAACTCAAGGTTTCTTTTTCGCTGCTCTGCCACTTTTTTTCACATAACCTTGGCTCAGTATCAGGCTTGCTTCTCAGCCTCATAGCATGTTTAACTGAGCTTACACATATTATAGTTACTTTAACAATATTTAAAGCATTATTACTTATCATCATCACTTCGAATTAAGCTTATACTTTTTAAGACAGTACACCAAGCAGCGATCTATCTTACAAAATTGCTGTGGGTCTGCAGTCACATGTAGGCCAGACCAGGCAAGGACCGAGTAATTTCTTTCCCTCAGGGACATGATTGAACCAGATGGGTTTTTACAACAATGATAGTTTCATAACACCATTACTAAGACTAGCTTTCAATGCCAGATTTTTTAATTAATTCAATTTAAATTCCACCAGCTGCCATGGTGGGGTTTGAACCCATACCCCCAGGGTATTAGCCAGTGACATACCACCATCTCCTCAACACTGCAGCTCACTGCGCACAGGAGAATATCTGTTCTCTAACACCTCGAGGGGACAGAACAGAAAACTCTTGAATCATTTGTAAATATTGTTCAAATGCTGACAGGTTCCAACTGTCAGTTTCCATTACAGTGAAGTCAATGGAAGATGGGAGAGTGGTTATGCTGGAACAAAACAATAGTTAGACCACAGATAGAGTACTGTGTACAGTTCTGGTCACTCTGTTACAGGAAGGATGTGATCACACTAGAAACAGTACAGAGGAGATTTACAATGATGTTGCCAGGACTGGAGAATTTTAGTTATGAAGATTGGATAGGCTGGGGTTGTTTTCTTTGAAATGGAGGAAGCTGAGGGGAGATTTAATAGAGGTGTAGAAAATTATGAGGGTCCCAGATAGATTGGTTAGGAAGAACTTATTTCACTCAGCAGAGAGGTCAATGTACAGGAGGCATAGATTTAAAATAATTGGTAGGATTAGGGAGGAGTTGAGGACATATTTCACCCAGAGGGTAGTGGGAGTCTGAAACTCACTCCCTGAAATAGTGGGAGAGGCAGAAACCCTCATCCTATTTAAAAATGACTTGGATATCCACTTGAGGTGCTGTAATCTACAGGATTAAGAACCAAAAGCTGGAAAGTGGCATTAGACTGAATAATTGTTTCTCACTGGCACAGACACAGTGGGCTAAATGGCCTCCTTCTGTGCTGTAAATTTCTATGATTCTGTGATGACAAGTGGTCCTTGTTGTTTTATCCAAGACAGGCCTCAGCCCAGTCATTTGCTTCAAGTGTTGATGTGATGGTTCAAGCTAAGAGGTGCCAGGCATCGGGAGCAGCTGGAGCAGTGAATAAAATCTGTCAGTAAATACCGATATAGTTTATCTGCTTCTAGTTCTATTTTAATAACTTCTGCTGAATGTGGCCCTCACCCAGTGGCAGGATATCGGATCAGACCCACCATGGAAAATGAGTTTGACATGATTGAGATAGACAATGTCAACCGGATCCTCAGTATCTCTGTAACCTCCTCCAGACACACAACCTTCTATGTAAATACAAGTTGTTGTTGGATTACACCCTGAGATTGACAATATCAACCGGATTCCCCTCATCCACCAACATAGCAACGTCTTCACAAAACACAAACAAGTTTGTAAGATGTGACCTTCTTTTCCAGAAGCCATGTCTAGTATCTCTAATGGCTCCTTCTCTTCCCCAGTGATCAGAAACAGCATCTCTCAGGATCCCTTCAAGCATCTTCCCTGTGATCGAGCTCTCACTGATGGGCCTGTAGTTCCCTGGCTCTGATTTGTCTTCGATTTGGAAAATGGGAACTATATGAACTTCCAATCTCAGGAACAATCCCTGACTATTGAGCTGTTGAAGATACGGGCAAGGGGCTCAGAGAGCACCCGTCCCATCTCTTTAAACACCCTTGGGTGGATATCATCTGGACCTGGAGCACCATCTAGTTTGAGATTTCCTATTTTATCCAGGATGACAATCCCTTTCTATTTTAATATTTATGTGTTAGTGCCGACAGCACATCCCACAGCTGGAATCTGAGCATCATCCACAGGAGTACAGACTGATGTGAAATAGTCATTTAACAGCTCTGTCATAACCTGGCAATCTGTTTCAATCTGTCCTGAACTGTCTCACGTCTTTTCCAGACTGGAAACTTAAACCTGCTGTTTCACTTTCAGTCAGGAACAGATCACAGTTTTACTCCAATCTCTGATTTGACAGCACGTTTCCACATTCATTGTTGTTCTTCCTGACTCGAAACACAGTTGTAAAGGAGCCTTCTGTTCTGTGCCTCAGAGCTCTGAACCATGGAAGACAGTGGCTGGGACACTCAGGTGGAAAAGACAAAAATCTGCAACAAAGTGTTTAAAACAAAGCTGATTTATTTCAAATCTCTCCAGAATATTAACCTCCAGCCCAGTTAGACAGGTTAGTAACATCAGCAGGAACAAACCTCAACTATCAGAATAACAACATTGAAAATTTATAGCATAGGAGGCCATTCAGCCCATTGTATCTGTGTCAGCTGAAAAAGACCTATCTCGCCTAATACCAATTTCCAGCTCTTGGTCTGTAGCCCTGTAGGTTACAGCACTTCAAGTGCTTATGCAAGTGTTTTTTTAATGCGATGAGAGTTTCTGCCTCGACCACCCTTTCAGGCAGTGAATTCCAGACTCCCACCACCCTCTGGGTGAAATGATTTCTCCACTCCCTTCAAATCCTTCTCCCAATTACTTTAAATCTATGCCCCCTGGTTATTAACTTCTCTGCTAAGAGAAACAGGTCCTTCTTATCCACTCAGTCTCGGCCCCTCATAATTTTATACACTTCAATTAAACCTCCCCTCAGCCTCCTCTGTTCCAAAGAAAACAACCCCACCCTATCCAATCTTTCCTTATAGCTAAAATTCTCCAGTCCTGGCACATCCTCTGTAAATCTCCTCTGCACCCTCTCTGGTGTGATCACATCTTTCCTGTAATGCGGAGACTAGAACAGCATTCACTACTCTAGTTATGGTCTAACTAGTGTTTCATTCAGGTCCAGCATAACCTCCCTGTTCTTGTAATAAGAACAGAAAACTCTGGGAATTCTCAGCAGGTCTGACAGCATCTGTGGAGAGAGAAACAAAATTAACATTTGAGGTCTGTGATGTTTCATCAACAGAAAATACTGGAAATACCCGCTGTTCTTATATTCTATACCTCGGCAATTCTGGAAAGTATCCTGTATGCATTCTTAACCACTTTATCTACCTGTCCTGCTGCCTTCAGGGATCTGTGGACATGCACTCCAAGGTCTCTCTGTTCCTCTACACTTGTCAATATTCCACCAGTAATATTGTATTCCCTTGCCTTGTTAGCCTTCCCCAAATGCATTACCACACACTTCTCCAGGATGAATTCCATTTGCCAATTTTCTGCTCACCTGATCAGTCCATTGATATCTTCCTGCAGCTTTCTTCCACACTGTCACCCACACGACCAATATTTGTACCATTTGCAAACTTCTTAATCTAAATCATTGCTATATACCATAAAAAGCAAGCAGCCTAGTGCTGAGCCCTGTGGAAACCCAACTGGAAACAAGCTTCCAGTCAGGAATCAGCCCTGGATGTGATTAACAGCAGCAATAACAGCAGAAACCAATCCCTGCTGTCTCTTGTGAACTCGCTGGTGTCTCAGTTGTTTGAATTAGCAAAACCCTTCCCACACTCGGAGCAGGTGAACAGCCTCTCCCCGGTGTGACTGTGTTGATGAGTTTCCAGCTGGGATGGGTAATCGAATCCCTTCCCAGTCTCCACATTTCCACGGTTTCTCCGTGGTCCAGGTGTCCTTGTGTCTCTCCAGGTTAGACAATCAGTTGAAGCCTCATCCAGACAGAACACATGTACAGTTGCTCCGTGCTGTGAATGGTGTGATGTGTTTCAGGCTGTGTAACTGGTGAAAGCTCTTTCCACAGTCAGTGCTCTCACTCGGGTGTGTGTGTCTCGGTGCTTTTCCAGTCACACTGATGTTTGAAATCTTTTCCCACAGACAGAAGAGACAAACATTTTTCCTTCCACATTCAAAGGCTGATGATAGAGTGACTGTCAGATCTTGATGAGATGTTTTGTTTGAGTTTCCCATCTGCAAATCCTCCCCTTCTAAACCCCTGTGAAAGGAAATTATATAGAATGACATAGAATACACAGTACATAGACAGGCTATTCAGTGCAACTAGACTGTGCTTATAAACCTGGTGCTTGTCTGCTCCCATTCCATCTAGCTCATTTCAGCCTTTCAGCAGAGCTTTTTATTCCCTTTGTTCTCTTATTTTCATCTGTTTCCTTTTGAAAGAATCTCAACTATTTGCCTCAACCACTTCCACATTCTACCCACTCTCTGAGTAAAGAAATCTCTCCTTATTTCTCTATTGGATTTATCAGTAACTGTATTCATGGCCCCTGGATTTGGATTCACTTACAAGGGGAAACATTCTCTCCAATTCAACTCTGTCCAACCCATTGATAATTTTAGAGAGCTCTATCATGTCACCGCTAAGTCTTCTGTTTTGGGAATAAAAAAGCTCCACCGTTCAATCTTTCCCAATCGCTGTAATCTCTCAGTTTACTGAATCCATCACTGTCCCTCACCAAGACTTGTACAGGATGGCGGCCAGTGACCCCGCTGCCCAGGCCTGCCTTAGTCCGACTCTCCCGCCCCAAAAGCGTCTCCAGCAGTCTGATCAAAATGATACTGCGCATGCCCCGGATACAGCCCAGCATTACGCCTGCGCACTGAGCTCATGTAGTGTGAATAGGGCAGATTCACTTCCGCGTGGAATGGTGGGTAATAGCCCCACCATTGAAAGTCTTAATGGCAGGTTCAGCGATATCGGCCATCTTTGTAATGGGAGATAAATGGGTACAAATGAACCAACATTAGAATTAAAATATACCTGCATAATATTTTGCTGGAGAAAAACGACAAATATGGTCCATCTCAGCTTAGAACATAGAACATAGAACAGTACAGCACAGTACAGGCCCTTCGGCCCACGATGTTGTGCCGACCCTTTAACCTACTCTAAGATCAAACTACCTACATACCCTTCATTCTACTATCATCCATGTACCTATCCAAGGGTTGTTTAAATGTCCCTAATGTATCTGCTTCTACTACCACCGCTGGCAGTGCATTCCACGCACCCACCACTCTCTGTGTAAAGAACCTACCACTGACATCTCCCCTAAACCTTCCTCCAATCACCTTAAAATTATGCCCCCTGGTGATAGCCCTTTCCGCCCTGGGAAAAAGTCTCTGGCTATCCACTCTATCTATGCCTCTCATCATCTTGTACACCTCTATCAAGTCACCTCTCATCCATCTTCGCTCCAATGAGAAAAGTCCTAGCTCCCTCAACCTTTCTTCATAAGACATGCCCACCAGTCCAGGCAGCATCCTGGTAAATCTCCTCTGCACCCTCTCTAAAGCTTCCACGTCCTTCCTATAATGAGGCGACCAGAACTGAACACAATATTCCAAGTGTGGTCTAACCAGGGCTTTATAGAGCTGCAGCATAACCTCGCGGCTCTTAAACTCAATCCCCCTGTTAATGAAAGCCAACACCCCATACGCCTTCTTAACAACCCTATCAACTTGGGTGGCAACTTTGAGGGATCTATGGACGTGGACCCCAAGATCCCTCTGTTCCTCCACACTGCCAAGAATCCTGTCTTTAAGCCTGTATTCTGCATTCAAATTCGACCTTCCAAAATGAATCACTTCACACTTTTCCAGGTTGAACTCCATCTGCCACTTCTCAGCCCAGCTCTGCATCCTGTCAATGTCCCGTTGCAACCTACAACAGCCCTCCACACGATCCACAACTCCAGCAACCTTTGTGTCATCGGCAAACTTACTAACCCAGCCTTCCACTTCCTCATCCAAGTCATTTATAAAAATCACAAAGAGCAGAGGTCCCAGAACAGATCCCTGCGGAACACCACTGGTCACCGAGCTCCAGGCTGAATACTTTCCATCTACTACCACCCTCTGTCTTCTCTGGGCCAGCCAATTCTGTATCCAGACAGCCAATTTTCCCTGTATCCCATGCCTCCTTACTTTCTGAATGAGCCTACCATGGGGAACCTTATCAAACGCCTTGCTAAAATCCATATACACAACATCCACTGCTCTTCCTTCATCAATGTGTTTTGTCACATCCTCAAAGAATTCAATAAGGCTTGTGAGGCATGACCTGCCCCTCACAAAGCCATGCTGACTATCTCTAATCAAGCTTGCAAAAGATAAATACTTTTTTCACAAAACAAGCAAGTTGTGATAAAAGCAAAATACTGCAGATGCTGGAAATCTGAAATAAAAACAAGAAATAATGGAAATACTTCGCAGTTCTGGCAGCATCTGTGCAGAGAGAAGCAGAGTTAATGTTTCAGGTCAGTGACCCTTCATCAGAACTGGCAGAGGCTAAAAATGTAATAGGTTTTAAGCAAGTAAAGTGGGGGTGGGGCAAGAAATAACAAAAGAGAAGGTGTTGATAGGACAAGGTCACAGAGAATAACTGACCAGAAGGTCATGGAGCAAAGGCAAACGGTATGTTACTGGTGTGGTGAAAGACAAACTGTTAATACAGAGGGTGTTAATTGACAGAAAACTGAACAGTTTGGCCCCAAGCACAAACATGAAAAAGTGGGTCGGCACAGTAGAAACAAACTAAACAAACACAAAAAAGAAAAAAATAACTAAAAATAAAAAGGGGGGCCCGTCATGCTCTGAAATTATTGAACTCAATGTTCAGTCCGGCAGGCTGTAGCGTGCCTAATCAGTAAACAAGGTGCTGTTCCTCGAGCTTGCGTTGATGTTCACTGGAACACTGCAGCAATCCCAGGACAGAGATGTGGGCATGAGAGCAGGGGGGAGTGTTGAAATGGCCAGCAACCACAAGTTATGATGGAGCTGTATGAAACGCTAGTTAGGCCACAGCTTGAGTACTGTGTACAGTTCTGGTCGCCACACCATCGGAAGAATGTGATTGCACTGGAGAGGGTGCAGCGGAGATTCACCAGGATGTTGCCTGGCCTGGAGCATTTCAGCTATGAAGAGAGACTGGATAGGCGAGGGTTGTTTTCCTTAGAGCAGAGAAGGCTGAGGGGAGACCTTATAGAAGTATACAAAATTATGAAGGGCAGAGAGAGATAGGGTAGGTAGGAAGAAACTTTATCCCTTCGCAGAGATGTCAATAACCAGGGGGCATAGATATAAGATAAGGGGCAGGAGGTTGAGAGGGGATTTGAGGAAAAATGTTTTCACCCTGTGATTGGTTGCAATCTGGAATACGCTGCCTGAAGGGTTGGTACCCTTCCCAACATTTAAGAAGTATTTAGATGAGCACTTGAAATGCCGCAGCAGACAAGGCATCGGGCCAAGTGCTGGAAAATGGGATTAGAAAAGATAGGTCCTTGATGGCCGGCACTGACACGATGGGCCGAGGACCTGTTTCTGTGCTGTATAACTCTATGACTCGAAGTGAAATGTTCGCATTGAGCGTGGTGTCCATCTTTCTACGGGGCAGTGGCGCTTCATTTCGCCTGGCTTAATGGCGTTGGCAGAGTTTTGCTCCGAACAAAGAAGGCGATGATGACGTTTGACATTGCGGCTCCGAACGCAGTTGGTGCGCGTGCGCGATCTGCGAGGCAGCGATTGTTGGCGCATTTTTTCGCGCGTCGAGAAGTTTGAACGGGAGATGGTTAACGGTCGCCGGCGTTGCCATGGCTGCGGGGGCGGGGCTTGGTGATGGCGCGCGCCGGCACAGGTGGGCCATCGAGCTCGAGCTGTGCAGGAGCAGGTGAGCGGCCAGGAGCAAGGCCGCGGAGAGAGCCTGGGGCTCGAGTGGTAGCCGGTAGCCGGCAGGCCTCTCTCCTGGGGAGGACACCACACTGGTTGGGGCCACCCAAAACACTAAAACACGGGGATTTTAATGTCACAGCCTTTGAGGCGGAGGCAATGGGTGCGAGAAAACCTGGTTGATAATTACTGAGCTTGGATGGGTTTTGGTGTCTCCAGTGGGTGGGCTTCAGATTTTCCACCAGTCCCTTTGAGGAAAGGACTGGCTGCAAGTTTTTACTAATTCATTCTTGGGATGTGGGCATCGCTGGTAAAGCTGGTATTTATTACCCTGTCCCTAGTCTCCCCTTGAGAAGGTGCTGGTGGTGGGCGGCCGCCTCCTTGAACCGGTTTCATACGACTGAGTGGTTCGTTCGGCCACTTCAGGGGCAGTTAATAGTCATCCATGTTAGTGTAAGACTTCAGTCACTTATACAGGCCCAGACCGGGTAAGGACGGCAGGTTTCCATCCCTTGAGGGAATGAACCAATTTTATGCCTGTTGTGAAAAGGTGGGTGGTTGGTTGGTGTTTGCTGTTTGTGGGATCTTGCTGTACACAGCTTGGGCTGCCCGCATTATCCGACATTACAAGAGTGAGTACACATTTTAAAGATGCTTAATTGGCTGTAAAGTGCTTTGGAACATCCTGAGGTTGGGGAAAGATGCTGTATAAATGAACATTCTTAGGCAATCCAGTAGCTTCATGGTCACATCTACTGACAACCAGATTTTTTATTTCCAGATTTTGACTTTCAATTCTCAAACTGCCGAGGCAGGATTTGAACTCACGGCCTCTGGATTAATGTAAACAGAAACAGAGTGCTGCGTGACACAGTGCTTAATTTGGGAATTTGGTAAGTGGAAATTTCAGAGGTTGACCTCTTTCTAAAATCGAGTCAGGTTTCCATTTCGCATTTAACTTGACTTTAATATTTAATCATAGTTCCTTTCAGTCTTAGTGAATGGTAAACAAACTACCTGCAAGTGTCAGCTGCACAGTTAGTTACTTAGTTAGCTAGTTAGAACTGGTTCCCCAGTCAGCAGGACCTGACTCAGGTCTGTGGAATTCTAGTTAGTATAAATGCAGGAGGTCTTGCTAATGCACAAAGTGCTGTGTAATTGTGAGACAGAGAGCTAAACTCGGGAATTTGCTAAATATGGGAATTTGGTGCAGTGAGGGAGGGGGTGCTGTTCTGAACTTTTACATAACAAGCAGTGATCCAAGAGAGGGAGCTGGAGACAGTGAGAGCTACAGCCCAGAGGCATCAATTAGGGAGCAGATGTGTGAGTGGTTGTGTTTTAAGGTTTTTTTCTTTTCCACACTGGGTCAGTAGTTTAAGCTGGTACTGGCGAGATAAAAGTATTAAATTTGTATGCTAACTAGTTAAACTACTTAATAGAACGACAAATTATCAGTGATATTTCTAAACTTGAAACCTAATTAGTTAAATAAAACACAATAAAGATGGCAGGGCAGGAGATGTGTTGCAGCTGCAGCCTGTGGGGGCTGGGTGAACACCAGTGTGATCCACAGCAACCACATCTGCAGTAAGCGTCTGCAGCTCGAGGAACTTCAGCTCAGAGTTGATGAGCTAGAGTCTGAGATTCGGACATTGCGATGTAATAGGGAAGGGGAAAATCACCTGGACGCTTTGTTCCAGGAGGCAGTCACACCCGTTAGGCTAGGTACTTCAGATTTGGTCCATGGTCAGGGACAGGAGGGTGTGACTGTGAGTGAGGCAAATGTGGGGACACAGAAGCAGAAGAGCCTCGGCCCTTGCGCCTGTCCAACAGGTTCAAGGTTCTTGTAGATTGTTTGGACAAGAGCAGGGACTGCAGAGTGGATGAGCAAACTGACCATGACACCGTGTGCAGGGGGGCCATTCAAGTCGGGGCAGCAGCAGCAGAATTATACTCAACCACAATCTGTAACCTCATGGCCCGGCATATCCCCCCCACTACCATTACCATCAAGCCAGGAGACCAACCCTGGTTCAATGAAGAGTGCAGGAGGGCATGCCAGGAGCAGCACCAGGCATACCTCAAAATGAGGTGTCAACACAGGACTATCTGCATGCCAAACTGCGTAAGCAGCATGCGATAGACAGAGCTAAGCTATCCCATAACCAACAGATCAGATCTAAGCTCTGCAGTCCAGCCACATCCAGCCATGAATGGTGGTGGACAATTAAACAACTAACTGGAGGAGGTGGCTCCACAAATATCCCCATTCTCAAAGATGGGGGAGCCCAGCACATCAGTGCAAAAGATAAGGCTGAAGCATTTGCAACAATCTTCAGCCAGAAGTGCCGAGTTGATGATCCATCTCGGCCTCCTCCTGAAGTCCCCATCATCACAGATGCCAGACTTCAGCCAATTCGATTCACTCTGCGTGATATCAAGAAACGTCTGAAGGCACTAGATATTGCAAAGGCTATGGGCCCTGACAATATTCTGGCAATAGTACTGAAGACCTGTGCTCCAGAACTTGCCGTGCCCCTAGCCAAACTGTTTCAGTACGGCTACAAAGCTGGCATCTACCCTGCAATGTGGAAACTTGCCCAGGTATGTCCTGTACACACAAAGCAGGACAAGTCCAACCCGGCCAATTACCGCCCCATCAGCCTACTCTCAATCATCAGTAAAGTGATGGAAGGTGTCATCAACAGTGTCATCAAGCGGCACTTGCTTAGCAATAACCTGCTCGGTGATGCTCAGTTTGGGTTCTGCCAGGGCCACTCAGCTCCTGACCTCATTGCAGCCTTGGTTTCTACATGGACAAAAGAGCTGAACTCGAGGTGAGGTGAGAGTGACAGCCCTTGACATCAAGGTAGCATTTGACCGAGTTAGGCATCAAGGAGCCCGAGCAAAACTGAGGTCAGTGGCAATCGGGGAAAACCCTCTGCTGGTTGGAGTCATACCGAGCGCAAAGGAAGATGGTTGTGTTTGTTGGAGGTCAATCATCTGAGCTCCAGGACATCACTGCAGGAGTTCCTAGGGGTAGTGTCCTAGGCCCAACCATCTTCAGCTGCTTCATCAATGACCTTCCTTCAATCATAAGGTCAGAAGTGGGGATGTTCGCTGATGATTGCACAATGTTCAGCACCATTCATGACTCCTCCAATACTGAAGCAGTCCGTGTAGAACTGCAGCAAGACTTGGACAATATCCAGGCTTGGGCCGATAAGTGGCAAGTAACATTCACGCCACACAAGTGCCATCTCCAACAAGAGAGAATCTGACCATCTCCCCTGACATTCAATGGCATTATCATCGCTGAATCCCCCACTGTCAACATCCTAGGGGCGACCATTGACCAGAAACTGAACTGGAGTAGCTATATAAATACCATGGCTACAAGAGCAGGTCAGAGGCTAGGAATCCTGCGGCGAGTATCTCCCCTCCTGACTCCAAAACCTGCCCACCATCTACAAGGCACAAGTCAGGAGTGTGATGGAATACTCTCCATTTGCCTGGGTGGGTGCAGCTTCAACAACACTCAAGAAGCTCAACACCATCCAGGACAAAGCAGCCCACTTGATTGGCACCCCATCCACAAACATTCACTCTCTCCACCACCAATGTACAGTGGCAGCAGTGTGTACCATCTACAAGATACACTGCAGCAACGCACCAAGGCTCCTTAGACAACATCTTCCAAACCCACGACCTCTACCAAGTAGAAGGACAAGGGCAACAAATGAATGGAAACACCACCACCTGCAAGTTCCCCTCCAAGTCACACACCATCCTGACTTGGAACTATATCGCCGTTCCTTCACTGTCACTGGGTCAAAATCCTGGAGCTCCCTTCCTAACAGCACTGTGGGTGTACCTACCCCACATGGACTGCAGCAGATCAAGAAGGCAGCTCACCACCACCTTCTCAAGGGCAATTAGGGATCGGCAATAAATGCTGGCCTGGCCAGTGATGCCTACACCCCATGAATGAATGAAAAAGAATATATATGTAACAGTCTAAGGGGAAAGATAAGATTCTCTGCAGCCAGAAGCATGAATCCTGAATGCTGTGTTGCTTGCCCTGTGCAAGGATTAAGGACAGCTCCTCGAGGCTGGAGAGGAACTTAGTGGAAGTGGGAGGGGAAGGATCCAGTTGTCGTGGTCCATGTGGGTACCAACAACATAGGTAGGACTAAGAAAGAGGTTCTGCTGAGGGAGTATGCGTATCCAGGGGCTAAATTTAAAAAGAACCACAAAGGTAATAATCTCTGGATCACTCCCTGTGCTACAAGCAAATTGGCTGAGAGTAAATAAGATCGGAGAGTTGCATGTGTGGCTCAAAGATTGGTGTAGGAGAAATGGGTTTCACTTCATGGGGCATTGGCACCAGTACTGAGGAAAGAGGGGGCTATACCATTGGGACAGCCTTCACCTGAACCGCACTGGGACCAGTGTCCTGGCTAATCGTAATATTAGGCCTTTAAACTAAATAGTGGTGGTCAGTGTTCAGGTGAGGGGAAATTTAGAAAGTTACTGAAAAAGGAGAAGACAATATTGCAGGGTAGTAATACTGACAGTGATAACCAGAGTGTGACAGGAAGCGATAGAGTGTGTAAGAGTAAGAGTGCACCAGCAAATCAGTTCAGAGTAGGGAAAAATAGTAAAAAGACAAAATAAAAGGCACTTTATCTGAATGCATGCAGCATTTGTAACAATGTGGATGAATTGATATCATAACCATTTATTTCTATTTGTGCTATGATAGCCATTTCAGAGATGTGATTGCAAGGTGACCAAGGCTGGGAGCTAAATATTAGAGTATTTTACACTTCAAAGGGATAGGAAGAAAGGAAAAGGAGGTGGAGTAGCTCTGTTAATAAAGGATGCGATCAGTATAGTCGTGAGAAATGATCTTGGCTCGGAAGATCAAGATGTAGATTCAGTTTGGATGGAGATAAATAGCAAAGGAAAGAAGTTACTGGTGGGAATAGTTTTTTAACATCAGTGGTGGGTAAGGTTTTAGAAATAACAAGCAGGGGAAGAAATGAACAGGCACTTGGACAGTTTTGAGTTAATTAAGGAGAGCCAGTAAGGATTTGTAAAAGGCAGATCATATTTGACGAATCTAATTCAATTTCTTGATGAACTGACAGAGAAAGTTGATGAAGGGAATGCAGTGGATGTTGGCTGTGTGGATTTTAAGAAAGCATTTGACAAAGTACCACATAAAAAGCTGGTTAACAAAATTAAGCTCATGGAATAGGGGGGTCAGTGTCAGTTTGGATTTTTTTTAAAAACCTGGTTTAAGGACAGCGGACAGCAAACAGCGAGTGTAGTAAATAGCAGTTTTTCAGCTTGCAGGATGGTAGTCAGTGGTGTTGCCCAAAGGTCATTGTGAGGACCACTGCTTTTTGATATAAATACATGACTTGGATATTGGAATACTGAGTAAAATTTCAAAATTTGCAGATGATAACCTTGGAGGTTTGGCAAACTGAGGATGATACCAGTCGACTGCAACAGGACACAGATAGGCTAGCAGAATGAGCAGAAAAGTGGCAAATGGCATTTAATACAGAGAAGTGTGGGGTGAGGCATTTGGGCAGAAGGTATAGGGAGAGGTCATATATACTGAATGGCACAGCTCTAAAGAGTGGACAGGGACAGAGTAAGCTGTGGGTTCATACGCATAGATCTTTGAAGGTGGCAGGACACATTGAGAGAGTAGCAAAGCATATGGGATCTTGGGCTTCAGAAATAGGAACATTGAGTACAAAGGCAGGCAAGTTCTGCTCAAACTTTATCAAGCTCTGGTTTGGCTCCAACTGGAGTATTGCATCCAGTCCTGGTCACATTTTAGGAAGGATGTGAAGGTCCTTGAGAGGGTGCAGAGGAGATTCTGGTTAGTTGTTAGTTTTCATGGGGTGTGGGGCATCGCTGGCAAGGCCAGCATTTGTTGCCCATCCCTATCTGCCCTTGAGAAGGTGGTGGTGAACTACCTTGAACTGCTGCAGCGCCTCTGGTGTAGGTCCACCCACACTGCTGTAAGGGAGGGAGTTCCAGGATTTTGATCCAGTGACCGTGAAGGAACGGTGATTTCCAAGTTAGGATAGTGTGTGTCTTGGCGAGGAACTTGCAGATGGTGGTGTTCGCATGCGTCTGCTGCCCTTGTCCTCCTAAGTGGAGGAGTTCACTGGTTTAGGAGGTATGGTGAGTTGCTGCAGTGTATCTTGTAGATGGTACACACTGCAGCCACTGTCCATCAGTGGTGGAGGCAGTGAATGTTTAGGTTGGTGCCAATGGGATGCCAATCAAGCAGGCTGCTTTGTCCTGGATGGTGTCGAGCTCCCTGAATGTTGGAGCTGCACTCATCCCGACAAGTGGAGAGTGTTCCATCACAGTCCTGTAGTGGAGAGACGGTGGCATCATGGTAATATCACTGGACTAGTAACCAGAGACCCTGGGAACACTGGATAAATGAGTCTTTTTCAGGTTGGCAAGCTGTAACCAGTGGAGTGCCACAGGGATCAATGCTGGGGCCTTAACTAGTTACAATATCTATCAATGACTTGGATGAAGGGACTGAATGTATGGTAGCTTAATTTGTTGATGACACCAACATAGGAAGGAAAGTAAGTTGTTAAGAGGCGGTAAAGAGTCTACAAAATGATATGGATAGGTTAAGTGCATGGGCAAAATTTTGGCAGATGGAATATAATGTGGGTAAATTAGAACAACTTCATTTTGGCAGGAAGAATAGAAAAGCAGTATACGATTTAAATGGAGAGAGATTGCAGAACTCAGTGCTCCAGAGGGATCTGGGTGTCCTGGTACATGAATCACAAAAAGCTAGTATGCAGGTACAGCAAGTGTTTAGGAAGACAATTGGAATGTTGTCGTTTATTGCAAGGGCAATGGAATATACAAGTGTATATAAAAAAAAAATAAAGATATAAAAGGGAAGTTTTTCTGCAGTTGCACGGAACATAGGAGCAGGACTAGGCCATTCAGCCCATCGAGCCTGCTCCGCCATTCAATATGATTATGGCTGATCATCCACTTCAATGCCTTTTTCCCACACTATCCCCATATCCCTTTATGTCATTGGTATTTAGAAATCTGTCAATTTCTGCTTTAAACATACTCAATGACTGAACTTCCACAGCCCTCTGGGGTAAAGAATTCCAAAGATTCACAACCCCCTGAGCAAAGAAACTTCCCATCTCTCTCAAGTGGCTTCCCCCTTATTTTGAAATTGTGTCCCCTGGTTCTTGACTCCTCAACCAGGGGAAACATCTTGGCTGCATCTACCCTGTCTATTCTTTTAAGTATTTTGTAGGTTTAGACAGAATACAGGCCCAGTTTCCCCAATCTCCCTTCATAGGACAGACCCTCTTACGTATATGTGAATTTGGAGCAGGAGTAGACCAGTCGGGCCCTCGAGCCTGCTGCGCCATTCAATAAGTTCATTGCTGAACTGATTTCTCCACATTTCCACCTACCCCCGATAACCTGTCACCCCCTTGCTTATCCAAGAATCTATCTACCTCTGCCTTAAACATATTCAAAGACTTTGCTTCCACCGCCTTTTAAGGCAGAGTTCCAAAGGCTCACGAACCTCAGAGAAAAAATTTCTCCTGGTCTCTGTCCTAAATGGGTGACCCTTATTTTCAAACAGTGACACCTTGTTTGCAATTCTCCCACAGGGAAAACATCCTTTCCACATCCACCCTGTCAAGACCCCTCAGAATCTTATATGTTTCAATCAAATGGCCTCTAACTCTTCTAAATTCCAGCAAATACAAGCCTAGCCTGTCCAAACTTTCCTCATAAGATAGCCTGCCCATTCCAGGTATCCGTCTAGTAAACCGTCTCTGAACTGCTTCCAGCACATTTACATCCTTCCTTAAATAAGGAGACCAATACTGTACACAGTACTCCAGATGCGGTCTAACTAAGGTTCTATATAATTGAAGCAAGACTTCACTACTCCTGTACTCAAATCTTTTTGTGATAAAGGCTAACATACCATTAGCCGCCTTAATTGCTTGGGGGAGACTAGAACTAGGGGACACAGTCGAAGAGCTGTATAAAACGCTAGTTAGGCCATAGCTGGAGTACTGTGTACAGTTCTGTTCACCACACTAGGAAAGATGTGATTGTCATGGAGAGGGTGCAGAGGAGATTCACCAGGATGTTGCCTGACCTGGAGCATTTCAGTTATGAAGAGAGACTGAAAAGGTGAGGGTTGTTTTCCTTAGAGCAGAGAAGGCTGAGGGGGAACCTGATTGAGGTATACAAAATTATGAGGAGCATAGATAGGGTAGATAAGAAACTCTCTCCCTTAGCGGAGGTGTCAATAACCAGGGGCATATATTTAAGGTAAGGGGCGGGAGGTTTAGAGAGGATTTGAGGAAAAATGTTTTCGCCCAGAGGGTGGTTGGAATCTGGAACACACCGCCTGAAGGGGTGGTAGAGGCAGGAACCATCACAACATGTAAGAAGTATTTAGATGAGCACTTGAAACACCATAGCATACAAGGCTATGGGCCAAGTGCTGGAAAATGGGATTAGAATAGATTGTTGCTTGATGGCTGGCATGGACACGATGGGCCGAATGGCCTGTTTCTGTGCTCTATAACTCTTATGACCCTAATAAGAGGTCTCCCTTTTAAGACGGAGATGAGGAGAATTTTTTTTTCTCTGAGGGTCGATAGTGTGTGAAATTCTGTTCTCCAGAAAGCAGTGGAGACTGGGTCATTGAATTTATTCAAGGCTGAGTTTTTAGCTATGAGGAGAGGTTGGAAAAACTCGGATTGTTTTCACTGGAACGACGGAGGTGGAGGGGCGACATGATAGAGGTTTACAAAGTTATGAGCGGCATGGACAGAGTGGATAGTCAGAAGCTTTTTCCCAGGGTGGAAGAGTCAGTTACTAGGGGACATAGGTTTAAGGTGCGAGGGGCAAAGTTTAGAGGGGATGTGCGAGGCAAGTTTTTTTACACAGAGGGTGGAGAGTGCCTGGAACTTGCTGCCAGGGGAGGTGGTGGAAGCAGATACGATAGCGACGTTTAAGAGACATCTTGACAAATACATGAATAGGAAGGGAATAGAGGGATATGGGCCCCGGAAGTGCAGAAGGTGTTAGTTTCGGCAGGCATCAAGATCGGCGCAGGCTTGGAGGGCTGAATGGCCTGTTCCTGTGCTGTACTGTTCTTTGTTCTTTGAGTTAGATAGATTTTTGATAAACAAGGGAGTCAAGGGTTATGGGGGAGGGGCCAGACAGGAAAGTGGAGTTGAGACCACAACCAGATCAGCTATGATCTTATTGAATGGCAGAGCAGGCTTGCAGGGCTGTTCCTAAGTCCTGTGTTCCTATGTTTAAATCCCATCAGGCAGCTGTGAAATTTAACTTCAATTAATTCATAAAATCTAGAATTGAAAGCTGGTATCAGTAATGGTGCCATGAAACTAACACTGATTGTCATTATCACTGGTTCGCTGATGGTAATCTGCCGTCTTTACCTAGCCTGGCCTATACATGACTGCAGACCCACAGCAATGTGGTTGACTCTTAACTGCCTTCTGAAATAGTTGAGCAAGCCACTCAGTTCATGGGCAATTAGGGATGAGCAACTAAAACCAGCGACGTCCACATCCTATGAAAGAATAACGCACACAAAAAACTTGTGACTTGCAGATGGTGGACCGGCTTTGGGGAGTCGAGAGGTGAATTACTCGCTGCAGAATTCCCAGCTTCTGACCTGATCTTCTGGTCAATAGTAACCCCTAGATGTTGATAGTGGGGGATTCAACGACGGTAATGCTGTTTAAAATAATGAGGAGGTGGTTAGATTCTCTTGTTGGAGCTGGTCATTACCTGGCACTTGTATGACGTGAATGTTACTTACCAATTGTCAGCCCATTACCAGAATGGTTCCAGGGAATAGGCGATTTTAGCTACAAGGCTAGGTGGGAGAATCTGGGGTTGTTCTCCTTGGAGCAAAGTAGATTGAGGGGAGATTTAATAGAGATATACAAGAATATGACTGGTTTGAATAGGGTAGACAAAAGCTGTTCCCATTAGCTGATGGTACAAGGACCAGTGGACCCAGATTTAAGGTTTTGGATGAGAGATGTAGGGGGATTATGAAGGAGAACTTTTTTTATACAGCATGTGATTTTGACCTGCAACTTGCTGCCTACGAGATTAGTGGAAGCGGAGACAATGATAAGATTTCAAAAGTAAATTGGATGGGCGCTCGAGGGAAATAAACCTGCTGGGTTATGGGGGTTAAGTGGTGGAGTGGGACTGACTGGATGGCTTTGCAGAGAACCAGTATGGACTCAATGGGCTGAATGGCTTCCTTCTATGCTGTAATGACTGAGTTCGTGTGCAAAGGGATTTACTCAGTTATGTTGATGTGGCATTTGATGCTGTGCTGCACAATAGACTTGTGAACAGTTTTATTTTTACTGTTTGTTCATGGGATGTGGGCATTGCTGGGTAGGCCAGCATTTATTGCCCATCCCTAATTGCCCTTGAGAAGATGGTGGTGAGCTGTCTTGATGAACTGCTGCTGTCTTTGGGGTGCAGGTACACCCACAGTTCTGTTGGAAGTGAGTGGAACGAGATTCGCTTGTTCACCTCACCTGCTGACAGACCAGGGACCCGGGGTTAGTTCTGCTTTAACTGCTACTGTTAATCACATGCAGGACAGAATTATGGCGGAGGGCACGTCCACTTGGGTTTCTGTATCAATTGATAACTTTATATCTTGGCCCTTTGGGTCCAATCACAATAGGATCATAATACTATTTTCTGTTCAGTAAAATGGTCTTTCAATGGCGGAGCTGTTACCCAGCGTTCCCCACGGGGCAGAATGTGCCCTACCCTCACTACAGGAGCCCCCGCACAGGCACGGTGCAGACTGGATGCTGGAGCGGGACAGAAATGATTGTGTTGAATGGCAGTGGGTGAGAAACCGCCGAGTGCAGGAAAGGAATGAAGCCGGAGTGTGGGCCGTCAGGCTTCATAAACACCTGGTGTTGGCCTCGAGTCCTGATTTAAGAAGCTGCCAGTCCCGCGTTTGTACTGCAGTGGCACGGCAGCTGTGGGGCTTCTCCTGGTGACAGGCCCGGAGTAATGGGCGCCATCCTTATAGGAGGCAATGTGCAGTAGGGCGCACGCATGACCATTCTGGGCCAGGAAGCAGGAGGAAAGAATGCTGTGAATTCAAAGTGACTCCTGACGTCCCGCTGACGTCATCAGAGCGCTCCAAGCTGCACGCATGCGCAAACGGTCTCCTGTGCTCTGAGATGCTGCGCAAGTGCCGCCTACGTCCTTCCTGCCTTGCCTGGACCAACTGGCACAAATGCAGAAAAACGCTCTTCCCCTGTCAGCCACTCATTCCAGACTGCTCGCTCCTTGCCTCCTGCCCACTGCCCCCACCCCCAGCTCTCCGGCCGCTCACTCCCTGCTCTCTTTCCCCCTCCCTCCCCCCATGCCTCCAGATACTCGTTCTAGGCCATGGGCCGCTTCCCTCCTCTTGGCCATTCGCTGCGCCTGAAGAAGCAAATCGCACTGCGAGGGGTGACGGGGAAATGTAGGAACACGTGGCCGAGAGGAGGGAAGTAGCACGGTCTCGAGCTAGCGTCTGGAGGGATGGTGGAGAAGGTGGAAGCTGGGAGTGAGTGGCTGGAGAGCAGGATGGCACAGAAACCTCACAGAATTACAGAGGGTGTGCAGCACTGTCAGAGGTGCTGTCCTTCGATGAGACTTTAACATCACAATGTTCGCCATCTATCAAACATGTCCATTGTCTGCTGCCATGGGCTGAAGTTGTTTTTCTGTGATAAATTGAGCAGCGCCATCTTTAATCCTGGCAGCAGCCTGAACATCGCAGACAGTGACGTTTAAGTGGATGAGGCTGCATTTGCGCATTGTTAGTACAGGGCCACCTAGTGGTTGCGTTGTCAACAAATGCAGCCGTGTGAATTTCTATCCTGGACTGACAGTGATGCCTTTTGTAAACTGCAAGATTACAGCTTTCGGGAAAGATTGAAAAGGTTGGGGCTTTTTTTATTTGGAAAACAGAAGACTTATCGGTGTCGTGATCGAGCTCTTTGGACGTAATAGACGTGGAGAGAATATTTCCACTTGAGTGAATCCACATCTAGGGGGCATGAATACAGTTACTGATAAATCCAATAGGGAAATAAGGAGAGATTTTCTTTACTCAGAGTGGGTAGAATGTGGAATTGGTTGAGGCAAATAGTTGAGATGCTTTCAAGAGGAAACTAGATGAAAACATGAGAACAAAGGGAATAAAAAGATCTGCTGAAAGGCTGAAATGAGGTAGATGGAAGAGGAACAGACACATGATGTATATAAGCACCAGCACAGTGGCGCAGTGGTTAGCACTGCAGCCTCACAGCTCCAGCGACCCGGGTTCGATTCCGGGTACTGCCTGTGTGGAGTTTGCAAGTTCTCCCTGTGTCTGCGTGGGTTTTCTCCGGGTGCTCCGGTTTCCTCCCACAAGCCAAAAGACTTGCAGGTTGGTAGGTAAATTGGCCATTAAAAATTGTCACTAGTATAGGTAGGTGGTAGAGAAATGTAGGGACAGGTGAGGATGTTTGGTAGGAATATGGGATTAGTGTAGGATTAGTATAAATGGGTGGTTGATGGTCGGCACAGACTCGGTGGGCCGAAGGGCCTGTTTCAGTGCTGTATCTCTAATCTAATCTAATCTAGCAGAGACTAGTTGGACTGAATGGCCTGTTTGTGCACTGTGTAGTCTATGTCATTCTATATAATCTCCTTTTACAGAGGATTAGAAGGGGAGGATTTGCAGATGGGAAACTCAAATCAAACATCACATCAAGATCTGACTGAGTCAGATCGTCAGGACCTGAATATCCTTTGAAAATCCTTTGAATGTGGAAGGAGAAAGGTTTGTCTGTTTTGTCTGCGGAAAAAGATTTGAAACATCAGTGTGACTGGAACGGCACCAAGTCTCTCACACACCCGAGTGAGGGTGTTCCAGTGCACTGACTGTGGAAAGAGCTTTCACCAGTTACACAGGCTGAAAAACTATCACCCCATTCACAGTGGGGAGAAACTGTACACGTGTTCTGTGTGTGGCTGAGGTTCAACTGATTGTCAAGCCTGGAGAGACACAAGGACACCCGTACCACGGAGAAACCGTGGAAATGTGGGGACTGTGGGAAGGGATTCAATTACCCATCCCAGCTGGAAACTCATCGACGCAGTCACACTGGGGAGAGGCCGTTCACCTGCTCCGTGTGTGGGAAGGGATTCATGAATTCATCGCACTTGCTGAAACACCGTCGAGTTCACACTGGAGAGAAACCGTTCACATGCTGTGTGTGTGGGAAGAGATTCCCTAATCCATCCTCCCTGCTGACACACCAACTTGTTCACACAGATAAGAGAGCTTTTAAATGTTCTGACTGTGAGAAGAGATTTAAAAGTAAAAATGACCTGCTGCAACACCAACGTACTCACACTGGGGAGAAGCCATTCACCTGCTCCGTGTGTGGGAAGGGATTCTCTCGGTCAACCCGCGTTCTAACACACCAGCGAGTTCACACTGGGGAGAAGCCGTTTACCTGTTCCTTGTGTGGGAAGGGATTCAGTCAGTTGTCCCACCTCCTGACACACCAACTTGTTCACACAGACAAGAGACCTTTTAAGTGTTCTGACTGTGAGAAGAGGTTTAAAAGTAAAAGCTACCTGCAGCAACACCAACGTACTCACACTGGGGGGAGGATGTTCACTTGCTCTGAGTGTGGGAAGGAATTCACTCGGTCATTCCATGTATTGAGACACCAGCAAATTCACACTAGGGAGAGGCAGTTCACCTGCACTGACTGTGGGAAAGGATTCACTAATCCATCCACCCTGCTAAAACACCAGCGAGTTCACACTGGGGAGAAGCCATTCACCTGCTCTGTGTGTGGGAAGGGATTCACTCAGTCATCTCACCTTCAAATACACCAAGTTGTTCACACAGATAAAAGACCTTTTAAATGTTCCGACTGTGAGAAGAGATTTAAAAGTAAAGGCAATCTGCTGAGACATCAGCGAGTTCACGCTGGGAGGGAGGCCGTTCACCTGCTGTGAGTGTGGAAAGGGATTTGCTGATTCAAGTAATCTGCTGAGACACCAGCGAGTTCACAAGTGACTGCAGGGTTTGAATTCTGTTGCTGTTATTGCTGCTGTTAGTCACATCCGGGGCTGAATCCTGACTGGAAGCTCGTTTTCAGTTGGGTTTCCACAGGGCTCAGTACCAGGCCACTTAGTTCTCATTGTATGTATCAATAATTTAGACTTAAGTGTAGGGGGGCATGATTAAGAAGTTTGCCGATAATACAAAATGGGTCATGTGGTTGACTTTGAGTAAGAAAGCTGCGGACTGCAGGAAACTATCAATGGACTGGTCAGATGGGCAGAAAACTGGCAAAGGGAATTTAACTGGGAAAGTGAGAGAATGCATTTGGGGAGGACAAAGAAGACGAGGGAATAAACAGTGAATGATAGGATCCTGCAAAGTGTAGAAGGACAGAAGGACCATGGAGTACATATCCACCGATGTCTGAAGGTAGTAGGGCAGGTAGATAAAATGGTGAGGAAGGCATACGGGATACTTTCCTTTAGTCGTACAAGAGCCAGCATTTATTGCCCATGTCAAATTGCCCTTGAACTGAGAGCCTTGCGAGGCCATTTAAAAGAAAACCACATTGCTGTGGGTCTGAAGTCACATGTCGGCAAGACCAGGTCAGGACATTAGTGAACCGGATGGGTTTTTACAACAAACGACAATGGTTTCATGGCCATCATCAGACTAGCTTTTTTTAGTTCCAGATTTATTATTAATTGATTTCAAATGTCACCATCTGCTGGGGTGGGATTCAAACCTGCGTCCCCAGAGCACTTGCCCAGGCCTCTGGATTACTAGTCCAGTGATATTACCACGACATCACCATCTCCCCTAAAGTGAAACCACCGCCAGAATACATGGACAGTTCTGGTCACCGCATTATAGGGTAGGAGTGATTGCAACAGAGAGGGTGCAGAGGAGATTTATGAAGATGTTATCAAGACTGGAGAATTTTAGCTATGAGGAAAGATTGGATAGGCTGGGGTTGTTTTCTTTGGAACAGAGGAGGCTGGGGAGAGGTTTAGTTGAGGTGTTTAAAATTATGCAGGGCCTAGATATAGCGGATAGGAAGGACCTGTTTCTCTTTGTGGGGAGGTTAATAACCAAGGGGCATAGATTTGTAGTAATTTGCAGAAGCGTTAGAGGGAAATGGAGAAATCATTTCACTGGGAGGGTGCTGGGGGTCTGGAACTCACTGCCTGAAAGGGTAGTAGAGACAGAAACCCTCATCACATTTCAAAGTCACTTGGACACGCGCTTGGGTTTCTGTAACCTACAGGGCAATGGACCAAGGGCTGGAAAGTGGGATTAGGCTGGATAGCTCTGTTTTTGTCTGGCATAGATATGATGGGCCAAATGGCCTCCTTCTACTCCATATGTTATCTATGTTTCTATTCTGATAGTTGGGAAGTGTTCCTGCTGATAACCTCTCCATTTGGGCTGGCTGTTAATATTCTGGATAAATTATCAATAAATCAACTTTGATTTAAACACATTGTTGTAGATTTTTGTCTTTCCTTCTGAGTGTTTAACATCACCAGGCTGGAGCTCAGAAAGGACAATCTGGGGAAGGATCGTATGGAAGGAACTGAACTTCAGCCTGGACACAGTCCATCAGGGTCTCACTGAGAGGGACAAAAGGCACTTTTTGGCCTTTCTCTTCTCTCTTCACTGACAGCAAAGTCCCCGTGTGGGTTAATCCTGAGGTGTGTAAGAAATGTGTCCCAGCCGCGCTCTCGAGCGGCTGGGTGCGGAACAGACGATTCCTTTACAAATGTGTTTAGAGTCAGGAAGAACAATGGTAAATGCTAGAAATGTGATGTCAAATCAGAGATAGGTGTAAAACTGTGATCTGTTCCTGACTGAGTGAAATTGCAGTTTTAAGCTTCCAATCTGAAAATGACTGTGGTAATTAGTCTACAAAGATTTAACATGTTTGTGTGACAGTCCTGAATCTACCATTTCAAAGTAGATGTTAACTTATTTAAAACAAACCCATTTAAAATAAATAGGTTAAGGTGTTCATTAAAATAGCAGACAGAGGAGTTCACAGGAGTCTGTTAACTGCTGGGACAATAATACAACACACATTTGATCTCCAGATAATGAAGAACCTGCAGTGTTACCAGGAGTTCCCTGTTTTATTGACGTGTGCAAGTTAGACACCAGGATAATTAAAACTAAATAACCCGGAGCATCCATGAGGGTGTGATCCCGACAGTTATTCTGGAATCACTCCTGCTGTGGAACTCCATCACTGACCCTGCTGAAGGTTGTAGGCTCAGGGAGTGGAGCCTCCAGGAGCTGGGTTTCAGTATCCTGACAAATATACATTGAGGAAATAGAGGAATCCTTACTAAGGAACTGTCTGGGGTTTTACCTGCTAGTGTAGGTCTTGGGGTGAATGATTCCTGACTCCCTGAACTGTCTTACATTGAAGCCAGTTTGGATCAAGATGAATTCAGTTTACAGGTTAATAGGGACAAATATCACCCACAATTGAGGGAGACAAAAAGCAGCCATTAGAGAAGCTCAGAGATGGTGCATAATTGTGGTATTAATAGGAAAAGCTTTTCCAGCTACGTCAGGAGTCAGATATAGTAACATAGAGTTACAGAGAATTACAATGAGTACGTAGCGTTACATCGAATCAACAGCAGTGATTCTCAGAGTTTTGGTTGAAGGTCCCCTTTTCAAATGGATTAGTAATCACAGATCCCACACCTAAATGATACTATAAACCCCTTGTACATTTACATTTCTGAATGTAAAGTTCATCAGCATCCTGTTAAAGGGATTTGCAGGAACGTTTTCCAGGACTGTCTGTTATAGTGAACATTGATGTGATTGGTGATGTGAAAACTTTTATCTTCCTTTCAGCTGGAGGGTAACCTGACAGGAAATATCCACTGAATCTCATTGTAAAATTAATTAAACAATGAAAATGATACACGAGTGTTAATTCAGCTTTATATCACCTCCCAGTGGGAATGTCCTGTCCTGTCGGTGCTGGGTCAGGCCCTGTCCAGCTCCACCAGCCCCGGTAACATGGGCCATCTTGACATTCATGTGTGAGAAAGACAATCCCAGATCTGATTTGCTCCAAATTAAATCTCATGTTTCATATTTCACTCCTTGGTTTATTTATTGAGGGTCGGATTATCATTATAATGACAACACACACTGTATCCACCCATCATTCTGCCCAGACTCACCATTGTCTTTCAGTCGGGATCGTGTATCTATGAAGGGGAGGTTGTTGTCCTGTCTAGGGTACCCTGAATACCCTCATGTGCAGACTTTTATCTGAACAGTTGACTTATTGAATGTCCTGTTAGGTGCAAGGACTTTGGTGTCGAAGCTTGTTTTTTGAGACAGTCATTTACTGGGAAATGCAGCGAAAATTTTCAGAGGTCTGGGAAGTCAGAACAAGGTTAAATGAAAGAGTCATGCGACCAGAGCTATTAAATGGTCAGTTCCCAGGTCTGCAGTGTGGAAGCAAGCTGCAGGCTGTTCTTCCAGGCAAGCTGCTAGTTTTTCAAAAGACAGGTTGCAAAATGGGAATACTTATTTCTGGGAGCTGGCCTTTGGCAAACATGAGTTGCTACAGCTGTTTTCAGTGACTTAGAGTTACAGGTGGAACCACACCAGTAAAACTGTTGTGAGTAGGACTGAGGCTGGTGAGAGGTGACAAGACTGAAACATTATAGGGAAGTCTGCAACGCTCGCTATCAACGAGAAGGCAATACATCTGTGTTTGTGTCTTGGAGAACAGGAGTTGGAAATGCACCTGAAGAAGTTCATGGTTTTGAGGAACTTTATGACTATTCAGTGCCATCTCTGCTGAGCGGACTGCCGAATAAATCTGAGACATCTATCTTTGCATCTGATCTTTAATTTATAATCTTTAAGCACTGGAGCTGGATGAACTTCGGATCATTCGGGAGGCTGAGGGGGTGATAGAGAGCAGTTATAGGGAAGTAGTGACACCTAAGTTACAGGATAAAGGTAGCTGGGTGACCGTCAGGGGAGGGAAAGGGAATAGGCGCACAGTGCAGGGATCCCCTGTGGCCGTTCCCCTCAATAATAAGTATACCGTTGTGGGGGGGGGGGGGGGGGGGGGGGGGGGGGAGAACCTACCAGGGGAAAGCCACAGCGGTCAGGTCTCTGGCACTGAGCCTGGCTCTGTGGCTCAGAAGGGAAGTGGGGAGAATAGGAGAGCTATAGTGATAGGAGATTCGATGGTTAGAGGAACAGACAGGAGATTCTGTGGTCGCGAACGAGACTCCCAGATGGTATGTTGCCTCCTGGGTGCCAGGGTCAGGGATGTCTTGGATCGAGTCTACAGGATTCTTAAGGGGGAGGGGGAGCAGCCAGAAGTCGTGGTACACATCGGTACCAATGACATAGCTAGGAAGAGGGATGAGGACCTGAAAAGCGAATATAGGGAGTTAGGTTGGAAGCTAAAAGGCAGGACAAGCAGAGTAGTAATCTCAGGATTGATATCGGTGCCACGTGCTAGTGAGGCGAGAAACAGAGAGCGAGTGCAGCTGAACACATGGCTACAGAGCTGGTGGAGGAGGGAGGGCTTCAGATATGTGGATCATTGGGATACCTTCTGGGGAAGGTGGGACCTGTACAAGAAGGACGGGTTGCATCTGAACTGGAGGGGCACCAATATCCTGGGCGGGAGGTTTGCTAGAGCTCCTCGGGAGGGTTTAAACTAGTTTGGCAGGGGGATGGGAACCGGAGCTATGGATCAGTGGATGGGGTAGCTGTTGGACAAGCAGATACAGAGTGCAGAGAGTCTGTGAGGAAGGTTAGACAGTTGACAGGGCAAAGTTGCAGCCAGTATGATGGGTTAAAATGTGTCTATTTTAATGCAAGATGTGTCAGGAATAAGGGTGATGAACTTAGAGCATGGATCAGTACTTGGAGCTACGATGTTGTGGCCATTACGGAGACTTGGATATCACAGGGGCAGGAATGGATGTTGGATGTTCCGGGGTTTAGATGTTTCAAAAGGAATAGGGAGGGGAGGTAAAAGAGGTGGGGGAATGGCATTGTTAATCCGGGTTAGTATCACAGCTGCAGAAAGGGAGGTCGTTGAGTAGGGTTTGTCTGCTGTTTTGGTGATCTCCATGGGGATCATAACACCTTACTCCATAACTGTCAGGAATTGAAGGCCCTGGTATTGAGAGAGGAGCCTCAGGGCATCAGTCTCATGATCCTGTAAAATAGAGGAACATGTGAACAGGAGGAGGCCATTCAGCCCCTCGAATCTGTTCCACCATTTAGTTACCTCAAGATTGATCAATATCTCAATTCACAAAATTGTTACAGTGCAGGAGGCCATTTGGCCCATTGTATCTGCACTGGCTCTCTGAAAGACCTATTCCCTAGGTACAGTTACTCAGCTGGGTTCCATATCCTTTAATAACATTACCCAACTAAAATATATCCATATCAAAATTTGAAATTCACTGTCAGTCTATCACTCTTTCTCTCTCTCTGTCTTTCATTCTCTTTGTCTTTCTCTCTCCATTTGACTGGCTCACTTTCTGATTATCACTCACTCTCTCTGTCTATCTCTCTTGATCTCATTTTCTGTTATGCTGATATTGACTCTCCACTTGAGACACAGAGCAGCTGCTACTCCAGGGTCATCAGGAGGTATGATCAGTAAGTTCGCAGATGACACGAAAATTGGTGGTGTTGTAAATAGTGAGGAGGAAAGCCTTAGATTACAGGATGGTGGCAGGGGGGACCCCGCCACCTTCACACCTCAGCCACAATTTAGCCCCACCACCAACTGAGGCCCTTAACTGGACAATTAATGCCCAATTAAAGGCCTCATCCTGCCACTGCCGCAATTAGCTGTACGGTAGGCAGCCCTGTCTCTGCACGGGAAGCACGGCACGAACAACTGCAGCCTGCTTCCCTGCTCCAGGGGTGAGTGGGGAGTTGGTGGCATAGTGGCGCAGTGGTTAGCACCGCAGCCTCACAGCTCCAGGGACCCGGGTTCGATTCCGGGTACTGCCTGTGTGGAGTTTGCAAGTTCTCCCTGTGGCTGCGTGGGTTTTCTCCGGGTGCTCCGGTTTCCTCCCACAAGCCAAAAGACTTGCAGGTTGATAGGTAAATTGGCCATTATAAATTGTCACTAGTATAGGTAGGTGGTAGGGAAATGTAGGGACAGGTGGGGATGTTTGGTAGGAATATGGGATTGGTGTAGGATTAGTATAAATGGGTGGTTGATGTTCGGCACAGACTCGGTGGGCTGAAGGGCCTGTTTCAGTGCTGTATCTCTAATCTAATTTAATCTAATCATATAGATGGGCAGAGCAGTGGCAAATGGAATTTAATCCTGAGAAGTGTGAGGTGATGCATTTTGGGAAGACTAACAAGGCAAAGGAATATACAATGGATGGTAGGACCATCGGAAGTACAGAGGGTCAGAGGGACCTTGATGTACTTGTGCATAGATCACTAAAGGCAGCAGCACAGGTAGATAAGGTGGTTAGGAAGGCATGTGGGATCTTGCCTTTATTAGTCAAGGCATAGAATATAAGAGCAGGGAGGTTATGATGGAGTTGTACAAAATGCTAGTTAGGCCACAGCTGGAGTACTGTGTAAGTTCTGGTCACCACACTATAGGAAGGATGTGATGGCACTGGAGAGGGTGCAGAGGAGATTTACCAGGATGTTGCCTGGGCTGGAGCATTTCAGCTATGCAGAGAGACTGGATAGGGTAGGGTCGTTCTCCTCAGAGCAAAAAAGGCTGAGGGGGGACCTGATTGAGGTATACAAAATTATGAGGAGCATAGATAGGAAGAAACTCTTTCCCTTCATGGAGGTGCCAATAACCAGGGGGCATAGATTTAAGGTAAGGGGCAGGAGGTTCAGAGGAGATTTGAGGAATTTTTTTTCACTCAGAGGGTGGTTGGAATCTGGAACACACTGCCTGAAGGGGTGGTAGAGGCAGGAACCCTTACAACATTTAAGAAGTATTTAGATGAGCACTTGAAAAGCCATAGCATACAAGGCTATGGGCCAAGTGCTGGAAAATGGGATGAGAATAGATAGGCTTGATGGCCGGCGTGGACACGATGGGCCGAAGGGCCTGTTTCTGTGCTATATGACTCTATGACACAATACCCAAGATGAGCCCGGGGCTGTGACCTCATACAGACACAATTGGACCAATGTTTCCAGTCATTTCTAATCAGGGGCCGTGAAGCCGATGGTGGATAAGAACAACATTAACCCCCCCAGAGTGGAAGGAAATTGGACTCATCCTGGTGTGAGTCAGGTACTGACTTAAAGCCCCACTGATCGTCCCTTTTTGTGATATCACCATCTCCTTCCGATGAGTGTTATGAAAAGGCTAACTTCTGTGCAGCAAATGCTGATTTAAGAACATAAGAACTAGGAGCAGAAGTAGGCAATTCAGCCCCTCGAGCCAGCTCTGCCATTCAATACGATCATGGCTGATCTCATCTCAGCCCCAACTCCACATTTAGAGCCATAGAGTTATACAGCACAGAAACAAGGCTCTTCGGCCCAACGTGTCCATGTCGGCCATCAAGCACCTATCTATTCTAACCCCATTTTCCAGCACTTGACCCATAGCCTTGTATGCTATGGCGTTTCAAGTGCTCATCTAAATACTTCTTAAATGTTGTGAGGATTCCTGCCTCTGCGCAATCATATTATGATTTTTTTAAGAACCACATTATTACATTCCCTAATAATACTCTAGCATTTCCCTACTACTGATGTCAGGCCTGTAATTCCCTGCTTTCTCTCTCCCTCCTTTCTCGAATAGTGGTGTTACATTTGCTCCCTTCTAATCATTGGAGAATATTCTAAAATCTAGGAAATTCTGGAAGATCAAAACCTCTTTTAAAACCCTTAGGTGTAGGCCATCAGGTCCAGGAGATCTGTTGGCTTTTATTCCCATCAAATTCTCCAGGACTATTTCATTACTTATGATTATATCCCTAAGTTCCTCATTCTCACTAGACCCTTGGTTCGCTATTACTTCCAGAATGTGTCTTCTACCGTGATGGTGTCATCCCATCTTGAGAGATTATGGACTGTGTCCAGGGTGTCTGGCACATCAACCATGAAGACAGATACAAAGTATTTGTTTAATGTCTCTGCCATTTCCTTATTCCCCAATATAATTTCTCCTGTCTCTGCCCCTGAGGTGCCCACATTCACTCTCACTAATCTCTTCCATTTTATATACCCATAAAAGCTTTTACAACCTGTTTTTGTCCCTAGTTTACTCTCATATCCTATTATCTCCTTCTTTAACCATTTCCTGGTCATCCTTTACTGAATTTTATAATCCTCCCAATCCTCAAACTTACAACTCTTATAGGCAACATTATTAGCCTCCTTCTTCAATATCTTTAACTTCTCTTGTTAGCCACAGTTCAACCACTATTATTGTGTTTTTATTATTTTTTTCAGGAAATGGGCAATCACTGTGAATTCTGAATTAATTGTTAAAAGGTTTCCCATTACCTATCTCTCGACATAACATTTTACCAAGTTTCCGAATCTATCTGACCTCCACTTTTTGAAGTCAATGGGAATCAGAAGGAAAACTGCAGGAGTTCCTCAGGGCAATGTCCTAGGCCCGACCATCTTCAGCTGCTTCATCAGTGACCTTCTGTCCAATATAACTCAGAGGTGGGGGTGCTCGCTGATGATTTCACAGTGCTGTGTGCCATTTACAACTACTCGGATACTGAAGCAATCCATTCCCATAAGCAGCAAGACCTGGACAACATTCAGGCTTGGGCTGATAAGTGGAAGTGACATTCATGCCACACAGTGCCAGGCAATGATCATCTCCAACAAGAGAGAATCTAATCATTGCCCCACTATTTAAAAAGGGAGGTAGAGAGAAAACAAGGAACTATAGACCAGTCAGCCTGACGTCGGTAGTGGGGAAAATTCTAGAGTCCATTATCAAAGATTTTATAGCAGAGCACTTGGAGAACAGTGGAAGAATTGGACAGAGTCAGCATGGATTTACGAAATCAAGAACCTAAATTTATCCAGACGTGTAAAAGTCGCCACAATATAAACCCCACTTGAATTTGAAACATGAGATGATTTGAACTAATTACCTACAGTTTCTCCGTCTCTGACGCATCTGCTCTGATGATGCTACCTTCCACGACAGCGCTTCTGATATGCCTTCCTTTTTCCTCAACCGAGAATTCCCCCCCACTGTGGTTGACAGGGCCCTCAACTGTGTCCGGCCCATTTCCCGCTCCTCTACCCTCACCCCTTCCCCTCCCTCCCAGAACTGCGACAGGGTTCCCCTTGTCCTCACTTTCCACCCCATCAGCCTCCATATCCAAAGGATCATCCTCTGCCATTTCTGCCACCTCCAGCGTGATGCCACTACCAAACGCATCTTCCCCTCCCCCTGTCAGCATTCCGAAGGGATCGTTCCCTCTGTGACACCCTGGTCCACTCCTCCATTATTCCCACCTCCTCGTCCTAGTCCCATGACACCTTTCTCTACAATCACAGGTGGTGTAATACCTGCCCATTTACCTCCTCTCTCCTCACTACCCAGGCCCCAAGCACTCCTTTCAGGTGATGCAGCAATTTACTTGTACTTCTTTCAATGTAGTATACTGCATTCGCTGCTCACAATGTGGTCTCCTCTACATTGGGGAGACCAAACGCAGACTGGGTGACCGCTTTGCGGAACACCTCCGCTCGGTCCGCAAGCAGGACCCCGAGCTTCCAGATGCTTGCCATTTCAACACTTCCCCCCCCCCCCCCCCCCCCCCCCCACTGCTCTCATGCTCATACCTGTGTCCTGGGATTGTTGCAGTGTTCCAGTGAACATCAAGGCAAGCTCGAAAAACAGCATCTCATTTACCTATTAGGCACATTACAGCCTGCCTGACTGAACATTGAGTTCAATAATCAGATCATGACGGGCCCCCCATTTTACTTTTATTTTTAGTTATTTTCTTTTCTCTTTTAAAATTTCTTTTGTGTTTATTTTATTTTATTTCATCTTAGTTTGTTCAGTTTGCTTACCCACTTTTTTTTTCATATTTGTACTTGCGGCTGTTCAATTTTCAGTCCGTTAACACCCTATCTGTACTAATGCTTTGTCTTTCAACACACAATTAACATATTGTTTGCCTTTGCTCCACGACCTTCTGGTCAGCTATTCTGTGACCTTGTCCTATCTACACCTTCTCCTTTGTTATCTCTTGCCCCACCCCTGCTTTACTTGCTTATAACCTTTTACATTTCGAATATTTGCCAGTTTTGAAGAAGGGTCACTGACTTGAAACGTTAACTCTGCTTCTCTCTCCACAGATGCTGCCAGACCTGCTGAGTATTTCCAGCATTTCTTGTTTTTATTTCAGATTTCCAGCATCCGCAGTATTTTGCTTTTATTACCTGCAGGTGGAGTTGTGGGTTTATAATATTGGCACCTTCAGAGAGTCTAATCAACCTAAAAGGCTCCTGTTAAATAATTTCCTGAGTGGATTTACATTTAAATCAGGTTTGCAGGTGTGGTGCTATATTCACACATTGAAGTTGTGAGAGATGCTGTGCGACACATTCTAAGTCCAGTAGCTGAAAGTGAATTACAGACTGGAATTTGTGTTTAGTTATCCCGGGTGTGTTACTGATATCTGCCCTGGATCCTAAGGCTAGCAGAGGCACTCTGGAAGGGTATGGGGAGATGGGAGTTGTCCGTAAGAGTAACCAATGTTATGAGAACTGAAATAATCTAGAGTTCGAAAGGAGAAAAGGCCCAAAAATAGAAGAGTTGGTAACAGGACATCAATTAGTCTATAGTTATCTTGGAGAAATTAAGGACCCAATAAAGTGTGTGTTTGAAACAACATTAATTCGTTTGAAAGTTATCAGAATATTAACCACGATAACTGGGCTGGAGTTTATTAACGTCAGCAGAAATAAGCCCCTTCTGTCAGAAGGTACATAGTTCAGACCTGGATGTGATTAACAGCAGCAATAACATCAGAATCCATAGAAAGATAGAAGCAGGAGTAAGCCATTTGGCCCTTCAAGCCTGCTCCGCCATTCATTATGATCATCCAACTCAGTAGCCTGTTCCCGCTTTCACCCCATACCCTTTGATCCCTTTAAACCCAAGAGCTATATCTAACTCCTTTTTGAAAACATTCAGTGTTTTGGCCTCAACTGCTTTCTGTGGTAGCGAATTCCACAGGCTCACCACACTCTGGGTGAAGAAATTTCTCCTCATCTCAGTCCTGAAAGGTTTACCACGTATCCTTAGACTATGACCCCCGGTTCTGGACTCCCCCACCATCAGGAACATTCTTCCTGCATCTACCCTGTCAAGTTCTGTTAGAATTTTATAGGTTTCTATGAGATCCCCCCTCACTCTTCTGAACTCCAGTGAATATCATCCTAACCGACTCAATCTCTCCTCATACGTCAGTCCCACCATCCCAGGAATCAGGCTGGTAAACCTTCGCTGCACTCCCTCTATAGCAAGAACATCCTTCCTCAGATAAGGAGATCAAAACTTCACACAATATTCCAGGTGTGGCCTCACCAAGTCCCTGTATAATTGCAGCAAGACATCCCTACTCCTGTACTCGAATCCTCTCGCTATGAAGGCCAACATACCATTTGCCTTTTTTACCGCCTGTTGCACCTGCATGCTTACCTTCAGCGACTGGTGTACGAGAACACCCAGGTCTCACTGCATATTCCCCTCTCTCTGTTTATAGCCGTTCAGATAATAATCTGCCTTCCTGTTTTTGCTACCAAAGTGCGTAACCTCACATTTATCCACATTATACTGCATCTGCCAGGCATTAGCCCACTCACTCAACTTATCCAAATTACCCTGAAGCCTCTCTGCATCCTCCTCACAACTCACCCTCCCACCCAGTTTTGTGTCATCTGCAAATTTGGAGATATTACATTTACTTCCTTCATCTAAATCATTAATGTATATTGTGACTAGCTGGGGTCCTAGCACCGATCCCTGCAGTACCCCACTAGTTAGCGCCTGCCATTCCGAAAAAGACCCATTTATCCCTAATCTTTGTTTCCTGTCCGCCAACCAATTTTCTATCCATCGCAATACACTACCCCCAATCCCATGCGCTTTAATTTTACATGCTAATCTCTTATGTGGGACTTTGTCCAATCCCTGCTGTCACTTGTGAACTCGCTGGTGTTTCAGCAGGTGGGATGACTGAGTGAATTCCTTCCCACACACAGAGCAAATGATCGGCCTGTCCCGAGTGGGTGCGTTGGTGTTTTGGCAGATCCTTTTTTAAAGCCCTTCTCACAGTCCGAACATGTAAACAGTTTCTGATCAGTGTGAATAAGTTGATGTTCAGTGAGGTGGGATGACTGAGTGAATCCCTACTGTAAGAGTTCTGGGTCTTATTAACTCTAACTATGTGAGTCTTTACATAATTAATATTAATTTGTCCTTTTGAAACTATAACCATGCAGGCAATAAGAGATAATCTGGAGTTGTAATACCAGGAAATATTTATTAAGTAACAAAAATATTAGTTATCAAAAGTTAGGCAGCGACTTCACTGGCACAATGCAAGTCTTGCCTCCTGATTCAGCCTTGGGCACAAGTTGACAAGTGGTCTCCTCTCTCTCTCACTTTGGGTATGCAGTCTCCAACTTCACACAGTGTTGCTGGCAGCTAGTCTTTTTAACCCTTTCTGGTGCACTGCCCATACTCATGATCAGTGGTGTTCCCAGCCTGTGATTGGTTCAGGCAGTGTGATCAGCCTCTGATAGGGTTCTTTAGAATGCCAGTCACTGGCGGATGTCATTTCTTGAATGGTTCCCCTCAGGTGTCAGTCACCTGCGGAACAGAACCCCTCATTACAGCATTTTTTGTCCTTTCATTAAATTTAATGGTTTTCTAATAAGATTCTATGGCGCCATGTGATACGCAGTACCCATCAGTTACACAATAGCACATTACACAGCCTCAACTTTAATACAGAAATTATAAAACTACTTCATACATAAAATGTACACAGGACATGTATGAAACCAGCGTATAAAGACAATCAGTGTGTAAAGATGAGGGAGAAAGATACACTTATGAAATACAGCTGGATACACTCACTGAATGCAGGCTGATAAGTAACAAGAGCAAAAGGGAAAAGACTACAAAACTAATTACAGAACTTAATTCTTAAACTTAGAGCCAAAGTAATGCATAGGCTATTCTATAATTCGAAAGAAAATAACTGCTTTTTAAGGAATTACTGTGCAATTAACAAGTGAATGCTTTATTAAAAGAACTAACTAATTTAAAACACAGAACTCAAGGCTGAAGGCTCTGACAGTTTTATGTATCAGGTATAGCTGATACATTTTAATGGTTAGGGAGTTTGTGTCTGGACACAGCTCCAGACACTGGACTATTCAACCTTGACTGTCTTCACTGCAATAACTCTGTGATTAAACCACAAACTGTAGTTTTACACGTAGGCCTCGGCCATGTGGTCTGTTTCACCTGTCAGATAAGAATGTAGCTACATCTTCACAGATAAAGATGCAGTGACATGGGAACAGTGTCCAACATTGATTACAATTAAGTAGAACATATTAGGTCAATCAATTAATATAATTTGATTACTCAAGTATTACAAATAACTGTACTACAAGCTTTTTAAACAAGATTTTTACTACAAACTGAGCAGGACTGACCTCACTTGCCTTCACTCAGACAGATCCAATCAGAGCCAAAGAATCTCTAGCAATGGCTTCTCTTCTCACCCCATTACCTTTGGAGTCTCCCAAGGATCTATTGATGGCCCCTTCTATCCCTCATCTATCTGCTACCCTGTGGTGCCATCATCCGAAGACATGACATCATGTTCCACATGTACACTGATGACATCCATCTCTACCTCAGCACCACCTGTCTTGACCCCTCCAGTGCTTCTGTGTTGTCAGCCTGCTTATATATTCTAATGCTGTTCTGTCTGACCTCCACCCTGCTTAAACTTGAGTTCATCCAAACTCTGCTGCCTTTTACCCCAACCACCACAAAGTCCCACTCATCCATCATTACTGTGCTCACTGACCTGCAATGGCTCCAGGTCCACCAATGCCTCCATTTTAAAATTCTCATCTTGGGTTCAAATCCCTTCAAGGCCTCACCCCTCCCTATATCTGTGACCTCCTCCAGCTATATAACCCTCAGAGAACTCTACATTCCTCCCACTCTGGCCTCTTACACTCTCACTCTCTGTCCCATTGGCTCTGCCTTCAGTCATTGGCCCTGAGCTCTGGAATTCCCTCCCTATATCTCTCTGCCAGTCCACATCTCTCTTCCTTTAAGACCTCCTTAAAAACCAACATCTTTGACCAAGCTTTAAGTCAGCCCTCCTAATAACCCTTTCTTCAGCTCAGTGTCAATTTTTGTCTGATTTGTCAGTTTAAGCTTCTGAGATGCACTTTGGATCACTTTCCTACCTTGAAGATGCAATGTAGATGACAGTTGTTTTTAAAATCACATTACAACAGTCTGGGGAAGCTGGTATTAAAATAATATCTGGGTACACGGAGTTAGGTTGCAGATCAGACATAATCTCATTGAATGGCAGAACAGACTCAAGGGGTTAAATGGCTGACTCCTGTTCACACGTCCCTAATAAACATGGAGTCAAACACAGCTGATGAATGGAAAGTCATGGAAGAACTGGGGAGGAGGCCGTGCAACAGGAAACCAGCACTTGAGCAGAATTAAAGACTGGGGGACGTCTGGGGAGAAATTTGAGAGGATCTGGAGTAGATTGTTCAGCCCATCGAACCTGCTGCATCATTCAATTATATCCTGGCTTATCAATTAATTATCAACAGAAACAAACCCCAACTATCAGAATGAACATTGTTCAGTCCTGGATGTTATTAACAGCAGAATCCAACGCCTGTAGTCACTTGTGAACTCGCTGGTGTTTCAGCAGGTGGGATGACTGAATGAATCCCTTCCCACATACGGGACAGGTGAACGGCCTCTCTCCTGTGTGAACTCGCTGGTGCCTCAGCAGGTGGGATAACTGAATAAATCCCTTCCCACACTCAGAGCAGGTGAACAGCCCCTCCCCAGTGTGAACTCGCTGGTGTCTCAGCAGGTGGGATGACTGAATGAATCCCTTCCCACACTCAGAGCAGGTAAACGGTCTCTGCCATGTGTGAACTCGCTGGTGTATCAGCAGGTGGGATGACTGAATGAATCCCTTCCCACACACGGAACAAGTGAACAGCCTCTCCCCAGTGTGAACTTGCTGGTGTCTCAGCAGGTATGATGAATCAATGAATCCCTTCCCACACATGGAGCAGGTGAACGGCCTCTCCCCACTGTGAACTCGCTGGTGTATCAGCAGATTGGATGACTGAATAAATTCCTTCCCACACTCGGAGCAGGTGAATGGCCTCTCCCCAGTGTGAACTCGTTGGTGTCTCAACAGGTTGGATGAATTCCTGAATCCCTTCTCACACACGGAGCAGGTGAACGGCCTCTCCCCTGTGTGACTGTGCCGATGAGTCTCCAGCTGGGATGGGCAACTGAATCCCTTCCCACAGTCCCCACATTTCCACGGTTTCTCCGTGGTGTGGGTGTCCTTGTGCCTCTCCAGGTTGGATGATCAGTTGAAGCCTCATCCACACACAGAACACGTGTACAGTTTCCCCCCGCTGTGAATGGGGTGATGTTTTTTCAGGCTGTGTAACTGGTTAAAGCTCTTTCCACAGTCAGTGCACTGGAACACTCTCACTCGGGTGTGTGTGTATCTCGGTGCTTTTCCGGTCACACTGAAATCTCTTCCCACAGACAGAAAAGACAAACATTTCTCCTTCCACATTCAAGGCCGATGATATTCAGATCCTGATGAATCGAGTGACTCTGTCAAATCTTCACATGATGTTTGGTCTAACTTTCTTAACTGCAAACTATTTCCTTAACATCCTGGAAAAGGAGTTTACAAAAGTTATCACTGTCAATACAGGATAGAAAGTCTGAACAGACAATTCTAGTTTCTATGGAAATTTTTTTCCTCTCTCGTTCCCCCAAAGCTGTAAATCCCCACAGTGGCGCAGTGGTTAGCACCGCAGTCTCACAGCTCCAGCAGCCCGGGTTCAATTCTGGGTACTGCCTGTGTGGAGTTTGTAAGTTCTCCCTGTGTCTGCGTGGGTTTCCTCCGGGTGCTCTGGTTTCCTCCCATTTGCCAAAGACTTGCAGGTTGATAGGTAAATTGACCATTAGCAATTGCCCCTAGTATAGGTAGGTGGTAGGGAAATATAGGGACAGGTGGGGATGTGGTAGGAGTATGGGATTAGTATAAATGGGTGGTTGATGGTCGGCATAGACTCGGTGGGCCGAAGGGCCTGTTTCAGTGCTGTATCTCTAAACATAAACATACTCTCCCTCCCCCCTGTGCTGAAATCCAAACCCATCTGCACCATCTCTTTTCCTCCACTGCCAGTTTTCTCTCTCCCTCTACCCTGGCTGGGTTCAGTTCTCCAGCCCGTGTAGGTACACCCACAGTGCTGTCAGGGAAGGATTTCCAGGATTTTGACGCAGTGACACTGAAGGAATGGCGATATAATTCCAAGTCAGGATGGTAACACTCTGTCTCGAGCTCCTGTCTTACTGCCTGTTTACAGTAATTATCAACCAGGTTTTCTCACACCCATTGCCTCCCCCTCAAAGGCTGTGACATTAAAATCCCCGTGTTTCAGGTGGCGCCAGTCAGAGTGGTGTTCTCCCCAGGAGAGAGGCCTGCCGGCTGCCGCCTCCCACTCGAGCCCCAGGCTCTCTCCGCGGCCTTGCTCCTGGCCGCTCACCTGCTGCTCCTGCACAGCTCGAGCTCGATGGCCCACCTGTGCCGGCGCGCGCCGTTACCAAGCCCCGCCCCCGCAGCCATGGCGACGCCAGCGACCGTTAACTGTCTCCCTTCAAACTTCTCGATGCGGAAACAAACATCCTCCGCGCGCCCCCAACATCCGCCACTCGTAATTTGCGCACGCACACCTGCCTACGGTCGGAGCTAAAACGTCAGACGTCCAAGGGTTTTGATAACCCCGCCCCATTGTCGCCATCTTTGTTAGGGACAAAACTCCTCCAACGCAATTTAGCCAGGCGAAATGAAGCACCACTGCCCCATAGAAAGATGGACGCAACTCCCCATAATAACATTTCACAAAATGGTTTGTTTTGTAAAAAAAGTATTTATCTTCTGCAGGCTGGGATGTAAATTATTTTCCGTTTCACATGGGCAAAATATTATGCGGTATATTTCAATTTTAGTGTTGGTTTATTGGGACCCAGCATTCCGCGCGGGTGAATCTGCCCCATTCACACGACAGGAGTTCAGTGTGCATGCGCAGTGTCATTTTGTTCGGAGTGTTGGAGACGCTGTTGCAGCGGGTGAGAGTCGGAGTGAGGCGGAATAGGCGGCTCGGGAGGTGGGAGGAGGGAGGAGATTGTGGGCGCAGGGGAGGAATTGGAACCGTGAGTGGGCTGGGAAGCTTCATAAACACCCGGGGTAGGCCACAGGCCCCGGGTTTACCACGCGGTGACAGACCCGGGGGAGCGGGGTCACTGGCCGCCATCCTGCACAAGTCTTGGTGAGGGACAGTGATGGATTCAATAAACTGAGAGATTACAGCGATTGGGAAAGATTGAACAGGCTGGAGCTTTTATATTCCGAAAACAGAAGACTTAGCGGTGACATGATAGAGCTCTTTAAAATTATCAATGGGTTGGACAGAGTAGATGTGGAGAGAATGTTTCCACTTGTGAGTGAATCCAAATCCAGTGGCCGTGAATACAGTTACTGATAAATCCAATAGGGAAATAAGGAGAGATTTCTTTACTCACAGAGTGGGTCGAATGTGGAAGGGGTTGAGGCAAATAAGTTGAGATGCTTTCAAAAGGAAACTAGATGAAAACATGAGAACAAAGGGAATAAAACGGTCTACTGAAAGGCTGAAATGAGATTGATGGAATGGGAGCAAACATACGAATTAGGAGCAGCAGTAGGTCATTTGGCCCCTTCGAGCCTGCTCTGTCATTTAATAAGATCATGGCTGATCTGATTGAGGCCTCGACTCCACTTTCCCGTCTACTCCCGATATCCTTTGACTCCCTTGTTTGTCAAGAACTTATCTACCTCTGCTTTATAAATATTCAATGACCTTGGCTGCACCGCGGATTGGGGAAGAGAGTTCCAAGGACTCTCAACCCTCTGAGAGAAAATATTTCTCCTCATCTTTGTCTTAAATGGGTGACCCTTTATTTTTAAACTGTGTCCCCTAGTTCTAGTCTCTCCCACAAGGGGAAGCATCCACCCTGTCAAGTCCCCTCAGGATCTGATATGTTTCAATAAGATCACCTCTCATTCTTCTAAACTCCAATGCATACAGACTCAATTTGTCCAACCTTTCCAGGTAAGATACCCCCTCCCCCCGCACGCCCATCCCAGGTATCATTCTCTAAAATGCCTCTAATGCATTTATGCCCTTTATCAATAAGGAGATCAAACCAATACACAGTAGTTCATATGCAGTCTCACCAATACCCTACACAACTGTAGCAAAACATCGCGACTTTTAAATTTAATTCCCCTTGCAATAAATGATTACATTCCATTTGCCTTCCTACTAACTTGCTGCATCTGCATACTAACCTTTTGTGATTAAGGGCGGCACAGTGGCGCAGTGGTTAGCACCGCAGCCTCACAGCTCCAGGGACCCGGGTTCGATTCTGGGTACTGCCTGTGTGGAGTTTGCAAGTTCTCCCTGTGTCTGCGTGGGTTTTCTCCGGGTGCTCCGGTTTCCTCCCACAAGCCAAAAGACTTGCAGGTTGATAGGTAAATTGGCCATTATAAATTGTCACTAGTATAGGTAGGTGGTAGGGAAATATAGGAACAGGTGGGGATGTTTGGTAGGAATATGGGGTTAGTGTAGGATTAGTATAAATGGGTGGCTGATGTTCGGCACAGACTCGGTGGGCCGAAGGGCCTGTTTCAGTGCTGTATCTCTAATCAATGTACCAGGACACCCAGATCCCTCTGTACCTCCGAGTTCTGCAATCTCTCTCCATTTAAATAATAATGCTACTTTACTATTCTTCCTACCGAAGTTCACATTTTCCCACATTATACTCCATTTGCCAAATTTTTCCCCACTCCCTTAACCTATCTGTATCACTTTGCAGACTCCTTGCCCTCGTCACAACTCAGTCCCTTCATGAGGTGTATAAGAACTAGCACAGACCAGTTGGACTGCATGGCATTTACTGTGTATTCTATATTATCTTTTACAGGAATTAGTAGAGGAGGATTTGCAGACAAGAAACAAACCAAACATCTTGCAAGATCTGACTCGATTCATCGGAACCTGAATATCATTAGCCTCTGAATGTGGAAGGAGAAATGTTTGTCTATTCTGTCTGTGGGAAAAGAATGAAAAGCACTGAAACACGCACACCCGAGTGAGTGTTCCAGTGCACTGACTGTGGAAAAAGCTTTAACCAGTTCCACAGCCTGAAAAAACATCACAGCAGGGAGAAACTGTACATTTGTTCTGTGTGTGGTTGAGGCTTCAACTGATTGTTCAACCTGGAGAGACACAAGATCACCTGCACCATGGAGAAACCATGGAAATGTGGGGACTGTGGAAAGGGATACAGTTGCCCATCCCAGCTGGAAACCCATCGACGTACTCACACCGGGGAGAGGCCATTCATCTGCTCTGAGTGTGGGAAGGGATTCACTCAGTCATCACATCTTCTGAGGCACCAGCGAGGTCACACTCGGGAGAGGCCATTTACCTGCTCTGTGTGTGGGCAAGATTGCAGGGATTCATCCGAGCTCCTGAGACACCAGCAAGTTCACATAGGGGAGAGGCCATTCACCTGCTCCTTCTGTGGGAAGGGATTCCCTAATCCATCCACCCTGCGGAGACACCAACTTGCTCACACAGATAAGAGAACTTTTGAATGTTCTGAATGTGAGAAGAGATTTAAAAGTAAAAACGAACTGCTGAAACACCAATATACTCACACTGGGGAAAGGCCGTTTCCCTGCTCTGAGTGTGGGAAGAGATTCACTCGGTCGTCCCACCTTCTGAGACACCAGCAAATTCACATTGGGGAGAGGCCGTTCACCTGCTCTGAATGTGGGAAGGGATTCACTCGGTCGTCCCACCTCACAGGCCACCAACTTGTTCACACTGCTAAGAGACCTTTTAAATGTTTTGGCTGTGAGAAGAGATTTAAAAGTAAATGCAATCTGTTGACACACCAGCGAGTTCACACCGGGTGAGGCCGTTCACCTGCTCTGTGTGTGGGAAGGGATTTGCCAATTCAGAGAAACTGCAGAGGTACCAGCGAGTTCACGTGTGACTGCAGAACCCTTATTGTCACTATCCCTTGTTATTTAACTTTATCCCCTAGATCTGATTGATTAATTGAACACAAAGGGTCAGAGGGACCTTGGTGTACTTGTCCATGGATCACTGAAGGCAGCATCACAGGTAGATAAGGTGGTTAGGAAGGCATATGGGATTTTTTATCCTTTATTAGGCCTTTATTAGCTGAGGCATAGACTATAAGAGCTATTTAGGCCACAGCTGGAGTACTGTGTACTGTTCTGGTCGCCACGCTAAAGGGAGGATTAGAATTAGAATTAGAATATTACAGCGCAGTACAGGCCCTTCGGCCCTCGATGTTGCGCCGATCATCTGACCTACACTATTCCATTTACATCCATATGTCTATCCAATGACCACTTAAATGCCCTTAAAGTTGGCGAGTCTACTACTGTTGCAGGCAGGGCGTTCCACGCCCCTACTACTCTCTGCGTAAAGAAACTACCTCTGACATCTGTCCTATATCTTTCACCCCTCAACTTAAAGCTATGTCCCCTCGTGTTTGCCATCCTCATCCGAGGAAAAAGACTCTCACTATCCACCCTATCTAACCCTCTGATTATCTTGTATGTCTCTATTAAGTCACCTCTCCTCCTCCTTCTCTCTAACGAAAACAACCCCAAGTCCCTCAGCCTTTCCTCGTAAGACCTTCCTTCCATACCAGGCAACATCCTAGTAAATCTCCTCTGCACCCTTTCCAAAGCTTCGACATCCTTCCTATAATGCGGTGACCAGAACTGCACGCAATACTCCAGGTGCGGCCTCACCAGAGTTTTGTACAGCTGCATCATGACCCCGTGGCTCTGAAACTCGATCCCCCTACTAATAAAGGCTAACACACCATATGCCTTCTTAACAGCCCTATTAACCTGGGTAGCAACTTTCAGGGATTTATGTACCTGGATACCAAGATCTCTCTGCTCATCTACACTACCAAGAATCTTCCCATTAGCCCAGTACTCTGCATTGCTGTTACTCCTTCCAAAGTGAATCACCTCACACTTCTCCGCATTAAACTCCATTTGCCATCTCTCAGCCCAGCTCTGCAGCCTATCTATGTCCCTCTGTACCCTACAACACCCTTCGACACTATCCACAACTCCACCGACCTTCGTGTCATCCGCAAATTTACTAACCCACCCTTCTGCACCCTCATCCAGGTCGTTTATAAAAATGACAAACAGCAGTGGCCCCAAAACAGAACCTTGCGGTACACCACTAGTAACTAAACTCCAGGATGAACATTTGCCATCAACCACCACCCTCTGTCTTCTTTCAGCTAGCCAATTTCTGATCCAAAGCTCTAAATCACCTTCAACCCCATACTTGCGTATTTTCTGCAATAGCCTACCGTGGGGAACCTTATCAAACGCCTTACTGAAATCCATATACACCACATCCACGGCTTTACCCTCATCCACCTGTTTGGTCACCTTCTCGAAAAACTCAATAAGGTTTGTGAGGCACGACCTACCTTTCACAAAACCGTGCTGACTATCGCAAATGAACTTATTCTTTTCAAGGTGATTATAAATCCTGTCTCTTATAACCTTTTCCAACATTTTACCCACAACCGAAGTAAGGCTCACAGGTCTATAATTACCAGGGCTGTCTCTACTCCCCTTCTTGAACAAGGGGACAACATTTGCTATCCTCCAGTCCTCCGGCACTACTCCTGTCGACAATGACGACTTAAAGATCAACAACAACGGCTCTGCAATCTCCTCCCTGGCTTCCCAGAGAATCCTAGGATAAATCCCATCTGGCCCAGGGGACTTATCTATTTTCACTCTTTCCAAAATTGCTAACACCTCCTCCTTGTGAATCTCAATCCCATCTAGCCTAGTAGGCTGTATCTCAGTAATCTCCTCGGCAACATTTTCTTTCTCTACTGTAAATACTGACGAAAAATATTCATTTAACTCTTCCCCTATCTCCTCTGATTCCGCACACAACTTCCCACTACTATCCTTGATTGGCCCTGTTCTAACTCTTATCATTCGTTTATTCCTGATATACCTATAGAAAGCCTTAGGGTTTTCTTTGATCCTATCCGCCAATGACTTCTCGTGTCCTCTCCTTGCTCTTCTTAACCCTCCCTTTAGATCCTTCCTGGCTAGCTTGTAACTCTCAAGCGCCCTAACTGAGCCTTCACGTCTCATCCTAACATAAGCCGCCCTCTTCCTCTTGACAAGCGCTTCAACTTCTTGAGTAAACCACGGCTCCCTTGCTCGACAACTTCCTCCCTGCCTGACAGGTACATACTTATCAAGGACACGCATTAGCTGCTCCTTGAATAAGCTCCACATTTCGTTTGTGCCCATCCCCTGCAGTTTCCTTCCCCATCCTACACATCCTAAATCTTGCCTAATCGCGTCATAATTTCCTTTCCCCCAGCTATAATTCTTGCCCTGCGGTATATACCTGTCCCTGCCCATCGCTAAGGTAAACCTAACCGAATTGTGATCACTATCGCCAAAGTGCTCACCTACATCTAAATCGAACACCTGGCCGGGTTCATTACCCAGTACCAAATCCAATGTGGCATCGCCCCTGGTTGGCCTGTCCACATACTGTGTCAGAAAACCCTCCTGCACACACTGGACAAAAACAGACCCATCTAAAGTACTCGAAACATAGTATTTCCAGTCAATATTTGGAAAGTTAAAGTCCCCCATAACCACTACCCTGTTACTCTCGCTCCTGTCGAGAATCATCTTCGCTATCCTTTCCTCTACATCTCTGGAACTATTCGGAGGTCTATAGAAAACTCCCAACAGGGTGACCTCTCCTCTCCTGTTTCTAACCTCGGCCCATACTACCTCAGTAGACGAGTCCTCAAACGTCCTTTCTGCCGCTGTAATACTTTCCTTGATTAACAATGCCACACCCCCCCCTCTTTTACCCTCTTCTCTGTTCTTTCTGAAACATCTAAATCCCGGAACCTGCAACATCCATTCCTGCCCCTGCTCTACCCATGTCTCCGAAATGGCCACAACATCAGGATCCCAGGTACCAACCCATGCTGCAAGCTCACCCACCTTATTCCGGATGCTCCTGGCGTTGAAGTAGATTGCACTGGAGAGGGTGTAGAAGAGATTCACCAGGATGTTGCCTGGGCTGGAGCATTTCAGCTATGAAGAGAGACTGGATAGGCTAGGGTTATTTTCCTTAGAGCAGAGAAGGCTGAGGGGGGGACCTGATTGGGGTATACAAAATTATGAGGGCATTGATAGGTTAGATAGGAAGAAACTTTTTCCCTTAGCGGAGGGATCAGTTACCAGGGGGCATAGATTTAAGGTAAGGGGCAGGAGGTTTAGAGGGGATTTGGGGAAAAAAATTTTCACCCAGAGGGTGGTTGGAATCTGGAACACACTTCCTGAAGTGGTGGTAGAGGCAGGAACCCTCACAACATTTAAGAAGTATTTAGATGAGCACTTGAAACACCATAGCATGCAAGGCTATGGGGCAAGTGCTGGAAAATGGGATTAGAATAGATGGATGCTTGATGCCCGGCACAGACACGATGGGCCGAAGGGCCTGTTACTATGCTGTATAATTCAATGACTCTATGGCTTTAGTTTATGCTAATTAATTGATCTGGTCTTACTCTATATGATTAATGAGGTGACCAGATCTGTACACAGTTCTCTAGCTGTGGGGAAGGTCTAACTAGTGTTGTATACAGTTCTAGCATAGTCTCCTTGCTTTTATACTTTGGAACTTGACTAATAAAGGAATGTAACCTTCAGCTAATTCCTGACCAGCTTATCTAACTGCCCAGCTGCCTTCAGGTATCTATTGACATGCACTCCAAGGTCCTTCTGTTGTTCGACATTTTGGAGGATTCTACATTCTCGGTGCATTCCCTTGCCTTGTCTGCCCTCCCCAAATGCATTACCTCGCACTTCTCCGAGTTGAATTCCATTTGCCTCTTTTCTGCCCACCTGAACTGATATCTCCCTGGAGTCTGCAGCTTTCTTCCTCACGGTCAACCGCACAACCAATTTTTGTATCATCTGCAAATGTCTTAATCATGGTCCCCTACACTTAACTCTAAATCATTGATATACACCACAAAGAGTCAGTGCCCTACTACTGAGACCTGTGGAACTCCAAATGGAAACAGGCTTTTAGACATGACTCTGCCCTGGAGTAACAGCAGCAATAAAAGAGGCTTTTAAAAAAATTTCTTTCATGGGTTGTGGGCATCACTGACAAGGCAACATTTGTTGCCCATCCCCAATTGCCTTTGACGATTGAGTGGCTTGCTAAGCTATTTCAGAGGGCAGTTAAGAGCCTACCACATTGTGGGTCTGGAGTCACACGTAGGCCAGACCAAGTAAGGACAGGAGAGTTCCTTCCCTAAAGGACATTAGTGAACCAGGTTGGTTTTTATGATGATCAATGATAATTTCATGGCACCATTACTGAGACGAGTTTTCGATTCCAGATTTTTATTAATTAATTGTATTTAAATTCCACCAGCTGCCATGAAATGGCAGGTTTAAGTTTCCAGTCTGAAAATGACTTGTCGGAATTATTCTACGAAGACTCAACATCTTTGTGTGACAGTGCTGAGTCAACCATTTTAAGAGTTTAAAAAATAGACACGTTTAAGATAATTAGATTAAAATCTGCATTAAGATAGCAGATAGAGGAGTTCACAGGAACCTGTTAACTGCTGGTACAATTATGCAACAGACATCTCTTCAGACTGTCACAAAAGTTGTCTGTGTGCCTTTAAGACTGAGAAAAATGATTTCTCTGTGAACAGTGAATGCTGAACTGTGTGGGGCAATTGCAAGGCAATCTGTTTTTCCAAGCCACTCAGCAGAGAGAAATGACTGTCACATAACTGGTGGCTTGGGAGTTTTTAGTTTCTCTTTTGCAAGAAAAAAAAGTCATAGGAACCTGTTTTTGGAAACCAGAGAAAGGGACCTCTCTGAAAGAAAGTAAAAGACCAGTTGCTGCTGGAAACCTGGGGTTTGCAGACCAGACAAAGAACTCTCCCTGAGTGGAATGCTTGTCTCTTTTGTGTAAAAAAGGAATGTTACATTTGGTTTTGACCTGCCTAAAGAGAGTTGAGAAGACCCCTGGAGAGAGAAAAGACCCAGGAAGAGGAGTTGCTACACTCTGTGGAGAATCACTGCTTTGGAGAAAGGATCCTTTGCTGATAGGAAACCTTAAGGGTGGAATGATTCCTGTTTTCTCCCATCTCTGGAAACTCTCTGCCTCACAAAGGTGAGTCCTGTTGCCTTTCTGTGTGTTTGAAAGATCCTGAAACCTGAGGAAAGTTTCTTCTGCTGGACTGGTATATAGAAATCAAAGTAGACCTGTTGCTACAACCTTTTGCCAGGAGATCTACGCGAAGCCTGCTGCAGACAAATTGCCTTGAATGCCGACCCACCACAGAGTGTTCATTAATTTCACCTTTGGCATTTGACTATTCGACTCTGGGACACCTCACCAAATCAGAACTAACCCACTAGGATTTACAACCCAGTTATTTTATTGTTCCTAAGAAAGAGCTTTAATTTAAAACATCATTTTAAAACCAGTTAACCATTGGGTTTTGAATGTATGTGTATGCATGAGGGTTAGGAAGAATAAGAAGTTATAAAATCTGTTCAGACGTATAGGTTTATCTCATTATCGTTTAAAATTGGTTTATGAATAAATAGTTAATTTTTTGTTGTTTAAAGAAACCTGGTTTGGTGTGCTTTATTCTGGGGAATAAATACAATGCTTAATTTGGCTAATTCTCTGGTAGGTGGGAAACTTTACTAATATGTTAGGGCGGCACAGTGGCGCAGTGGTTAGCACCGCAGCCTCACAGCCCCAGGGACCCGGGTTCGATTCCGGGTACTGCCTGTGTGGAGTTTGCAAGTTCTCCCTGTGTCTGCGTGGGTTTTCTCCGGGTGCTCCGGTTTCCTCCCACAAGCCAAAAGACTTGCAGGTTGATAGGTAAATTGGCCATTATAAATTGTCACTAGTATAGGTAGGTGGTAGGGAAATATAGGGACAGGTGGGGATGTTTGGTAGGAATATGGGATTAGTGTAGGATTAGTATAAATGGGTGGTTGATGTTCGGCACAGACTCGGTGGGCCGAAGGGCCTGTTTCAGTGCTGTATCTCTAATCTAATCTAAATGTTGTGACCTGTGGAGCAGTGGGACTGAATTAACTGTGCATTACTCCCGCTTTGGTCATAACATATGAATTGGGGGTCTCTTGTTGGGGTCGTTTCGAACACTTAATTACTTTAATTGTGAGGGGAGTAACAATGTGAAAGAAAAATAAAGAACCAGGTTTCTCGTATAGGGTAAAGGCTATACTATCGGAATAGCATTAGCAGTTCCAGCAGGGTTTCTGGAAAAGGAGAATGTGTCCCTCACTGACTTGAAAACATTAATCAAGTATAAATTGATAGAATTGGTGGCAAAGTTGGTGTTAGAATTGAAATCAGGTGCCAAAAAAGCAGTGATAATTGACGGAATAATCCAAAATCTGAAATTGGAAGAAGAAGATAGTAAGTCAGAGAGTGATGCAGTGGAATTGGCTAGAATTCAGTTAGAAACGAAAAAACATGAGCAGGAACAAGAAATGAAAAAAACTTAGGCTTCAACAGGAAACAGAAAAAGAAATAGCAATAAGAAAACTTGAACTTCAGAGAGAAGTGAAAGAGAAGACAAGAAATTTGGATTAAAAAAGATGGAACTAAGACAAAGGGGTAGTCTTGACTCCAGGGAAAATACTGGTCAGGAAGAATCTGAATCCAGCCCAGGGCCCAGTGAAAAACTGTTTAAATTTATGCAAGCTCTCCCTAAGTTTGAGGAAAGGGACATAGAGGCCTTTTTCATTTCTTTTGAAAAGTAGTCAAACAAATGAAATGGCCAAAGGAAAGCTGGATACTGCTTATGCAAAGCATGTTGATGGGCAGAGCTCAAGAGGTTTATGCCATGCTTTCTGAAGAGGCTTCTGCAGATTATGAGATGGCAAAAAAAGCTATTCTTGCTGCGTATGAGTTAGTCCCTGAAGCTTACCAAATGAAGTTTCAGAACCTCCGGAGATTGGCTGGACAGACTTGTGTAGAATTTGAGAGGGTAAAACGAATTAATTTTGATGGTTGGATATGGGCAGTGAAGATGGAAGCCATGCCAGAGAACCTTAGACAATTGATTCTCTTGGAAGAGTTTAAAAATTCAATTCCTCCAGTAGTGAGAACTTATGTAAAGAACCAAAACCTTTCAAAAGCCAGGCAAGCAGTGGAAATTACTGATGATTTTGAGCTTGTGAATAAGTCAAAACCCTTTGTCTGTCACACCCACAAACCCGAGAAGGATAGAAAGTGGGAGAGTGAAAGGAAGGCAAGTAGTCAGGGACAGGAAAGGAAGGCAAGTAGTCAGGGACAGGAAAGAACAGCTGGGAATGCCCTAGGATTATCTCCTCAGGTCAGAAAGGAAGGTGCTGAGGGTACACGTGAGGTGTGCAAGCCAAAGTGTTATCATTGCCACAAGGTGGGACATCTTTGTTCAGAATGCTGGAAGTTGCGAGGTCAACCCAAGGGACTTGTTGGGGTACACAAAGCTAATGTAGAGAAAGGGGCTCTGACTAGAAGTACAGCAGACCAGGCTGTAGCTTTAACGGCAGCTGTAAAATCAGATACAAAAACCAAAGTGAGTGTATGGGTTGAGAATGAGATAAACTGAAAGTTACAGGGCATTCTTGTCGAAAGGAAAAGTAACTCCATATCCCTCAAGTGAGGCAGGTGAACCGATTGTTATACTTAGGGATACAGGAGAAACCCAAACTCTTTTCCACCAGAGAGCGCACTGAATGCTAAAGTTTTAGTTAATGCTATTGGTGGGGAGTATATACCCATATTTCTGTAGCGAGTGCACGTAGAGTGTGACCTAATGACTGGGATGGTAACCGTCGGAGTTGTCCATAGTTTGCTGGTAGAGGGAATTGACCTACTCCTCGGGAATGATTTGGCCAGAACGTATAGGTAGGTGGTCGGGAAATATAGGGACAGGTGGGGATGTGGTAGGAATATGGGATTAGTGTAGGATTAGTATAAATGGGTGGTTGATGGTTGACACAGACTCAGTGGGCTGAAGGGCCTGTTTCAGTGCTGTATCTCTAAAAAAAAAGTATCAGTTTCTCCTGTAGTCACAGGGAAACCAAGTGAAATTAATGAAACAGAACAATTTCAGGAACAAGTTCCAGGAATATTTCCTGCATGTGTAGTAACCCGAGTAATGGCTAAACAAGTTCCATTGCCGGAGGTAAAATTGGCATCACAAACAGATAGCCGAGTACCTGAAACTTTCCTTTGGGATTTAAATAATCTAAATGAGATGTTTAACAAGTCTTCTATAATTGCAACACAACAAGCTGATCCAGAGTTACATCGAATAGCACAGTCGACTCTGACAGAAGCTGAGGCAAAAGGAGTTCCATGAGGCCATGATGTTGGAGACGGAGTTCTGATGATGAAATGGAGACTGCCTCATAGACCTGCGGACGAAGACTGGACAGTTGTTCGACAAGTAGTGATACCACCTAAATATCGCTGGGAATTATTAAGGTTAGCCTATGACATTCCTCTAGCAGGACATATAGGAATCTGGAAGACCAAATCACCTATAAGTCAACATTATTACTTGCCAGACCTTACAAAGGGCGTGGTGCAGTTTTGTAGGACATGCCATATGTGCCAAATGGTGGGAAATCTGCAATCTACCATAAAACCGGCACCCCTAATTCTCGTACCAGTTATTGAAGAACCATTTAGTAGGCTGTTGGTAGACTGCATAAGACCCTTGCCAAGAACAAAAGTGAGGCATCAATATATACTCACTATCATGGATATGGCCACTTGATTTCCAGAGGCCATTCCCTTGAGGACAATTACTGCTAACGCAGTAGTGGAGAAGTTAACCCAATTCCTTACAAGATATAGATTACCAATTGAAGTTCAATCGGATCAAGATTTTTATATCTAAGATATTTCAAGAAGCCATGGGTAATTTGGGAATCAAACAGTTAGGGTCTTTGGCACGTTACCCACAGACACAGGGAGCTTTAGCAAGTAACATCTAACTCTCAAAACAATGATTAGGGCATACTGTCATGAATATCCCCAAGATTGTGATAAAGGGCAAGACTGTCTTTTATTTGCCTCTAGAGATTCACAGAATGAGACTAAAGGTTTTAGTCCTTTCAAATTGGTTTAATGACATGAGTTAAAAGATCCTCTAAAACCCATCAAAGACAGGTTCTTAGAACAAAAGAATGAATCTTCGGTACTAGACTATGTATTCATGTTCCAGGAAAGGCTCACAAAAGCTAGCAATGTGGCTCAGGAACACCTTAAAGTATAACAAACAACCATGAAAAAGTGGGCAGACAAGAACGCAAAGACCCGAACTTTTCAACCAGGGATGAAGTATTTGTATTATTAGCTTTACAGGGTGAACCATTAAAAGCACATTTCAGTAGTCTGTATAAGGTGGTCCAAAGTGTTGATTAGGTAAATTACTTGATTGACACCCCAGATTTCCAGAAAAGGAATTGGCTGTGTCATATCAATATGTTAAAGCAATATTATTGCAGAGAGGAGGATAAGCCAATGCAGGTATGTCAGGTAATAGGGACAGATAAGAATGAAAGGGATAGTGAGTATGAGGCAGAAGGAGTCCTATATAATTCACAAATTGAACCTTCTGCTATCTGGTTAGCTAATGCAGAATGGCTAAGAAAACTGGACAACATGCTTTTGTACTCAGATGCAGAACAACGAGAAGACCTAACAAGGCTACTCACAGCATTTAAAAGAGTTTGTAGGGATAAGCCAGGATGGACAACCTTAGTCACACATGATGCGGATGTAGGGGAATCTATTCCTATAAAACAGCATCCTTACTGCTTAACTCCAGACAAACAGTCCCAAGTAAAAGCAGAACCATAGAAAAATTATGGCACAGAAGTAGGACATTCAGCCTGTCTTGTCCGTGCCGGCTGAACAAAAAACTAGCCGCCCAATCTAATCCCACCTTCCAGCACCTGGTCCACAGCCTTGCCAGTTACAGCACTTCAGGTGCATGTCCAGGTACCTTTTAAAAGAATTGAGGGTTTCTGCCTCGCTGGGGGAAACAGGTCCTTCCTGTCTACTGTAGGCCCCTCATAATTTTGTACACCTCAATTAAGTCTCCCCTCAGCCTCCTCAGTTCCAGGAAAACAACCCTGGCCTATCCAATCTTTCTTCACAGCTGCAACGTTTACGCCCTGGCAACATTCTTGTAAATCTCCTCTGTACTCTCTCCAGAGCAATTAAGTCCTTTCTGTAGTGTGGTGACCAGAACTGTACACAATACTCCAACTGTGGCCTAACCAGCGTTTTATACAGTTCGAGCATTACATCCCTGCTTTTGAATTCTCTACCTCGGCCAATAAAGGAAAGCATTCCATATGCCTTCTTCACCACTCTATCTACCTGTCCTGCCACCTTCAGGGACCTATGGACATGCACTCCAAGGTCTTTCACTACTTCTAGCTCTCTCAATATCCTCCCGTTTATTGTGTATTCCCTCGCTTTATTTGCCCTCCCCAAATGCATTACCTCATGCTTTTCTAGTTTCCATTTGCCACTTTTTCGCCCACTCAACCAAACCATTTATATGTTTCTGGAGTCTACGGCTATCCTCTTCACTATCAACTACAGGGCCAATTTTTGTGTCATCTTCAAATTACCCAATCATGTCTCCCACATTTAAGTCCAAATCATTAATATATACCACAAACAGCAAGGGACCCAACACGGAGCCCTGTGGCACACCACTGGAAACAGCTTTCCATTCACAAAAACATCCATCGAGTACTACCCTTTGTTTCCAGTCCCTGAGCCAATTCTGGATCCAACCTACCACATTCCCCTGTATCCCATGGGCTTTCATTTTACTGACCAGTCTGCCATGTGGGACCTGGTCAAATGCCTTACTAAAGTCCACGTAGACCACATCCACTGCAATACCCTCATCAATTCTTTGTGTTACTTCCTCAAAAATCTCAATTAAGTTAGTAAGATATGACCTTCCCTTAACAAATACATGCTGACTATCCCTGATTAATCCATGCTTTTCTAAGTGGCAGTTTATCCTGTCCCTCAGAATAGATTCTAACAATTTACCCACCACTGAGGTCAGACTGACCAGCCTATAATTATTTGGCCTATCCCTTGCACCCTTTTTAAACAATAGTACAATGTTCGCAGACCTCCAATTGTCTGGTACTTCTCCTGTATCAAGTGAGGATTTGCAGATGGTGCTCAGAGCACCTGCTAATTCCTCCCTGGCTTCCTTTAACAACCTGGGATGCAATCCATCCGGCTCTCCACTTTCAAGGATGTCAGACCCTCTAGTATTTCCTCTCTCATTATGCTTATTGTGTCTAATATTTCACACTCCTCCTCTTTAACTACAATGTCTACATCAACCCTCTCCTTTGCGAAGACAGAGACAAAAAAACTCATTAAGAACCCTGCCCACAGCTTCTGCATCCACGCATGAGTTCCCTTGTACATCTCTGATAGGCCTTAACCTTTCCTTGTTATCCTCTTGCTCTTAATGTACTGATAAAACATCTTTGGGTTTTCCTTGATTTTACCTGTCATGTCCTCTCTTTGCTTTTTAATTTCCTTTTTTACCTCACCCCTGCACTTTCTATACTTCTCTAAGCTTTCTAAGTATTAAGATTTTTGTCATCATCATAAGTTTTCTTTTTCTGCTTTAACTTACCCTGTAAGCTTTTAGATAACCAGGGGCTCTAGATTTGGCAGTACCACCCTTTATCTTTGTGGGGACATGCCTGCAATGTGCCTGTAGTATCTCGCTTTTGAATGCCTCCCATTGGTTTGCCACTGATTTTCCTTCAAGTAGCTGTATCCAGTCCACTTTCGCCAGGTCACCTCTCAGTTTCTTAAAATTTGCCTTGCCCCAATGTAGAACTTATGCTCAAGTTTTATCTTTGTCCTTTTCCATGATTCTTCTGTGGCCTCCTTATCTCGAGAGACAATGGGTTAGCGCCTGGAGGTGGTCAGTGGTGTGTGGAGCAGCGTCTGGAGTGGCTATAAAGGTTAATTCTAGAGTGACAGGCTCTTCCACAGGTGTTGCAGAAAAATTTGTTTGTCGGGGCTGTTACACAGTTGGCTCCCCCCTTGCACCTCTGTCTTTTTTCCTGCCAACTGCTAAGTCTCTTCGACTCGCCACACTTTAGCCCCACCTTTATGGCTGCCCGCCAGCTCTGGTGAACGCTGGCAACTGACTCCCACAACTTGTGATCAATGTCACAGGACTTCATGTCGCGTTTGCAGACGTCTTTAAAGCGGAGACATGGACGGCCGGTGGGTCTGATACCAGTGGTGAGCTCGCTGTACAATGTGTCTTTGGGGATCCTGCCATCTTCCATGCGGCTCACATGGTCAAGCCATCTCAAGCGCCGCTGACTCAGTAGTGTGTATAAGCTGGGGATGTTGGCCGCCTCGAGGACTTCTGTGTTGGAGATACGGTCCTGCCACCTGATGCCAAGTATTCTCCGGAGGCAGCGAAGATGGAATGAATTGAGACGTCGCTCTTGGCTGACATACGTTGTCCAGGCCTCGCTGCCATAGAGCAAGGTACTGAGGACGCAGGCTTGATACACTCGGACTTTTGTGTTCCGTGTCAGTGCGCCATTTTCCCGCACTCTCTTAGCCAGTCTGGACATAGCAGTGGAAGCCTTTCCCATGCGCTTGTTGATTTCTGCATCTAGGGACAGGTTACTGGTGATAGTTGAGCCTAGGTAGGTGAACTGTTGAACCACTTCCAGAGCGTAATCGCCAATATTGATGGATGGAGCATTTCTGACGTCCTGCCCCATGATGTTCGTTTTCTTGAGGCTGATGGTTAGGCCAAATTCATTGCAGGCAGCCGCAAACCTGTTGATGAGACTCTGCAGGCACTCTTCAGTGTGAGATGTTAGAGCAGCATCGTCAGCAAAGAGGAGTTCCCTGATGAGGACTTTCCGTACTTTGGACTTCGCTCTTAGACGGGCAAGGTTGAACAACCTGCCCCCTGATCTTGTGTGGAGGAAAATTCCTTCTTCAGAAGACTTGAACGCATGTGAAAGCAGCAGTGAGAAGAAAATCCCAAAAAGTGTGGGTGCGAGAACACAGCCCTGTTTCACACCACTCAGGATAGGAAAGGGGTCTGATGAGGAGTCACCATGTTGAATTGTGCCTTTCATATTGTCATGGAATGAGGTGATGATACTTAGTAGCTTTGGTGGACATCCAATCTTTTCTAGTAGTCTGAAGAGACCACATCTGCTGACAAGGTCAAAGGCTTTGGTGAGATCAATGAAAGCAATGTAGAGGGACATCTGTTGTTTACGGCATTTCTCCTGTATCTGACAAAGGGAGAACAGCATGTCAACGGTCGATCTCTCTGCATGAAAGCCACACTGTGCCTCAGGGTAGACGCGCTCGGCCAGCTTCTGGAGCCTGTTTAGAGCGACTCGAGCAAAGACTTTCCCCACTATGCTGAGCAGGGAGATTCCATGGTAGTTTGTTGCAGTCACCGCGGTCACCTTTGTTTTTATAGAGGGTGATGATATTGACATCGCGCATGTCCTGAGGTACTGCTCCCTCGTCCCAGCACAGGCATAGCAGTTCATGTAGTGCTGAGAGTATAGCAGGCTTGGCACTCTTGATTATTTCAGGGGTAATGCTGTCCTTCCCAGGGGCTTTTCCGCTGGCTAGAGAATCAATGGCATCACTGAGTTCCGATTTTGTTGGCTGTATGTCCAGCTCATCCATGATTATGCTAAAACTAATTGTATTATGATCACTATCTCCAAAATGGTGACCCACTGTTACCACTTGCCCAACTTCATTACTGAAGACTAAATATAGAATTGCACCCTCTCTCATTGGGCTTGTTGCGTGCTGGTTAAAAAGTTCTCTTGTTCGTAGTTCAAGAATTTTGTCCCATTTTTGCCCTTCACACTGTTTGTTTCCCAGTTGATATTGGGGTAGTTGAAATCCCCAACTATTATTGCCCTATAGGTTTTACACTCAGAAATCTGCCTACATATTTGTTCTTCGACCTCCCTCTCACTATTTGGGGGTCTATAGTACACTCCTAATAGTGTGGCTGCCCCTTTTTTATTTCTGAGCTCCACCCACATGGCTTCATTTGATGATTCATTTAGCATATCATCCCTCCTCAAAGCTGTTATTGATTCCTTAAGTAATAATGCTACACCTCCTTTTTTATCTCCCTCTCTATCCCGCACCAGGGATGTTGAGTTGCCATTCTTGCCCTTCCTTAAGCCAAGTTTCCATTATAGCAACAATATCATGTTGCCATGTGTCTATCTGTGCCCTTAGCTCATCGGCTTTATTTACTGTCCTCCTTGCATTTAAATAAATACTCTAACCCTGCCAAATTCCTCTGCTGCACACTTTTTAACCTTTGCTTCTTCTGTCTTTCAGAGTCACTCATTAATTTTCTGCCTCCTGTTCCCTGCCCTGAAATTTTCCTATCTAAGACTGCGTTCAGGCTCCCATCCACCTGTGAAGCTAGTTTAAACCATCCCTAACAGCACTAGCAAACCTTCCTGCAAGGATATTAGTCCCAGTCCTGTTCAGGTGCAGACCGTTCAACTTATACAGGTTCCATCTTTCCCAGAACCGGTCCCAATGCCCCAGAAATCTGAAGCCCTCCCTCCTGCACCATCCCTCCAGCCACACATTCATCTGGTGTATTTTCCTATTTCTATACTCACTAGCATATGGCCTTGGGAGTAATCCATAGATTACTATCTTTGAGGTCCTGCTTGCTAATCTCGTTCCTAACTCCCTAAACTCAGCCTGCAGGACCACATCCCTCTTTCTTCCTATATCATTGGTATCAATGTGGACCATGACCTCTGGCTGTGCATCCTTGCCCTCCAGAAGGTCCTGTAGCCACTCGTGATATCCATGCCCCTTGCACTAGGGAGGCAATATACTATCCTGGAATGACGTCTGTTCGCCTAACTTTAGACTCCCCTATCACTATTGCTCTCTTGGCCTTTCTCCTCCCTCCCTGCACAGCTGAACTACCTCTCGCTGCACTCTGGTCATGACTCTCACTGCACTCTCCAGAGGAATCCTCTCTCCCATCAGTACTCAGAACTGAATACCGGTTAGAAAGTGGGATGCCCTCTGGGCACTCCTGCACTACCTGCCTTGACCTTCTTATCTGTCTGGCAGCCACCCATTCCCTCTCTGCCATTGCTCTCTTAAGATCCAGGGTGACTACCTCCTGAAACGGCCTATCCATGTAATTCTCTGCCTCGCGGATGCGGCAGTAAATCCAGCCGCCGCTCGAGTTCCAAAACCTGGAGCTCAAGCTTCTGCAGCCAGTGACACTTCCTGCAGATGTGTTCGTCAAGAACACATGGTATGTCCACGACTTCCCACATGCCACAGGAGGCACATTCTGCTTGGCCGAGCAGCCCTGCCATTCCTTAGCTTTACAAGCTAGCTAATGTAAGAAGTGGAATAACTTACCAGTTACTTGCCAATCAGCTTCTTTTGTTGTCTCCAGGGAACAGGGAATCAGCTTACAGATTTCCCGTGTTGTCATTGGTAGTTTTATTTCCTCTTTTCAAACCCAGCGCCCACTGACACAGATAGAGAGCCCGCCGCCACTCTGGTCTAAGGTAGGCAAGGGCCTCGAGCCCTGCTCTTTATTTCTCCAGGTCCCGCTCCAGATCCGCCTCCTTCCAGGTCCGCCACCGACTGCCGCCGCTCTGGTCTAAGGTAGGTGAAATCCAATACATGCTGGAGAACAGCTTAATTGAACCCAGCCAATACAGTCGGAGTTTAGTTTAGTTTAGAGAAACAGCACTGAAACAGGCCCTTCGGCCCACCGAGTCTGTGCCGACCATCGACCACCCATTTATACTAATCCTACACTAACTCCATATTCCTACCACATCCCCACCTGTCCCTATATTTCCCTACCACCTACCTATACTAGGGGCAATTGCTAATGGACAATTTACCTATCAACCACAAGTATTAGTGCCTAAATCTGATGGGTCAACTGACTGCATAGATTACAGCAAAGTCAATGCCGTAACGAAGGCAGACTCCTACCCAATTCCTCGCATGGAAGATTGTATTGACATAGGGGTAGTGCCATATTTCTTTGAAAGTTAGATTTGTTAAAGGGATACTGGCAAATTCCTTTAACATCTAAGCTAAGAAAGAATCAGCTTTTATCCCACTGGATGGGGTTTAGCAGTGTCAAGTGATACCACACAGGTTAATGGATACTCAAAAAACTTCTCAGAGACTAGTGAACCCAGTCATGGTCAGTGTTCCTAACTATGCAGTTCACCTTGCCTAGGGCTGGTCTATAGGGACACTTGGAAGGAACACATGAAACAACTGGGAGACTATGTTTGGAAAGTTGCAATTGGCTGATTCTTGAAGATTGTACACATTTCAGGAAAAAAGTGTCATCGCAAATACTTTGTCACAAATTTAACTTTGTTGAGTTACGAGTAACAATGGTACAAAGCAAAGTTGCTTTAACTACCAGTAGAGTAAATGAGGGGCATGTGTGCGAAAATATGCTTTCCAAGTTTTCAACTTCTGTTTTTACATTGTAATGAAACACATTCAAGAATGCCATTTCATTTCGCCAAGAGCAGATGTGTGACAAGAGTGTTGTTTTGGTATTGAAAACTAAGAATTTTGTGGGGTCTTTTAAAAGCTGAAGAAATAATTTTTCTGTAGACATTGATTGCTGAAACTTAGTGGGTTTGAACTGAGTGAAATACAGTTTGCAAGGCAGCTGCTTCCAAACAACTCAGCAAGGGAATGACAGGTCAAGATTTATGATTGTGTAAGATTAGTCACAAGATGTAAGATTTGATAAGATGGGGGTGTTTTATACCCCCTTCTAAGGTGGGAACAGACATGGCAGCACAACAGCTTGTGAATCGACTTTATTGAGATAAATGTAAGGACAAGTTTGTTAAGTTTTCAGATAAACCATAGTCACAAACTCAGGCAGTAAATAACAGTGTAACACAGATACTATCCATATTAGAGACTGGATGGCAGAACACACAACTTTCTCTTGCAGCTTGTGGTCTTCAAGTTTTCAGTCTCTCTCTCTCTTGTTCAAAATTCTCTGCCGTACAGTAGCAAGGACAAGACTTATTTTATCCTGACAGCTTTCCAGTTAACCCTCCCCTCTCCCAATTCGTGATTAGTCTTGTATTAAAGTTTGCCTTTCTTAATCAACCAAGGATCGTTTTGTGATGGTTAGCAACCTTCAGATTTGCTCAACCAGTAGTACCCCTTTGTGTTGACTACTTTATCTCAATGCTTTTACATTTCCAGGTTCCTTATCTCATTACAAGGCAAATCTACACAGAAGATGCTTTCATTGTCTTCTCTCAAGGTCTCATACTTTTGCTGCAAGTAAGCATTTTAAAACGTGACACAATCTCCCAGAATCCCTCTGCCTTTACTGCAAAGAAGAGTTCTAATAAAGCTAAATGTTAGTTGATGATAACAAGTTAGTTTATAATAGCTGGATTTTAACAATTAGTATGCTGGTTAGTAACTTTTAGTAACCTAATAATCTTACAATTGTCATGTGACTTGACTGTTGAAGTTTAGTTTCACTTTTGGATTGTGAAAAGACCAGTGATTTGGACAAGGAGCAGGCATTTTGGAAATCTGGCTGTGACCCGCCTGGAGACCAGAGAAATGTCCTTTCTCTGTAAAAAAAAAAATCCTACATTTGAAAGGTGGCAGATTTCTATTGCCTCCTGTCTCTGAAGAATTCCTGCATCCAGTGTGGTCCCTGCCACTCCTGTATTTTGGGAAACCCTGGAACCTGCAGAAAGCTTTTACTGCTGTGTTGTTGCTGAGTTCTGAGCAGACTGGTTGCTGCACCCCTGCTGAAAGACCTGTGTGATGCCTGCTGCAGACAAATTGCTTTGAATGCTTACCCATCAGAGACTGTTTATCAATGTTGCCTGGAGAGACATAGAGTGGCATGTGACTTTTCAACTCTGGGACACCTCACCATACTGAAAACATCCTACCATAACGTGATAAACGCAATTATTTTATATTTTCCTTTTTATTCCTAAGAAACAGCTGTAAACTAAAAATCCTTTTCCCCGATTAACCATTTTTTTTGAATTTGTGCTTGAGGGCTAGGAAGAATAAGGAGTTTTTAAAAATCTTTTCATGTATATAGATTTATCTTGTTGTAGTTAAGACTTATTCTTTATTTTAAATGCATAGTTAATGTTGTTATTGTTTAAAGAAACCCGGTTTGGTGTGCTTTATTCTGTGGGACAAATAGTGTCTAATTTGGCTGTTCTTTGATAGGTGGAAAACGTTCTTGATAATGCTGTGACCTGTGGGGTAGTGGGACGGAATTAACAGTGCATTACTCCCGCCTTGGTCATAACAGCAAATGTACCAGTCTTTCGAAATTGTTATAATTTTTACAACTCGAGTTTGTTTCTGTATTTTCATTGCTGCACTTCTCATGACTGTGATAACATGCTTCAGGCCTGGATGTGATTAACAGCAGAATGCAATCACTCTCATTATTGTGAAATTGCTCATGGGTCAGCAGGTGGCATGAATGAGCAAATCTCTTCCCACACTCACAAAGCAGATGAACGGTTTCTCCCCAGTGTGAATGCGCTGGTGTGCCAGCAGGGTGGATGAACAGCAAATCCCTTCCCACAAAAGAAGCAGATGTACATCCTCTCCCCAGTTGAATTCGCTGGTGTCTCAGCAGGTGGGATGACCAAGTGAATCCCTGCCCACACTCGGAGCAGGTGAATGGCCTCTCTCCAGTGTGAATGCGCTGGTGTACAGTGAGGTCACTTGAATCCAGTTCCGCATTGAGAACATCTGAACGGTCTCTCGTCAGTGTGAACACGGTGCTGGGACTTCAATTGAGCGGAACGTTTATAGCAATTCCCACAGTTGGGATATTTGAAAGGTTTCTTCCCAGTGTGAACTCTCCAGTGCTTCCGGAGTTTGGATGACCCAGTAACTCCCTTCCTACACACACAGAGCAGGTAAAGAGCCTCTCCGGGTTGTGACTGCGTGGATGGCTTTCCAGCTCAACTGGATAGGTGAATCCCTTTCCACGGCCCCCATATTTACATGGTTCCTCCCCGGTGTGACTGTGCTTGTGTTGGAACAAGCCACATGACCGGCTAAAACCTCGTTCACACACAGAACACGTGTATAGTTTGTTTCCTTTGTGATTGGTGCTTTTTCCTTCCATGCTCACAATCTGATTATACTCAGGTTACAATAAATTGGGCGACTCCATCAGATCATGATGTGATGTTTGTTTTGGGTTTCCCAACTGCAAATCCTCCCCTTCTAATACCCTGTGAAATTGATTTAAAACATGAAAAATGGAGTGTGAGAGAACCCGCAGAAACACAAAGGCAGGTTGTGAAAGTGAGCTGAATGAATCTGTGGGGTAATGTATGGGGCCAGCCCTGGGAAAAAGTGACCATGGAAGCTGCTGGATTGTCATAAAAAAAACAACTGGTTCATTAATGTCCTTCAGGGAAGGGAACCTGCCACCCAGTCTGGACCTACACAAGACTCTGCCCACCATGGGAGGAGAGGGGGAGAGAAAGGTGGGAGGGGCAGGGAGCAAAGGAGAGGGATTTTATATATCTACAACATGACCAGAGTATTGACAGAACCTACCAAACCCTCAATTTCCACCATCTAGAAGGACAAAGGCAGCAGGTGTATGCGAACACTATCATCTCCAAGTTCCCCTTCAAGTCACACACTGTCCTGACTTGTCTGACATCCAGTACTGGATGAACAGCCGTTTCCTCCAATTGAACATAGGGAAGAGCGAAGCTATTGTTTTCGGTCCCTGCCACAAACTCCACTGCCTAGTCACTGTCTCCATCCCTTTCACTGGCAATTGTCTGAAGCTAAACTAAACCGCTCATAACCTTGATGTTATTTCTGACTCCAAGATGAACTTCCGACTGCATAACAGCGCCATCATTCATACCGCCTATTTCCACCTCAGTCACATAACAGCTTAAGAAATAGGAGCCAATGTAGGCCATTTGGCCCCTCGTGCCTGCTCTGCCATTCAACATGTTCATGGCTGATTTGACTATGGCCTTGACTCCACTTTCCTGCCCGCCTCCCCATACGCTTGTCAACCAAAATCTGTCTAACACAACCTTGAATATATTCAATGACCCAGCCTCCACAGCTTGTTGGGAAAGGGAATTCCAAACACTAATGACCCTCTGAGAGATGAAATTCCTCATCACCTTCTTTAAATGGGAGATCCTTAATTTGACACTGCCCTGTATTTCTAGATAACCCCCACGAGGGGAAACATCCTCTCAGTAGCTACCCTGTCAAGCCCCTCAGAATCTTACACATTCCAATCAGATCACCTCTCAGTTGTCTTACACCTCCCTCACTCTCCCTGTCTCATTGGCTGTGCCTTCAGTCATCATCCCTGAGCTCTGGAATTCCCTCCCTATATCTCTCTGCCAGTCCACATCTCTCCTCCTTTAAGACCTTCCTAAAAACCTGCGTCTTTGACCAAACGTTTAGTCAGCCCTCTTCTTTAGCTCAGTCTCAATTTTTGTCTGATTTGTCAGTTTAAGCTTCTGAGATGCACCTTGGGACACTTTCCTACCTTAAAGATGCAATGTAGATGACAGTTATTTTTAAAATCACATTTCAACAGACTGGGGAAGCTGGTATAGGAGGTATGATCAGTAAGTTCGCAGATGACAGAAAATTGGTGGTGTTGCAAAGTGAGGAGGAAAGCCTCAGATTACAGGACGATATAGATGGGCTGGTAAAATGGGTAGAGCAGTGGCAAATGGAATTTAATCCTGAGAAGTGTGAGGTGATGCATTTTGGAAGGACTAACAAGGCAAGGGAATATACAATGGATGGTAGGATCCTAGGAAGTACAGAGGGTCAGAGGACCTTGGGTGTCCATAGATCACTGAAGGAAGCAGCACAGGTAGATAAGGTGGTTAGGAGGGCATATGGGACACTTGCCTTTATTGGCCGAGGCATAGAATATAAGAGCAGGGAGGTTATGATGGAGTTGTGTACAGTTCTGGGCACCACACTATAGAAAGGATGTGATTGCACTGGAGAGGGTGCAGAGAAGATTCACCAGGATGTTGCCTGGGCTGGAGCATTTCAGCTATGAAGAGAGACTGAAAAGGCTAGGGTTGTTTTCCTTAGAGCAGAGAAGGCTGAGGGGGGACATGATTGAGGTATATAAAATTATGAGGAGCATTGATAGGTTAGATAGGAAGAAACTTTTTCCCTTAGCGGAGGGGTCAATAACCAGGGGGCATAGATTTAAGGTAAGGGGCAGGAGGTTTAGAGGGGATTTGAGGAAACATTTTTTTACCCAGAGGGTGGTTGGAATCTGGAACGCACTGCCTGAAGAGGTCGTAGAGGCAGGAACCCTTACAACATTTAAGAGGTATTTAGATGAGGACTTGAAACGCCATAGCATACAAGGCTACAGGCCAAGTGCTGGAAAATGGGATTAGAATAGTTAGGTGTTTGATGGCCAGCACAGACACGATGGGCCGAAGGGCCTGTTTCTGTGCTGTATAACTCCATGGTATTAAAATATCTGGGTACACCGAGTTAGGTTGCAGATCAGCTATGATCTCACTGAATGGCAGAACAGGCTCGAGGGGTTAAATGGCTGACTCCTGTTTCCTTGTCCCTAATAAATGTGGAGTCAAACACAGCTGATGAATGGAAAGTCATGGGAGAACTGGGGAAGAGGCAGTGAAACAGGAAACCAGCTCTAGAGCAGAGTTAGTGAGCTGGGGAAAGTCTGGGGAGAAAGTACAGAGGAACTGGATTAGACTATTTCATCCATCGAACTTGCTGCACCATTCAACTAGATCCCAGCTGATCAATTAATTATCAACAGAAACAAACCCCAAATATCAGAATGAACATGGTTCCATCCTGGATGTGATTAACAGCAACAATAACAGCAGACTCCAAAGCCTGCAGTCACTTGTGAGCTCGCTGATGTCTCAGCAGGTGGGATGATCGTGTGAATCCCTTTCCACACACAGAGCAGGTGAACGGCCTCTCCCCGCTGTGAACTCGCTGGTGTGTCAGAAGGTTGGATGACTGATTAAATCCCTTCCCACACATGGAGCAGGTGAAAGGTCTCTCCCCTGTGTGAATTCGCTGGTGTGTCAGAAGGTTGGATGATTGATTAAATCCCTGCCCACAAATGGAGCAGGTGAACGGCCTCTCCCCGGTGTGAATGCGCTGGTGTCTCAGTAGGAGGGATGAATCCATGAATCCCTTCTCACACACGGAGCAGGTGAATGGCCTCTCCCCGGTGTGGACTTGCTGGTGTGTCAGAAGATTGGACAATCGCTTAAATCCCTGCCCACAGACAGAGCAGGTAAACGGTCTCTCCCCAGTGTGAACTTGCTGGTGTGTCAGAAGGTTGGATGATCGCTTAAATCCCTGCCCACAAACAGAGCAGGTAAACGGTCTCTCCCCAGTGTGAACTCGCTGGTGTGACCGCAGGTTGGATGAGTCAATGAATCCCTTCTCACACACGGAGCAGGTGAACGGTCTCTCCCCAGTGTGAACTCGCTGGTGTGTCAGAAGGTTGGATGAATCAATGAATCCCTTGTCACACACGGAGCAAGTGAATGGCCTCTCCCCAGTGTGAACTCGCTGGTGTGTCAGAAGGTTGGACAATCGTTTAAATCCCTGCCCACAGACGTAGCAGGAGAATGGTCTCTCCCCAGTGTGAACTCGCTGGTGTGCCCGCAGGTGAGATGAATCAATGAATCCCTTCCCACACACGGAGCAGGTGAATGGCCTCTCCCCTGTGTGAGTGCGTCGATGAATTTCCAGCTCAGACGGGTAACTGAATCCCTTCCCACAGTCCCCACATTTCCACGGTTTCTCCGTGGTGTGGACGTCCTTGTGTGTCTCCAGGTTGGATGATCAGTTGAAGTCTCAGCCACACAGAGAACACGTGAACGGTTTCTCACCACTGATCTTTGGTTTGAGTTTCCTGTCTGCAAATCCTCCCCTTCTAATACCCTGTAAAAGGTTTTTATAAGTCATCATTGTAAGTACAGGATAGAAATTCAGAACAGACAATTCTAGTTTCTATGGAACATATTTTCCTCTCTCGTTCCCCCAAAGCTGTAAATCGCCTGTGGTGGAAAATAGAATGGCAGTCAGCCTAAAAGGGAACCCATAGATCCTCCACCAGCTTGTAAATAGGATCAATAGCAGAGGTGTCCTCTCTGGGTTCTTCTAGGGAACTTGTGCCTATGGGTACCAGCGGTTCAGGAACCCCCCTCCACCTCAGGGCTAGTGAGCGGCCTAGGGGAGACGGTTGTTCCTGACTCTGAAAATCCAGTCAGGGCCGGGACCAGAGGCGGAGAGGCCATTTTCTGCCCCGCCAGTGCCCAGAGTCATAGCAGACGGGGCACTCTCCAAATTGGCCTCTGGTAGGGTATATCCTGGGCGCCAGCATCAGGCTGCTGGGAGAGTTGACCCTCACAGGTCTTGCCCCCACCCAGGTCATCCGACCCATCAGCTGAAAGAGGGATTTCCTCTGTGGGGTCCACAGGCTCCCCCAACACAGGGGGTCTATCTGCCCCCTCATCAGGAGTTGCTAAATTAACAGGGGCTTCTCTCCCCACTCTACCCTGAGGGGCAGGGGGCAGCCGCTTAGCGCTCGAGGCCCCAATGGTGGTGGGGGGGGCGGGCCCATGGACCTGCGGCAGGAGACGGACCCCACAACTTATGGCCCCCTTCAGAGGAAGGGCACCTCTGCCTCTTATTCTGGGTGGGGCGCTGAGGATCAGAGACCTCCAATTCAGCAGGGGTCTCTACTTCTACCTCTATGCCCCCCCTGCTCCAACATTGGTGACCCAAGCTCTGGAATTATCTCCCTAAACCTCTCCACCTTTCTATCTCTCTTTTCTCATTTAAGTGGCTCTTTAAAACCTATCTCTTTGATCAAGCTTTTGGTCATCAGACCTAAAATTCCTTATGTAGTTCGGTGTCATATTTTGTTTTAACATTCTCCTGTGAAGTGCCTTGGGACAGTTTATTTTGTTAAATACAAGTTGTTGTTATTCGTCGAGCCATGGACACCTCACAATGCCAGGATGATTGACGTCATCCAAGACAATGGGAAGAGTGGGGCAGGATTGGAGGACCGAGCGGGTGGTTGGTCCTCCAACCAACCAGAGACAATGAGGGGCGGGGAAAAGGAGAAAATTGGCTCTTCCTGTTGTGGCTTTAAACAGATGAAGCCTTGTGCATGTGGAGTAAACATTTCAACACTTGTTTCAGGGATGTCAGACCCTCTAGCACTTCCTCTCTCATTATGCTTATCGTATCTAATATTTCACACTCCTCCTCTTTAACTACAATGTCTGTATCATCCCTCTCCTTTGTGAAGGCAGAGACAAAAAACTCATTAAGAACTCTGCCCACGTCTTCTGCATCCACGCACAAGTTCCCTTGTACATCTCTGATAGGCCCTACCCTTGCCTTAATTATCCTCTTGCTCTGAATGTACTGATAAAACATCTTTGGGTTTTCCTTGATTTTACCTTCCAATAATTGTTCATGTCCTCTCTTTGCTTTTCTAATTTCCTTTTTTACTTCACCCCTGCACTTTCTATACTCCTCTTGGCTTTCTAAAGTATTAAGATATTTGTGATCATCATAAGCTTTCTTTTTTTGCTTGACCTTACACTGTAAGCTTTTAGATAACCAGAGGGCTCTAGATTTGGCAGTACCACCCTTTATCTTTGTGGGGACATGCCTACACTGTGCCTGCAGTATCTCATTTTGAATGTCTCCCACTGGTTTGCCTTCAAGTAGCTGTATCCAGTCCACTTTCACCAGGTAACCTCTCAGTTTTGTAAAATTTTCCTTCCCCCAATTTAGAACCTTTGATCCTGTTTTATCTTTGTCCTTTTCCATGATTGTGCTAAAACTAACTGTATTATGGTCACTATCTCCAAAATGGTCACCACTATTAGTTCATCCATTTGCCCAGCTTCATCACTGATGACTAAATCTAGAATAGCACCCCTCTCGTTGGGCTTGTTAGATGTTGGCTTAAAAGGTTCTCTTGAAAGCTGTTCAAGAGTTTTGTCTCCTCTGTGCCCTTCACACTGTTAGTATCCCAGTTGATATTAGGGTAGTTCAAATCAACTATTATTGTCCTATAGTTTTTGCATTCTGAAATCTGCCTACATATTTGTTCTTCTATCTCCCTCTCACTATTTGGGGGTCTATAGTACACTCCTAATGACGTGGCTGCCCCTTTTTTATTTCTGAGTTCCACCCATTTGGCCTTGTTTGATGATTCATTTAGCAGATCATCTCTCCTCAAAGCAGACTGCATGCTGAGTGTGGAGATAATAACGATAATAGTAATAACGATACAAATATAGGTGGGATGGCATGTTGTGATGAGGACATAAGGAATCTGCAAAGGGATATAGATAGGTTGAATGAGTGGGCAAAAATTTAGCAGATGGAGTTTAATGTAGGAAAGTACGAAATCATGCACATTGGTAGGAAGAATCAAAAGGCAGACTATTATTTAAATGCAGAGAGACTCGAAAAAAGTGCAGCACAGAGGAATCTGGGTGTTCTTGTGCATGAAACATGTGCACAAAACGTTAGCATGCAGGTGCAGCAAGTAATTAAGAAGGTAAACAGAATTTTGGGTTTTATTGCTAGGGGGAAGTCTTGTTACAACTGTACAGGGCGTTGGTGAGGCCACACCTGGAATACTGTGTTGAGTTTTGGTTCCCATATTTAAGAAAGGATATACTGGCATTGGAGGCAGTTCAGAAGAGATTCACTAGGCTGATTCCTGGGATAAAGGCGTTGACTTATCAAGAATGGTTAAACAGGTTAAGCCTTTATTCATTTGAGTTTAGAAGAATGAGAGGTGATCTTATTGAAACGTACAAGATTCTGAGGGAGCTTGACAAGGTAGATGTTGAAAAGATGTTTCCAATAGTGGGGGAATCTCAAACTAGGAGACATAGTTACAGAATAAGGGGATACTCATTTAAAACTGAGGTGCGAAGGAATTTCTTCTCTCAGAGCGTAGTGAAGTCTGGAATTCTCTACCCCAGAGAGTTGTGGAGGCTGGATCACTGAAAGTATTTAAAGAGGAGGTAGATAGATTTTTGAAACATTGGAGAGTTCAAGACTATGAGGCATTGGCACGAAAGAGGAGTTGAGGTCTGGGACAGTTCAGCTATGATCTTATTGAATGGCGGCGCAGGCTCGAGGGGCTGAATGGACTACTCCTGCTCCTATTTCTTATGTTCAAGTTCTTATGATACATAGAAACATAGGAGCAGGAGGAGGCCATTCAGCCCATCGGGCGTGCTCCGCCATTCAATATGATCATGGCTGATCATCCACTACAATGCCTTTTTGCCACACGATCCTCATATCCCCTTATGTCATTTTTATTTAGAAATCTATCAATCTCTGCTTTAATACTCATATTCAATGACTGAGCTTCCACAGCCCTCTGGGGTAAAGAATTCCAAAGATTCACAACCCTCTGAGTAAAGAAATTTCTCCTCATCTCTGTCCGAAGTGGCTTCCCCCATATTTTGAAATTGTGTCCCCTGGTTCTAGACTCCCCAACCAGGGGAAACATCTTGCCTAAATCTAACGTCTATCCCTTAAAGTATTTTGTAGGTTTCAATGAGATCACCCCTCATTCTTCGAAACTCTAGAGAATACAGGCCCAGCTTCCCAAACTCCCTCTATGGCAATAATATGCTTCCTAAGGTAAGGGGACCAAAAGTGCACACAGTACTCCAGGTGCAGTCTAACCAAGGTTCTATACAACTGAAGCAATACTTCACTACTCCTGTATTCATATCCTCTTGCGATAAAGGCCAACATACCATTAGCCTTCTTAACTGCTTGCTGCACCTGCATGTTAACTTTCAGTGACTTATTGACAAGGTACTGGCTGGTTTGGTGAATGGCAAGTTCGGTGAGGGGGGGGGGGGGGGGGAGCTTTTTTTTTTCACCTTCCAGTATTTGGTCCTTGCTTCGGTGCAGTGGAAGGAGCCTGTTGATGAGTAACTAGTAAGCTATTATATTATACTTATAATAGTCTGTAAAGTTAAGGTATGGCAGAGAAGCTCGGCCGAGTGGAATGTACAGCCTGCGGCATGTGGGAAGTCATGGACGCACCATGTGTCCTGGACAAACATATCTGCAGGATGAGTCACTGGCTGCACAAGCTTGAGCTCTGGGTTTCGGAACTCAAGTGGCGGCTGGAGTCACTGTATCTGTGAGGCAGAGAACTATGTGGATAGCATGTTTAGAGAAGTGGTCACACCACAGGTTAGAAACATGCAGGCAGATAGTGAATGGGAGACTGCCTGGCAGTCACCCATTCCCGAAGAGAACCAGGACGGTAGTGCAGGAGTCCCCTGAGACGATCTCGCTTGCCAATTGGTTTTCCGTTTTGGATACTGGTGAGGGTGATGGTTCCACAGAGGACTGCAGTCAGTGCCACATTTGTGGCACCACAGGTGGCTCAGTTGCACAAGAGGGGAGGAAGAAGAGCGGAAGAACAGTAATGATAGGGGATTTGTTAATTAGGGGAACAGACAGGAGTTTCTGCAGCTGTAGATGTGACTTCAGGATCATGTGTTCCCTCCCTGGTACCAGGGTCAAGGATGTCTCAGAATGGCGAGAGGACATTCTTCTGGGGGAGGGTGAACAGCCAGAAGTCATGGTCCACATTGGCACCAATGACATAGGTAAGAAAGGGGATGAGGTCCTGAAAGCAAGATTTAGGGAGCTAGGAAGATGATTAAAAAGCAGTACCTCAAAAGCAGTAATCTCAGGATTACTCCCAGTCCCACATGTGAGTGAGCATAGGAATAGGAGAATTGAGCAATTGAACACATGGCTGGAGAACTGGAGTAGGTGGGAGGGCATCAGACTTCCGAGGCATTGGGATCAGTTCTGGGGTAGGACTTAGCAGGATTGGGACGAATATCCTTGCAGAGAGATTTGCTAGTGCTGTTGGGGAGGACTTAAACTAGATTGGCAGGGGAATGGGAACCCGAGAGGCAGCTCAGATTGGAGGGAAGAAGAACTGGTAATTTGTCAGGGTGTGGAAACCAGCAGCAAATATCAGAGAGGAATAGCAAGGTGCACAGAATACTGGGGGAGATAGATAGCACTAGAATAGGGGATAGTAAGTTATTAGGTGAGGTCAGAGTAAGGGAGAAAGCAATAAAGTCTAAGCCAGGGTTAATGTGCATGCATATGAATGCACGGAGTCTCCTTAATAAGATCGATGAGGTACGGGCGCAGATTGCCATGTGGAAATATGATGTGGCTATAACAAAGACCTGGCTCAAAGGGCAGGACTGGGTGTTAAATACTCCTGGATACAAGGTGTTCAGGAAGGACAAGAAAGGGAAAAAAGGGGGAAGGGTGGTGGTATTAATTAAGGAGAGCATTGCAGTGCTGGAGAAAAAGGACGTTCCAGAGGGGTAAAGGACAGAATCAATTTAGCTGGAGTTAAGGGAAAAAAAAGGTGCAGTTACATTGCTCGGTGTTGTCCATAGACCACCAGCTAGTGGGAAGGATGTGGAGGAACAAATTTGCAAGGAAATTACTGAGGTGCAAACATAGTTTAGTTATAATGGGGGACTTTAATTATCCAAACATAGACTGGGATAGTAGTGTAAAGGGCATTGAGTGGCAAGAGTTGCTAGACTGCATTCAGGAAAATTTTCTACACAGTATGTTGCTAGCCCAACGAGAAAGGAGGCGCTGCTAGACCTGGTTCTTGGGAATAAGGTGAGCCAAGTGGATCAAGCATCAGGAGGAGAGCATTTAGGCGGACAGCGATCATTGTATCATAAGGTTTAGGCTGACTATGGAAAAGGACAATGAGAAATCCAGAGTAATTATAATTAACTGGGGGAAAGCCAACTTCAATGGGGCAAGAATGGAGCTGGGGCGAATAAATTGGAGTCAAAAGTTGGCAGGAAAACCAGTAGCTGAACAATGGGCTACCTTCAAAGAAGAAATAGTTCAGGCACAGTCAAGGTATGTTCCCTCGAAGGGGAAGGTAGGGCAAACAAATCCAGAGCTCCCTGGATGACAACAGAGGTAGAGATTAAGATAAAGAAGAAAAAGTGTGCTTATGACAGATGCCAGGTAGAAAATACTATTGAGAACCAGGCTGAATATAGAAGGTCCAGAGGGGGAGTGAAAAAGCAAATAAGAGAAGCAAAGAGACAGCGTGAAAAGAAACTGGCAGCTAGCATTAAAGGTAGATGCAGGAAGGATGCTCCTGATGGTGGGGGAGTCCAGAACCAGGGGTCATAGTCTAAGGATACGGGGTAAACCTTTCAAGACTGAGATGAGGAGAAATTTCTTCACCCAGAGAGTGCTGAGCCTGTGGAATTCGCTACCACAGAAAGCAGTTGAGGCCAAAACATTGAATGTTTTCAAAAAGGAGTTAGATATAGCTCTTGCGTCTAAAGGGATCAAAGGGTATGGGGCGAAAGCTAGAACAGGCTACTGAGTTGGATGATCAGCCATGATCATAATGAATGGCGGAGCAGGCTCGAAGGGCCAAATGGCTTACTCCTGCTCCTATTTTCTATGTTTCTATGAAATCCCAAAGTTTTCTATAGACTTATAAATAGCAAAAGGATGGTAAAAGGAGGAGTGGGGCCGATTCGGGACCAAAAAGGGGGTATTAAATGAATACTTTGCATCTGTCTTTACCAAGGAAGATGCAACCCCCAGGCAATGATGAAAGAGAAGGTAATTCAGACATGAGAGGGGTTAAAATTGATAAAGAGGATGCATTAGATAAGCTGTCTGTACTTAAAGTGGATAAAGCACCAGGACCGGATGAGATGCATCCAAGGATACTGAGGGAAGTGAGGATAGAAATTACAGAGGAACTGCCCAGAATTTTACAGTCTTCCTTAAACTTGGGGGGTGGTGCCAGAGAACTGGAGAATTGCAAACATTACACCCTTGTTCAAAAAAGGGTGTAAAGATAAGTCCAGCAACTACAGACCAGTCAGTTTAACTTCAGTGGTGGGAAAACTTAGAGAAAAAATAATTTGGGACAAAGTCAATAGTCACATGGACAAATGCAAGTTAATTAAGGAAAGCCAGCATGGATTTCTTAAGAAAAAATCATGTTTCACTTGGAGTTTTTTTTTTTTTTTTGAGGAGAGGGTTGATGAGGGCAATGCTGTTGATGTGGTGTACATGGACTTTCAAAAGGCGTTTGATACAGTGCCACACAAGAGACTTGTGAGCAAACTTGTAGCTCAAGGAATAAAAGGGACAGTAGCAACATGGATATGAAATTGTCCGAGTGGCAGGAAACAAAGAGTAGTGGTTAATGGATGTTTTTCGGGCTAGAGGAAGGTTTGTAGTGGAGTTCCCCATAGATCAGTGTTAGGACCCTTGCTTTTCCTGATATATTTTAACGACCTGGACCTTGGTGTACAGGGCACAATTTCAAAGTTTGCAGATGATACGAAACTTGGAAGCATTGTGAACTGTAAGGAGGATAGTGTAGGACTTCAAAAGGACATAGACAAGTTGGTGGAATGGGCAGACAGGTGGCAAATGCAAAGAAATGTGAAGTGATTCATTTTGGTAGGAAAAACATGGACAGACAATATAAAATAAAGGGTGCAATTCTCGAGGGGGTTCAGCAGCAGAGAGACCTGGTGCAGATGTGCATAAGTCATTGAAGGTGGCAGGACAGGTTTAGAGAGCGCTACAGAATCCTGGGCTTTATTAATAGGGGCATAGAGTACAAGAGCAAGGATGTTATGTTGAACTTGTATAAGACACTAGCTCGCCCTCAGCTGGAGTATACTGCATCCACTTCTGGGCGCCACACTTTAGAAAGACATGAGGACATTGGAGAGAGTACAGAAAATCATGAGGGGTCTGGGCAGAGTAGATCGAGAGAAACTGTTACAGGGAGAAGGCAGGGGAATGGAAATGAGTGAATTGCTGTTTCGGAGAGCCGGTGCAGACATGATGGGCCGAATGGCCTCCATCTATGCTGTAACAATTCTGTGATTAATTGAACAGTCACTGTAATTATATGATAAATCAAACTGGCTTCAGCTTTATGCTAATTAATTGATCTAGTCTTACTTTATAGTTGATTAAATGTAGTGACCAGAACTGTACACAGTTTTCTTGCTGCAGGGGTTTGACTGGTGTTTTATACAGTTCCAGCATTTAATAAAAAATTCATTCATTGGTTGTGGGCATCGCTGGCAAGGCCAACATTTATTGCCCATCCCTCATTGACCTTGAGAAGGTTGTGGTGAGCAGCAAGTAGTTTAGTTCAGTGCTGAGCCCTGTGAAAACCCAACTGGAAAAAGGTTTCCACTCAGGGTTCATTTCTGGATGTAATTAACAGCAGAATCCAACCCCTGCAGTCACTTGTGAATGCGCTGGTATCTCAGCAGATTGTTTGACTGAGCAAATCCTTTCCCACACTCAGAGCAGGTGAGCAGCCTCTCCCCAGTATGAGTGCATTGGTGTTTCAGCAGCTCCTTTTTGCTTTTAAATCTCTTCTCTCAGTCAGAACATTTAAATGGTCTCTGATCGGAGTGTACAAGTTGGTGTTGAGTGAGGGAGGATGCCTTTATGAATCCCTTCCCACACATGAAGCAAGCAAATAGCCTCTCCCCACTGTGAGTGTGTTGGTGCGTCAAGGCTCCTTTTTGCTTTTAAATCTCTTCTCAGTCAGAAGATTTCAATGGTCTCCTATCAGAGTGAACTCCTTGGTGTGTCTGGAAGTTTGAGAAAAGATTAAACACCTTCCCACATTCAAGGCAGGTGAATGGCCTCTCTCCAGTATGAACTCGCTGCAGTGTTTGGAAGCGGAAGTACTGAGTGAATCCCTTCCCACACACAGAGCAGGTGAACGGCCTCTCCCCGATGTTAATGCGCTGGTGTTTCAAAAGGTTGGCTGAATTAGTGAATCCCTTCCCACACAGAATGTGAACAGCCTCTCCCCAGTGTGACTGTGTCGATGAATTTTCAGCAGGGACAGGTAATTGAATCCCTTCCCACTGTCCCCACATTTTCTCCATGCTGACAGCATCCTTATGTCTCTCCAAATTGGACAATCAGTTGAAGCCTTGGCCACATACAGAACCCGTATACGGTTTCTCCCTACTATGAACGGTGCTGTGCTTTTTCAGGCTGTTAAAGTTCTTTCCCCAGTCAGTGCACTGGAACACTCTCACTTGAGAGTGTGTGTGTCTCAGTGCTTTTCCAGTCACACTGATGTCTGAAATCTTTTTCCACATTTCTCCGTCCACATTCAAAGGCTGACTATATTCAGGTCCTGATGAATCTAGTGACTGTGTCAGGTCTAGACAAGATGTTTGGTTTGAATTTCCTGTCTGCAAATCCTCTCCTTCTAATCCCCTGTAAAAGGGGATAAGGTAGATTACATAGGTGGCGGACCTGTGAGGAACCTACTACCAGGGAGCAGATAAAGTGAGACCCAGGCTTGGGGCCTTTACTTACCTGGAGGGAATCGGAGAAGTGGTGGACCTGCGAGGAACCTACTAGCTGGAGTTCGAAAAAAAAAAAATCAAACCGTGACATCACTGCAAAGCGGTGAGTTGATTGGCTGGTGAGTATTTGCTGCTTAGGGACTGAGTCTAAACAACTGGGAATTTAAAAATGTTAAAAATATTAAGTATTAATAACAAGTAACAAGTGGGTAGCTAGTGAGTCATCTTTTATTTTTAAATAAAGTTTATTATTCAGGTTATGACTGCTATTGGTAAAGTTTTAGTATTGGTAGGGTATATTAATAGCAGTAAGGCAGATTAGTGTTGGTAAAGTTTAATATTAGCAGTAGTAAGGTTTATTACTATTGGGAGCGTTATTAGTATTTGTAGTAGCAGGGTTTACTCGTACCAATGCTTATTTTTAGTACTAAGGTTTATTATCTAATAGATAGAGGATAGAATGACAGGGCTGCTCCAAGCTCCAGAGTGCAGACCCTGTGCTATGTGAGAACTCAAGGACACTTCTCAGGATCTGGATACCATATGTCCAGGAAATGTCGTCGGTTGCAGCAGCTCAAGCTCCGGGATTTGGAACTTGAGCAGCAGCTGGTGACACTGCGGTGCATCCATGAGGATAGCACGTTCAAAGATGTGATGAGGTATAGCTTAGGAATATGCAGGGAGACAGGGAATGGGTGGCTGCCACAGTCAAGGATAGGCAGGTAGAGCAGGAGATCCCTGAGTGCGTCTCACTCTCCAACAGGTATTCTGTTCTGAATATTGAGGAAAGTGATGGTTCATCTGGGGAGTGCAGCCAAAGGCCATGGCACAGCAGGGTAGAGACCTGCTTTAGGTCGGGAAAAAGAACCCAACTTGAACCCAACCGAGCCCGATCCAACCAGAGTCCCTCCAATTTTGCCCCAAGCCCGAATCGAAGCCGCCACTACTCGACCCGACCATCCCTTACCTTCCTGACACCAGACCTGCAAGAAGCTGCAGCGCATACGCGATGACGTCATAATGACGCTGCTCGCTCACTGCGCAGACTCAGTTTCGTCCCAGACTCCCAGCTCAGGTAAGTTTTTCATTTTTAATACTTACCAGCAGAGCATTTACCCTGTGTGTCCGGCCTGACCCGACCTGACTCGAGCCTGAAAGCCGGCCCTGGAAGATGGGCCCGACCCGACCCCGACATGTCGTCGGGTTTGGGTCGGGTAGCAGGCCTCTACAGCAGGGTACAAGGAAAACTGGAAGAGTGATAGCAATAGGAGATTCGTTAGTCAGGGAAACAGACAGGTGTTTCTGTGGCCGCAGACACGAATCCAGGATGGTGTGTTGCCTTGCTAGTGACAGGGTCAAGGATGGCACAGAATCACAGCACTAAAAGTTCTAAATTATAGATAAATGTTCAAAAATAGTCACTGCTGAAACTATTTCACTATTTGCAAATTTAAAACCTCCTGCTGGGGCTTGCAGCTGAAAAGATCTCAGAAACCCTGGAGTTACAGGTTTCAAAAATCCTTCCACTGAGGAAATACCCGGTGAGTGGGATGACATCACCAAGCAATTACCGCAGTGTGAAGATGTCACCACGCACACACAGACCATCTGCGCAAAACTGTCCTGGCAACAGCAAACCAGCTCTGGGAAAAATTGCGCACACGTAAGTGGTATCCTGTCAATCATTTTCTCTCCTGGTCATTGCGACCTTGAAGTCCTGCCCACTCTCAGTCATCACCAAGATGGTTGCGCATGCACTCTGCTCCCTGCTCTACCAAGATGGCGGTCATTTACCTGGCCCTGTTCCCAAGAAAAAGCCTTGGAGTTGCAAATGCAGGACCTGGAGGTTCTGATTCAGGATTTGCGGCCTACACCAGGTGTTCCTGAAGCCTCCCCGCCGGCTCCATTCCTCCCCGCTCCCCGCCGACTCTCACCCACTGCAAAAGTGTCTCCAGCGCTCGCACAGCTCTGATCAAAGTAACACTGAGCATGCTCCAGATACAGTCCAGCCCCGTGCCTGCGTCCACGGTACGTCTCAACCTTTAATCCCATTAGCTTTCCTAGTACTTTTTCTCTAGCGATAGTGATTGTTTTAAGTTCCTCCCTCACTTTTGCCTCTTGATTTCTATTCTTGGAATGCTTTTTGCGTCTTTTACTGTGAAGACAAAAATACTTGTTTAAAGTCTCTGCCATTTCCTTGTTTCGCATTAATTCCCCAGTCTCATCCTCTAAGGGATCAACACTTACATTAGCCACTCTTTTTTTTCTACACTTGTAAAAAGCTTTTACTGTCGGTTTATCTTTGTTGCTAGTTTACTCCCGTGCTCTAATTTCACCCTTTTTTTCGTAGTCATCCTGTGCTGGTTTCTAAAATTTTCCCAATCTTCCGGCCTACCACTAATCTTTGCAGTGTTGTATGTCTTTTCTTTCAATTTGAAACCATCCTTAACTTCCTTAGGTAGCACAGATGGTCCCTCCTTCTCATAGAGTCTTTCTTTCTCAATGGAATATATCTTGTTGAGAGCTATGAACTATCTCTTTAAATGTCTGCCACAGCTTCTCTACTCTCTAACCTTTGAACTTATTTTCCCAGTCTACTTTAGCCAAGTCTGTCTTCATTCCCTTGTTATTGCCTTTATTTAAGTTTACAACACTAGTTTCAGACCCAAACTTCTCACCCTCAAACTGAATGTGAAATTCTATCATGTTATGATCATTCTTGCCTAGAGGATCCTTTACTATGAGGTCATTTATTAATCCTGTCTCATTACACATTACCAGGTCTAAAACAGCCTGCTCCTGGGTTGGCTCCAGAACGAATTGTTCCAAGAAACTGTCCCAATATGGGCTGCACAGTGGCGCAGTGGTTAGCACCGCAGCCTCACAGCTCCAGTGACCTGGGTTCGATTCTGGGTACTGCCTATGTGGAGTTTGCAAGTTCTCCCTGTGTCTGCGTGAGTTTTCCCCGGGTGCTCCGGTTTCCTCCCACAGCCAAAAGACTTGCAGGTGATAGGTAAATTGGCCGCTGTAAATTGCCCCTAGTGTAGGTAGGTGATGAGGAATATGGGATTACTGTAGGGTTAGTATAAATGGGTGGTTGTTGGTCGCCACAGACTCGGAGGGCCGAAGGGCCTGTTTCAGTGCTGTATCTCTAAATAAATAAATAAACTCATCCTCCAGGCTACCTTTGCCAATTTGATTAGTCCAATCTATATGAAGATTAAAATCACACACAATTATTGTAGTACCATTCCTACAAGCCTCATTCTTTCTTGATTTATATACTGTCCTACAGAGTAGCAATTGTTAGAAGGCCTATAAACTACTCCCACCAGTAGTGGGAGTTTCCTTTGCTATTTCTTATCTCCACCCAAACTGATTCTACATCTTGATCTTCCGAGCCAAGATCATTTCTCACTACTGTACTGCTCTCATCCTTTATTAATACAGCTACCCCACCTCCTTTTCCTTTCTTCCTATCCTTTCGAAATGTCAAATACTCTTGAATATTTAGTTCCCAGCTCTGGTCACCTTGCAACCACGTCTCTGAAATGGCGATCATAGCACAAATAGAAATAAATGGGTATGATATCAATTCATTCATCTTGATATGAATGCTGCGTGCATTCAGAGAAAGTGCCTTTAATTTTGTTTTTTTTTACCATTTTTCCCTACTCTGACCTTATTTGCTGGTGCACTCTTACTCTTGTACGCTCTATCCCTTCGTGTCACACTCTGGTTCTCATTAACCATATTGCTATCCTGCAATACTGTCTTGTCCTTTTTCATTAACTTTCTAAATTTCCCTTCACCTGAACCCCCCCTCCCACTATTTAGTTTAAAGCCCTCTCTACAGCCCTAGTTATACAATTCGCCAGGACACTGGCCCCAGCGCAGTTCAGGTGAAGACCATCCCAATGGTACAGCTCCCTCTTTTCCCCAGTAGTGAGGCCAGTGACTCATGAATCAAAACCCATTTCTCCCACACCAATCATTGAGCCATGCATTCAAAACTGATCTTATTTGTCCTCAGCCAATTTGCTCACGGCTCAGGTAGTAATCCAGAGATTATCACCTTTGTAGTTCTGCTTTTTAATTTAGTCCCAAGCTGCTTATACTCCCTCAGCAGAACCTTTTCCTTAGTCCTACCTATGTCATTGGTACCCACGTGCACCACGACAACTGGATCCTTCTCCACCCACTACAAATTCTCTCCAGCCCCGCAAAGACGTCCTTAACCCCAGCACTGGACAGGCAACACAGTCTTTAGGACTTATGCTATCAGCTGCAAAGAATAGTACTATTCACCCTAACTATACTGTCCCCATCTACAATTACATTCATTTTTACTCCCCCGACCTGAATGGCCCCCTGCAACAGGGAGCTGTGGTCAGTTTGCTAATTCTCCCTGCAGTTCCTGCTCTCGTCCACACAAGCTGCAAGAACCTCAAACCTGTTGGACAAGTGCAAGGCCTGAGGCTCCTCCAGTGCTACCTTCTAGATCCCCATACCTGTCTCACTCGCAGTCACATCCTCCTGGACCACAGAACAAATCTGAAGTACCTAGCCTAAGGGGTATGACTGCCTCCTGGAACAAAATGTCCGGGTGACTTTTACCCTTCCTAATGCATCGCAGTGTCTGAATCTCAGACTCTAGCTCATCAACTCTCAGCTGAAGTCCCTTGAGCTGCAGACACTTACTGCAGATATGGTTGCAGTGGATCACACTGGTGTCCACCAGCTCCCATATGCTACAGCTGCAACACATCACTTGCCCTGCCATTCTTTATTGTATTTCATTTAACTAATTAGGTTTCCAGTTTAGAAATATCACTAATAATTTGTAGTTAACATTAAGTAGTTTAACTAGTTAACCTATAAATTTAATAAAATACTTATATCTCCCCAGTACCAGTTTAAACTACTGACCCAGTTTAGAAAGGGGAAAAAAATTAAAACTCACCAACCACCTACATGCTCCCTAATTAATGCCTCTGGACTTCAGCTCTCAGGACTCACTGTCTCCGGCTCCCTCTCTTGGATCACTGCTTGTTCTGTAAAAGACCAGAACAGCACCTCCTCCCTCACTGCACCAAATTCCCACACTTGGCAAATTCCCGAGTACAGCTCTCTGTGTCTCAGCACTGAGTCAAGCAGATCTTCGTACGTTAGCAAAACCTTTTGTATTTATACTAACTAGAATTTCAGAGACCTGAGTCGGGCCCTGCTGACCAGGGACCCAGTTCTAACTAGCTACCTAAGTAACTAAGTGTGCAGCTGACATGAGCAGGAAGCCTGTTTACCATTGACGAAGCCTGAAAGAAACTACAATTTAATGTTAAAGTTAAGTTAAACGCCAAATACAAACTTGACTAGATTTTTGAAAAAGATCAACCTTTGAAATTCCCACTTACCAAATTCCCCGAGTTAAACACTCGGCTGCACAGCACTGAGTGCTACTAGTGGTTCAGTTACATTAATCCAGAAGCCGAGAGTTCAAATCCCACCATGGCGGTTTGAGAATTGAAAGTCAAAATCTGGAAATAAAAAAGCTGGTTGTCAGTAGAAGTGACCATGAAGCTGCTGGATTGTCCAAGAACGTTCATTTATACAGCACCTTTCCCGACCTCAGGGTGTTCCAAAGCACTTTAAAGACATTTATGCATCTTTAAAATGTGTACTCACTCTTGCAATGAAAGACAATGTAGGCAGCCCGAGCTGTGTACAGCAAGATCCCACAAACAGCAAACGGATAAAGGACCAAACAGTCCACTTTTTCGCAACTGGCATTGGTTCATTAATGCCCCTCAAGAGATGAAAACCTGCTGTCCTTACCCAGTTTGGGCCTGTTTATGTGACTGAAGTCTTACACTAACATGGGTGACTATTAACAGCCCCTGAAGTGGCCGAACGAGCCACTCAGTCGCATGAAACCAGTTTAAGGAGGCGGCCGCCCACCACCAGCACCTTCTCAAGGGGAGACTAGGGACAGGGTAATAAATACCAGCTTTACCAGCGATGCCCACATCCCAAAAATGAATTAGTAAAAACTTGCAGCCAGTCCTTTCCTCAAAGGAACTGGTGGAAAATCTGAAGCCCACCCACTAGAGACACCAAAACCCATCCAAGCTCAGTAATTATCAACCAGGTTTTCTCGCACCCATTGCCTCCCCCTCAAAGGCTGTGACATTAAAATCCCCGTGTTTCAGTGTTTTGAGTGGCCCCAGTCAGAGTGGTGGCCTCCCCAGGAGAGGGGCCAGCCCCTGGACTGCCGGCTACCGCCTCCCACTTGAGCCTCAGGCTCTCTCCGCGGCCTTGCTCCTGCTCAGCTCGAGCTCGATGGCCCACCTGTGCCGGCGCGCGCCGTTACCAAGCTCCGCCCTCGCAGCCATGGCAATGCAGGCGACCGTTAACCGTTTCACGTTCAAACGTCTCGATGTGAAAAAAAATCCTCCACGCGCCTCCAATAATCGTCACACGCGCACCAGCTGCGGTTGGGGCAAGACGTCAGGCGTCCTCGGTGATTTGCAAACCCCGCCCCCATCGTCGCCATCTTTCTTCGGGGCAAACTGCTTGAACGTCATTAAACCAGGCGAAATGAAGCACCACTGACCCACAGAAAGATGGACACCACTCTGTGAGGACAACTCACAAAATTGCAGTTTTTGGAGAAAAAAATCTCTTTTGCAAGCTGTGATGAACCACATACGTTTCCAGTTCTTCTCTGGCAAAATATTACTTTAATCTTAATGTTAGTTTACTTGTACACTACACTGTTTGGGATCTTCTTCTCACTGCTGCTCTCACATGCGTTCAAGTCTTCAGAAGAAGGAATTTTCCTCCACACAAGATCAGGTGGCAGGTTGTTCAACCTTGCCCGTCTAAGAGCGAAGACCAAAGTATGGAAAGTCCTCATCAGCGGACTCCTCTTTGCTGACGATGCTGCTTTAACATCTCACACGGGTTTCCTCCGGGTGCTCCGGTTTCCTCCCACATGCCAAAAGACTTGCAGGTTGCTAGGTTAATTGGCCATTATAAATTGCCCCTAGTATAGGTAGGGAAATATAGGGACAGGTGGGGATGTGGTAGGAATATGGGATTAGTGTAGGATCAGTATAGATGGGTGGTTGATGGTCGGCACAGACTCGGTAGGCCGAAGGGCCTGTTTCAGTGCTGTATCTCTAAACTAAACTAAAAAAGAGTGTCTGCAGAGACTCATCGACAGGTTTGCGGCTGCCTGCAATGAATTTAGCCTAACCATCAGCCTCAAGAAAACAAACATCATGGGACAGGAAGTCACAAATGCCCCATCCATAAATATGGAAGTGGTTCAAGAGTTCACCTACCTAGGCTCAACTATCACCAGTAACCTGTCTCTCGATGCAGAAATCAACAAGCATGGGAAAGACTTCCATCGCTATGTCCAGACTGGCCAAGAGAGTGTGGGAAAATGGTGCACTGACACAGAACACAAAAGTCCAAGTGTATCAAGCCTGTGTCCTCAGTACCTTGCTCTATGGCAGCGAGGCCTGGACAACTTACGTCAGCCAAGAGCGACGTCTCAAATCATTCCATCTTCGCTGCCTCCGGAGAATACTTGGCATCAGGTGTCAGGACCGCATCTCCAACACAGAAGGCCTCTAAGTGGCCAACATCCCCAGCTTATACACACTACTGAGCCAGCGGTGCTTGAGATGGCTTGGCCATGTGAGCCGCATGGAAGATGGCAGGATCCCAAAGGACACATTGTACAGCGAACTCGTCACTGGTATCAGGCCCACCGGCCGTCCATGTATCCGCTTTAAAGACGTCTGCTAACGCGACATGAAGTCCTGTGACATTGATCACAAGTCGTGGGAGTCAGTTGCCAGCGATCGCCAGAGCTGGTGGGCAACCATAAAGGCGGGGCTAAAGCGTCACGAGTCGAAGAAACTTAGCAGTTGGCAGAAAAAAAGTCAGAAGCACAAGGAGAGCCAACTGCGTAACAGTCCTGTTAACCAATTTTATCTGCAGCACCTGGAAGAGTCTGCCACTGTAGAATTGGCCTTTCTAGCCACTCCAGGCGCTGCTTCACAAACCACTGACCACCTCCAGGTGCTTACCCATTGTCTCTCGAGACAAGGAGGCCAAAGATGAAGATGAGATGAGACGTACCGCTTTGACTCCCCTTACAAAGATGGCATTTATCTCTGAGCCTGCCCTTGGTGTTTCAATGGCGCAGCTTATTACTCAAAGTTGATCATGGAAGCAAATGGGTAGTTTTCACATTCAAAGTGACTCCTAACAACGCTGCGGTCCGCTGACGTTATCAGAGTGTGCCACACAGCGTACATGCGCAGCTACATCTTCTCAGGACAGGGCAGCAAGTCAGCAGGATGACATCATCACACAGCGTCAACGTCATCCCGTATCCGCACCTGGTCCATCTTCGCACATGTGCGCACAATAAAGCGTCATTTGGTATCCAGCACCGCCCCCCCCCACCTACCGCCCCCCTCAGCTGGAAGAAGCTCCATCCCCATGGGCAACTGGATGCCTCCTCCCCTCAGCCACTCGCTGCTCCTCTCCAACTCCCCTGGCCGATTGTTCCTCGTTTCGCACCAGCCCACTCTCCGGCTGCTCGCAACCTGCCCACCATCCCCCCTCCAGCCACTAGCTCGAGGCCGCGCCGTTCCCTCCTCTCAGCCACTCGCTCCTACATCGCCCCGTCACCCCTTGCGGCCCACCTTGCTTCTTCGGGCGGCGCATGGAGACTGATGAAACGCGGGAGCGAGTGGACAAGAGGAGGGAAGTGACACTGCCTATAACTTGTGGCTGGAGAGGGGGAAGTGGGGAGCGAGCGGCCCACCAGAAAGTAGGGTGACGCATGCTGATAACAATCGACAGGGAAGTAGGGGGGGGGAACAGCGAGGTCTGCAGTGCACAGCTGATGGGGGAGGAAGCTTCTGCTGGGGAGGAAGGGAAGAAAGCGGCCAGTGGGGCAGGAGCTAGAAGCTGCGTTCGGGTGAAGTCAGTCCTGATCATATAAAGAAATCACTAACGAACTGGCAGCATATTTTATACTCCGCCCGATTTTCTTTTTCAGGTCAAACATGGACAAGGAAACCTCCTGCTGATTACCACCTACCGCCCTCCCTCAGCTGATGAGTCAGTACTCCTCCATGTTGAACACCACTTGGATGAAGCACTGAGGGTGGCAAGGGCACAGAATGTACTCTGGGTGGGGGACTTCAATGTTTAGTTTAGTTTAGAGATACAGCACTGAAACAGGCCCTTCGGCCCACCGAGTCTGCCGAACATCAACCACCCATTTATACTAATCCTACACTAATCCCATATTCCTACCACATCCCCACCTGTCCCTATATTTCCCTACCACCTACCTATACTAGGGGCAATTTATAATGGCCAATTTACCTACCAACCTGCAAATCTTTTGGCTTGTGGGAGGAAACCGGAGCACCCGGAGGAAACCCACGCAGACACAGCCATCACCAAGAGCGGCTTGGGAACACCACTACTGACCAAGCCCTAAAGGACATCGCTGCTAAACTGGGTCTACGGCAGGTGGTGAGGGAACCAACAAGAGAGAAAAATATACTTGACCTTGTCCTCACCAATCTGCCTGTCGCAGTTGCATCTGTCCATGACAGTATTGGTAGCAGTGACCACCGCACAGTCCTTGTGGAGACGAAATCCCGCCTTCACATCGAGGATACCGTCCATCGTGTTGTGTGGACTACCACTGTGCTAAATAGGATAGATTTCGAACAGATCTAGCAATGCAAAACTGGGCATCCATGAGGCGCTGTGGGCCATCAGCAGCACAATTGTACTCAACTACAATGTGTAACCTCATTGCCCGGCATATCCCCCACTCTACCATTACCATCAAGCCAGGAGACCAACCCTGATTCAATGAAGAGTGCAGGAGAGCATGCCAGGAGCAGCGCCAGGCATACCTCAAAATGAGGCGTCAGGACTATCTGCGTGCCAAACTGCATAAGCAGCATGCGATAGACAGAGCTATGCAATCCCATAACCAACAGATCAGATCGAAGCTCTGCAGTCCTGCCACATCCAGCCATGAATAGTGGTGGACAATTAAACAACTAACAGGAAGAGGTGGCTCCACAAATATCCCCATCTTCAATGATGGGGGAGCCCAGCACATCAGTGCGAAAGATAAGGCTGAAGCATTTGCAACAATCTTCAGCCAGAAGTGCCAAGTTGCTGATCCGTCTCGGCCTCCTCCTGAAGTCCCCAGCATCACAGATGCCAGACTTCAGCCAATTCAATTCACTCCGCGTGATATCAAGGAACGAGTGAAGGCACTGGATACTGCAAAAGCTATGGGCCCTGACAATATTCCGACAATAGCACTGAAGACCTGTGCTCTAGAATTTGCCGTGCCCTTAGCCAAGCTGTTCCAGTACAGCTACAACACTGGCATCTACCCGCAATGTGGAAAATTGCCCAGGTATTTCCTGCACACAAAAAGCAGGCCAAGTGCAACCCAGCCCATTACAGCCCCATCAGCCTACTCTCAATCATCAGTAAAGTGATGGAAGGTGTCATCAACAGTGCCATCAAGTGGCACTTGCTTAGCAATAACCTGCGCACTGAGGCTCAGTTTGGGTTCCGCCAGGGCCACTCAGCTCCTGACCTCATTACAGCCTTGGTTCAAACATGGACAAAAGAGCTGAACTCCAGAGGTGAGGTGAGAGTGACTGCCCTTGACATCAAGGCAGAATTTGACCAAGTATGGCATCAAGGAGCCCTAGCAAAACGGGAGTCAATGGGAATCGGGGAAAGCTTTCCACTGGTTGGAGTTATACCTAGCGCAAAGGAAAATGGTTGTGGTTGTTGGAGATCAATCATCTGAGCTCCAGGACATCACTGCAGGAGTTCCTCAGGGTAGTGTCAAGGCCCAACCATCTTCAGCTGCTTCATCAATGACCTTCCTTCAATGAGAAGGTCAGAAGTGGGGATGTTCGCTGATGATTGCACAATGTTCAGCACCATTCGCGACTCCTCAGATACTGAAGCAGTCCGTGTAGAAATGCAGCAAGACCTGAACAATATCCTGGCTTGGGTGGATAAGTGGCAAGTAACATTCGTGCCACACAAGTGCCAGGCATTGACCATCTGTAACAAGAGAGAATCTAATCATCTCCGCTTGACATTCAATGGCATTATGATCACTGAATCTCCCATTATCAACATCCTAGGTGCTACCATCGACCAGAAACTGAACTGGAGTAGCCATATAAATACCGTGGCTACAAAAACAAGTCAGAGGCTAGGAATCCTGCGGCAAGTAACTCCCCTCCTGGCTACCCAAAACCTGTCCACCACCTGCAAGGCACAAGTCAGGAGTGTGATGGAATACTCTCCACTTGCCTGGACGGGTGCAGCTCCAACAACACTCAAGAGGCTCGACACCATCCAAGACAAAACAGCCCACTTGATTGGCACCCCATCCACCACCTTCAACGTTCACTCCCACCACCCATGCACAGTGGCAGCAGTGTGTACCATCTACAAGATGCACTGCAGCAACGCACCAGGCTCCTGAGACAGCACCTTCCAAACCCGCAACCTCTACCAACTTGAAGGACAAGGGCAGCAAATGCATGGGACCACCACCACCTGCAAGTTCCCCTCTAAGCTACACACCATCCTGACTTGGAACTATATCGCCGTTCCTTCACTGTCAAAATCATGGAACTCCCTTCCTAACAGCACTGTGGGTGTAGCTATCTCACATGGACTGTGGAGGTTCAAGGCGGAAGTTCAACACCATCTTCTCAAGGGCAATCGGGGATGGGTAATAAAGGCTGGTCTAGCCAGCGATGGCTACATCCCATGAATGAATTTTAAAAAAATTAGGTGAGTGCTGATATCTCAGAGAGGACCATCTGAAGTTTTCAGACAGTAGAATGTGGGAGACCAGCCAGGAGTGTGTTAGAATCGTCAAGCTGAAAGGTAACAAATGCACTGATGCAAGTTTCACGATCCCTTTCAGAATCTTGTATCCCTCTCATTCTTCCGAACTCCAGAGAATATAGGCCCAATTTACTCAGCCTCTCATCATAGGTCAGCCCCCTCATCCCAGGACAATTTAGTAAATTTTCACTGCACTGCCTCCAGTGCAAGTATATCCATTCTTATGTGGAGACCAAAAATGCACACAATATTCAAGGTGCAGTTGAGCTGAGGCAGCGGCAAAGTCAGACGATGAGGGGACTGTCTTATGAGGAAAGGGTGAGCAGGTTGGACCTATCCTCATTGAGTTGGTGAGTTGCTGCAGTGCTTTTGTAGATGGTACACACTGCTGCCAATGTGCATCGATGGAGGGAGGGAATGTTGTGGATGGGGTGCCAATCAAGCGGGCTGCTTTGTCCTGGATGGTGTCGAGTTTCTTGGGTGTTGTTGGAGCTTCACCCATCCAGGCAAGTGGAGAGTATTCCATCGCACTCCTGACTTGTGCCTTGTAGATATTGGACAGGCAGTGGAGATTCAGGAGGCGAGTTGCTCACTGCAGAATTTCCAGCCTCTGACTTGCTCTTGTAGCCAGTGTTTATGTAGTTGATCCAGTTCAGTTTCTGGTTGTTAGTACCCACATGGACCACAACAACTGGATCCTTCCCCTCCTACTCCAAGTTCTCTCCAGCCCTGAGGAGATGTCCTTAACCCTGGCACCGGACAGGCGACACAGCCTTCAGGGCTCACACTGTCAGCTGCAAAGAACAGTATCTATACCCCTAACTATATTGTCCCCTACCACTACATTCCTTTTTTACTCCCCCCGCCCCCCTAGTTGAATGGTCCCCTGCACCAGGGTGCTGTGGTCAGTTTGCTCATCCTCCCTACAGTCCCTGCTTTCATCCACACAAGCTGCAAGAACCTCAAACCTGTTGGACAAGTGCAAGGGCTGAGGCTCCTCCATTGCTACCTTCTGTATCCCCATACCTGCCTCACTCACAGTCACACCCTCCTGTCCCTGACCACGGACCAAACATGAAGTACCTAGCCTAAGGGGACGTGACTGTCTCTTGGAACAAAGTGTCCAGTTGACTTTCCCTCTCCCCGATGCATTGCAGTGTCTGAAGCTTGGACTCATATTCATCAACTCTGAACCGAGGTTTCTCGAGCTGCAGACAATTACTCCAGATGTGGTTGCAGTGGATCACACTGGTATTCACCAGCTCCCACAGGCTACAGCTGCAACACATCACTTGCCTTATTGTGTTTTATTTAACTAATCAGGTTTCAAGTTTAGAAATATCACTGATAATTTGTAGTTATATTGAGTAATTTAACAAGTTCACCTACATGTTTAATACAGTACTTACATCTCGCCAGTACCAGTTTAATCCACTTGACCCAGTTTAGAAAGGGAAAAAAATTAATACTCACCAATCACCTATCTGCTTCCTAATTAATGCCTCTGGGCTTCAACTCTCAAGTCTCACTGTTTCCAGCTCCCTCTCTTGGATCACTACTTATTCTGTAAAAGACCAGAACAGCACCTCCACCCTCAATGCACCAGATTCCCACACTGAGCAAATTCCCAAGTTCAGAACTCCATCTTGCAGTCGAGCAGATCTTCGTGCTGCTTACTTTGTGCATTAGCAAAACCTCCCACATTTATACTAGCTAGAATTCCACACACCTGAGTCAGGCCCTGCTGACTAGGGACAAAGTTCTAACTAGCTATCTAAGTAAATAACTGTCACTGACACCAGCAGGCTTGTTTACCACTGACTAAGACTGAAAGTCGAGTTAAATGCTAAATGGAAATTTGACTAGATCTTACAATGAGATCAACTCTTGAAACTACCACACTTACCAAATTCCTGAATTAAGCATTCTGTCACGCAGCACTCAGTCATGGTTCTGTTACATTAATTCAGAGGCTGAGAGTTCAAATCCTGCCTCGGCAGTTTAAGAATTGGAAGAAAATATCTGGAAATAAAAAAGCTGGTTTTCAGTAGCAGTGACCGTGAAGCTGCTGGATGACCGAAGATCCTGTATTTATACGTTGGTACACCCTGAGGTCGGGAAAGACAAAGTGCTTTTCAGCCAATTAAGCGCCTATAAAATGTGTACTCACTCTTGTAATGTATGATAAGGTGATCAGCCCAAGCTGTGCACAGCAGGATCCCACAAAGAGCAAAGGGATAATGGACCAGACAATCTGCTTTTTCGCAAATAGCATGGAATTGGTTCATTCATGCCATTTGAGGGCTGGAAACCTGCTGTCCTTCTGTGGCTGAGAGGAGGGAAGCAGCACGGCCCGGCCCGCGGCCTAGCGCTAGCATTTGGAGGGATGGGGCGGGGAGACGTGGGCAGTGAGCGGCCGGAAGGTGGTGGTGGGGGAAGCGAGGAGTGGGCAGCCTGGAGTGAGTGGCCGAGGGGCAAAAGTGTTTTCCTGCACATGTGCCTGTTAGTGTTTTCCGGCGCCAGGTAGTCCTGGCAAGGCAAGATGTAGGCTGCGCATGCACAGCATCTCAGAGCGCAGGAGACCGTTTGCGCATACGCGCAGCTTGGAGAGCTCCGACAACGTCAACGGGCCGCTGCATTGTCAGGAGCCACTTTGTTTTTGTCCTTTCATTAAATTTAATGGTTTTCCACTAAGATAATATGGCACCTCGTGATATGCAGTACGCATCATTACAAAACTACTTCATGCATAAAATCTACATGTAACCTATGTGAAACCAACATATAAGGACAGAGTGTAAAGATGAGGTAGCAAGATATACTTAACGAAATACAGCAGGATACACTCAATGAATACAGGTTCATAAGTAAAAAGAGCAAAAGGAAAAAGACTGCACAGCTACAAAACTAATTACAGAACTTAATTCTTAAGCTTACAGAACCAAAGTAATAAATACGCTATTCCATAAATCGAAAGAAAGTGATGGATTCTTTTTAAAGGTACTGCTGTGCAATTAACAAGTTAATGCCTTATTAACAGAAATAACTAATTTAAAACACAGAACTCAAGGCCAAAGGCTCGGACAGCTGTTTTATGTATCAGCTACAGCTGATAAGTTTTAATGGTGAGGGAGTTTGTGTCTGGACAGAGCTCCAGACACTGGACCATTCAACCTTGACTGTCTTCACAGCAATAACTCCATGATTAAACCAAAAACTGTAGTTTTAGACACAGACTTAGGCCATGTGGTATGCTTCATCTGTCAGATAAGAATGTAGCTACATCTTCACAGATAAAAGATGCAGTCACATGGGAACAGTGTATGTCATTGATCACATACACTGAGAATATATTAGGTTCATTGATTAATATAATTTGATTACTTGATTACAAATAACTGGACGACAAGATAATTAAACATTATTTTTACTACAAGCTGAGTGGAATTGACCTCACTTGGCTCCGCTCAGACCTATCCAATCAGAGCCAAAGAATCTCTAGCGATGGCTTCTCTTCCCACCCTGCTACCTTTGGAGTCTCCCAAAGATCTATCGATGGCCCCTTCTATCCCTCATCTATCTGCTACCCCATGGTGCCATCATCCGAAGACATGACATCATGTTCCACATATACACTGACGACAGCCATCTCTACCTCACCACCACCTCTCGACCTCTTCAGTGCTTCTGCGTTGTCAGCCTGCTTGTCTACTCTAATGCTCTTCTGTCTGACCTCCACCCTGCTTTAAGTTGAGCTCATCCAAACTCTGCTGCCTTTTACCCCAACCTTCACAAAGTCCCACTCATCCATCACTGCTGTGCTCACTGACCTACAACGGCTCCAGGTCCACCAATGCCTCCATTTTAAAATTCTCATCTCGGCCCCTTCCAGGCCTCAATCCTCCCTATTATCTGTAACCTCCTCCAGCTGTACAACCCTCAGACCAGGTAAGGCAAATTTCCTTCCCTATAGGACATTAGTGAAGTAGTCGGGTTTCTACAACATTCGACAGTGGTTTCATCATCACCATTCGACTAGCTTTTAATTCCAGATCATTAAGTTCAAATTTCACCAAATGGTGGGATTCAAACCCATGTCCCCAGAGCCTTAGCCTGGGCTCTGGATTACTAGTCGAGTGACATTACCACCACCTCTCCTGACACAATGGTATCCACCAGCTCCCACATGTTACAGCTGCAACACATCACCTGTCCTGCCTTCTTGTTGTGCTTTATTTAACTAATTAGGCTTAAAGTTTAGAAATAGCAGATAATTTGCAGTTACATTAAGTAGTTTAACTAGTTAACCAACAAATTTAATGCAATACTTATATCTTACCCAGTACCAGCTTAAACTACTGACCCAGTTTAGAAAGGAAAACAAACGGAAAACGCAAATTTGTGCGTGAGCAAAACCTCCACATTTATACTAACTAGAATTCCAGAGACCTGAGTCAGGCCCTGCTGACTAGGGAACCAATTCGAACTGTTACCTAAGTAACTAACTGTGCAGCTGACACTAGCAGGCATCTTATTTACCATTGACTAAGAATGAAAGAAACTACAATTTAAAGTTCAAGTTAAGTGAAATGCTAACTGGAAACTCGACTAGATTTTAGAAAGAGATCAACCCTTGAAATTCCCACACTTACCAAATTCCCGAATTAAACACTTGGTCACACAGCACTCAGTCGTGGTTCTGTTACATTAATTATAGGTCATGAGTTCAAATCCTGCCTCGGCAATTTGAGAATTGGAAGTCAAAACCTGGAAATAAAGAAGCTGGTTGTCAGTAGAAGTGACCATGAAGCTGCTGGATTGTCTAAGAACGTTCATTTATATAGCACCTTTCCTGACCTCAGGGCAATCCAAAGCACTTTACAGCCAATTAAGCATCTTTAAAATGCATACTCACTCTTGTAATGTGAGCAGCCCAAGCTGCACACAGCAAGATCCCACAAACAGCAATGAGATAAAGGACCAAATAGTCCACTTTTTCAGAATTGCTCTAAAATTGGTTCATTAATTCCTCTTAAGAGATGGAAACCTGCTGTCCTTACCCCATCTGGACCTGTATATGTGACTGAAGTCTTACACTAACATGGGTGACTATTAACTGCGCCTGAAGTGACCGAACGAGCCACTCAGTCGTATGAAACCGGTTCAAGGAGGCGACCGCCCACCACCAGCACCTTCTCAAGGGGAGACTAGGGACAGGGTAATAAATACCAGCTTTACCAGCGATGCCCACATCCCAAGAATGAATTAGTAAAAACTTGCAGCCAGTCCTTTCCTCAAAGGGACTGGTGGAAAATCTGAAGCCCACCCACTGGAGACACCAAAACCCATCCAAGCTCAGTCATTATCAACCAGGTTTTCTCGCACCCATTGCCTCCCCCTCAAAGGCTGGGACATTAAAATCCCCGTGTTTTGGGTGGCCCCAGTCAGAGTGGTGTCCTCCCCAGAAGAGAGGCCAACCCGGGACCTGCCGTCTCCCACTCGAGCCCCAGGCTCTCTCCGCGGCCTTGCTCCTGGCCGCTCACTTGCTGCTGCTCAGCTCGAGCTCAATGGCCCACCTGTGCCGGCGCGCGCCGTTACCAAGCCCCGCCCCGCAACCGTGGCAACGCCGGCGACCGTTAAACCGTCTCCCGTTCAAACTCCTCGATACATAAACAAACCTCCAACAATCGCCGCACACGCGCACCAGCTGCGTTCTACACAGGATGCTCTGACGTCATCGGCGCCATCTTTGTTAGGGGCAAAACACCTCCAACGCTATTAAGCCAGGCGAAATGAAGCGTCACTGCCCCATTGAAAAACGGACACCGGTCCCACATTTCATTTTCCAGTTCTGATGTAGGGTTACTGACCTGAAACAGTAACTCTGCTTCTCTCACCACAGTTGCTGCCAGACTGGCTGAGTATGTCCAGCATTTCTTGTTTTTATTCCACATTTCACTTGCTTGTTTTGTTAACAAAGTCTTTTGTGTGCTGGGATGGACCTTATTTACCGTTCCTCTCCGCCAAAATATTATGTAGGTATAGCTTAATTATAATGTTGGTTCACTTGTACCCATCTGTCTCCCATTACAAAAGATGACCGATATCTCTGAGCCTGCCATTCGGACTTATAATGGCGAGGCTATTACCCACCATTCCGCGCGGAGGTGAATCTTCCCTAATCTGTTCTGATGAAAGGTCACAGACCTGAAATGTGAACACCGCATCTCTCTCCACAGATGCTGCCCGACCTGCTGAGTATTTCCAACACTTTCTGTTTTTATTTCAGATTTCCAGCATCTGCAGTATTTTGCTTTTCACAATACAGGTGTGCCTGTACAATACGCAGGCGCAGTGCTGGACTGTATCTGGAGCATGCGCAATGGCGACGCTTTTTGCAGGGGGTGAGAGTCGGACTGAGGCGGAATCGGCGGCTCGGGAAGCGATTGTGGGCGCAGGGGAGGAATTAGAGCCGTGAGTGGGCTGGGAAGCTTCATAAACACCCGGGGCAGGCCAGGGGGAGCGGGGTCACTGGCCGCCATCCTGTACAAGTCTTGGTGAGGGACAGTGATGGATTCAGTAAACTGAGAGATTACAGCGATTGGGAAAGATTGAACAGGGTGGAGCTTTTTTATTCCCAAAACAGAAGACTTAGCGGTGACATGATAGAGCTCTTTAAAATTATCAATGGGTTGGACAGAGTAGATGTGGAGAGAATGTTTCCACTTGTGAGTGACTCCAAATCCAGTGGCCATGAATACAGTTACTGATAAATCCAATCGGGAAATAAGGAGAGATTGCTTTACTCAGAGAGAGTAGAATGTAGAAGTGGTTCAGGCAAATAAGTTGAGATGCTTTCAAAAGGAAACTGGATGAAAATGAAAGCAAAGGGAATAAAAAGCTCTGCTGAAATGTTGGAGATGGAATGGGAGCAGACACATGAAATGTATAAACACAGACTAGTTGCACTGAATGGCCTGTTTGTGTACTGTGTATTCTATGTCCTATATAATTTCCTTTCACAGGGGTTTAGAAGGGGATGATTTGCAGATGGGAAACTCAAACCGAACATCTACTCAAGATCTGACAGTCGCTTGAATCATCAGGACCTGAATATCATCGGACTTTGAATGTGGAAGGAGAAATGTTTGTTTTTCTTTCTGCAGTAAAAGATTGCAAACATCAGTTTGACTGGAAAAGCACTGAGACACACACACCCGAGTGAGAGTGTTCCAGTACACTGATAGTGGAAAGAGCTTTAACTAGTTACACAGCCTGAAGAAAGATCACACCATTCACATAACGGAGCAACTGTACATGTGTTCTGTGTGTGGATGAGGCTTCAACTGATTGTCCAACTTAGAGAGACACAAGGACACTCACACCATGGAGAAATGTGGAGACTGTGGGAAGGGATTCAATTACCCATCCCAGCTGGAAACTCATCGACACAGTCACACCGGGGAGAGGCCATTCACTTGCTTCATGTGTGGGAAGGGATTCATTCGGTCGTCCCACCTCCTGAGACACCAACTTGTACACACAGATAAGAAATCTTTTAAATGTTCTGACTGTGAGAAGAGATTTAAAAGTAAAAATGAGCTGCTGAAACACCAACGTACTCACACTGGGGAGAGGCCGTTCACCTGCTCCAGTTGTGCAAAGGGATTCATGAATCCATGCACCCTGCTGACACACCAGCGAGTTCACACTGGGGAGAGGCCATTCACCTGTTCTGTGTGTGGGAAGGGATTCACTCAGTCATCCAACCTCCTGGCGTACCAACTTGTTCACACAGATAAGAGACCTTTTAAAGGTTCTGACTGTGAGAAGAGATTTAAAAGTAAAAATGAGCTGCTGCAACACCAACGTACTCACACTGGGGAAAGGCCGTTCACCTGCTCTGAGTGTGGGAAACAATTCACTCGGTCGTCCCACCTTATGAGACACCAGCGAGTTCACACTGGGGAGAGGCCATTCACATGCTCTGAGTGTGGGAAGGAATATACTCAGTCATCCCATCTTCTGAGACACCAGAGATTTCACACTGGGGAGAGGCCGTTCCCCTGCACTGAGTGTGGACAGAAATACAGGGATTCATCCGAGCTTCTGAGACACCAGCAAGTTCACACTGAGGAGAGGCCGTTTATCTGCTCAGTGTGCAGGAAGGGCTTCACTCGGTCATCCCACCTTCTGAGACACCAGCGAGCTCACAAGTGACTGCAGGGTTTGGATTCTGCTGTTAAGCGCATCCAGGGCCAAATCCTGTCTGGAAGCCTGTTCCCAGTTGGGTTTCCACAGGGCACTGTAGTAGGCTGCTTGCTTTTCGTGGTATAGATCAATGATATAGACTTAAGTGTAGGGGTCATGATAAAGAAGTTTGCAAATGTTACAGAAATTTATTGTGTGGTGGATAGTAAGGAAGAAAGTTGTAGACTTTAGGAAGATATCAATAGATTGCTCAAGTGGGCAGAAAATTGAGAAATAGAATTCAACCTGGAGAAGAGTGAGGTAAGACGTTTGGTAGGGAATATAAAGCAAGGGAATGCACAGTGAATGGTAGGATCCTGCAAGGTGTGGAGGAACAGAAGGATCTTGGAGTGCACATCCACAGATACCTGAATGTAGCAGGGCAGGTAGATAAGATGGTCAAGAAGGCATATGGGATGCTTTCCTTTATTAGTATAAGAGCGGGAAGATTATGCTTGAAGTCTATAAACAGTTAGACATCCCACAGCTGGAGAAATGTGTACAGACCTGGTCTCTGTATTAATCAACGATAGAGTTAGACTAGATCAATTAACTAGCATTAAACTAAAGCCAAGTCAGTGTTCAATTAAACAGATCTAGGGATTAAAGCTAAATAATAAGTGATTAGTGACAATAACGGGTTCTGAGTTTTTCAGTAAATTAAAATCTGAGATATATAGATAATAAGATTTAAGTGAAACATTTAAGTTAACTCGTCACAAAGTGACATCAGCTCAAAGAACAGACTGTTGAGTAGCTGATGAGTCTTTATTTGTTTAAATTTTAAGTTTATTTTTGGTGAAGTTAATTAATACTCTAATAAATTAAGTCATGGCAGGGCATCTCAGTCCAGTGGAGGGAACATCCTGTTCCTATATGGGAACTCAAGGACACTTCTTGTGTCCTGGACAACCATATGTGCAGGAAGTATCAACAGCTGGAGCAGCAGGAAGCAAAGGGTAATGGTCAAGAGGTGTTTTTGTGACTGGAAGGCTGTGTCCAGTGGAGTCCCACATGGCTCGTACTATATCAATATTAATGTCGGTATATATTGTCATGGTCCTGTAGATTTTTTTTTTCAGGAATATGCGGTTCGCCTTTAAGGTTTCCAGAGGATCAGTATTGCTTTAAGAACTGGCAAGCTTCAGCAGTTATAGAAAGGTGCATTTTTGGTTGCCATTAGAAACAGCCATTTGGAGACTGCGATTCAAAGGGTGCATTCTCGTTACCACAGATGCAGCCACTGGGAGTGAGTAGCAAGTGATACATTTGTTGCAATTCAATTTTAAACTGGCTTTTAGTTGAAGACAGTTTGTTCTAACAGAACACACAGACAGAGGACACAGACAGCTGTGATGACAGCACCTAGAAAAAGAGCTCTCACCCATTTAAACTGAAGGAATAGGGTTTTAGTCTGTTTAATTATTATCTCAAAATTCTAAAAAAAAAATGTCAAGCCAAAACCGAGGTCTCTGGTAATTTAGATTGAAGAAAGGGAAGTTAGTCTGTGACAATCTTTTATCTCTAAAGTCAGATTGATTCTGTTGAAAGTGTTTGCAGGTTATTAATTGTTGAAATTCGCTGGAGAAGGAAAGCAACATTCTGTGAGGACTTCAAGCAACATTGGACTGTAAATTTGCAAGGGCTCTAAATCTTTCTATTTTATATGTTGTTTATATCTTCATAGTGTTTAAGAATTTAGTTCTTCTAATTAAAGTGTTAATTTGTTGATTTAAAGACACCTGGTTTGGTTAGCCTCATTCGGGGGGTTAATAGATGGTACAATTTGGCTGGGTCTTTCTTTAATTTGGAAAGTTTTAAATGATATGTTAGCTGATCTGTGGAGCGATGGGATTGAATTAACAGTGCGTTGGTCCCACCACAATCAGAATCGTATATTTTGATTGGGGGCTTTGACTGGAGCGGTTGGTCATAACAATATTGATGATTTAGACTTTAATATAGGGGTTATGATTAAGACGTTTGCTTGTGGTTGATATTGAGGAAGAAAGCTGTAGACTGCAGGAAGATATCAATGGACTGGTCAAGTGAGCAGAAAAGCGGCAAATAGAGTTGAATCTGGAGAAGTGTGAGGTAATGCATTTGGGGAAGGCTATCAAGGCAAGGGAATACAATATTAGACAGGATTTATAATCATCTTGAAAAGAATAAGTTCATTAGCGATAGTCAGCACGGTTTTGTGAAGGGTAGGTCGTGCCTCACAAACCTTATTGAGTTTTTCGAGAAGGTGACCAAACAGGTGGATGAGGGTAAAGCAGTGGATGTGGTGTATATGGATTTCAGTAAGGCGTTTGATAAGGTTCCCCACGGTAGGCTATTGCAGAAAATACGGAAGTATGGGGTTGAAGGTGATTTAGAGCTTTGGATCAGAAATTGGCTAGCTGAAGGAAGACAGAGGGTGGTGGTTGATGGCAAATGTTCATCCTGGAGTTTAGTTTCTAGTGGTGTACCGCAAGGATCTGTTTTGGGGCCACTGCTGTTTGTCATTTTTATAAATGACCTGGAAGAGGGTGTAGAAGGGTGGGTTAGTAAATTTGTGGATGACACTAAGGTCGGTGGAGTTGTGGATAGTGCCGAAGGATGTTGTAGGGTACAGAGAGACATAGACAGGCTGCAGAGCTGGGCTGAGAGATGGCAAATGGAGTTTAATGCGGAAAAGTGTGAGGTGATTCACTTTGGAAGGAGTAACAGGAATGCAGAGTACTGGGCTAATGGGAAGATTCTTGGTAGTGTAGATGAACAGAGAGATCTTGGTGTCCAGGTACATAAATCCCTGAAAGTTGCCACCCAGGTTAATAGGGCTGTTAAGAAGGCATATGGTGTGTTAGCTTTTATTAGTAGGGGGATCGAGTTTCGGAGCCACGAGGTCATGCTGCAGCTGTACAAAACTCTGGTGAGACTGCACCTGGAGTATTGCGTGCAGTTCTGGTCACCGCATTATAGGAAGGATGTGGAAGCTTTGGAAAGGGTGCAGAGGAGATTTACTAGGATGTTGCCTGGTATGGAGTGAAGGTCTTACGAGGAAAGGCTGAGGGACTTGAGGTTGTTTTCGTTGGAGAGAAGGAGGAGGAGAGGTGACTTAATAGAGACATATAAGATAATCAGTGGGTTAGATAGGGTGGATAGTGAGAGTCTTTTTCCTCGGATGGTGATGGCAAACACGAGGGGACATAGCTTTAAGTTGAGGGGTGATAGATATAGGACAGATGTTAGAGGTAGTTTCTTTACTCAGAGAGTAGTAGGGGCGTGGAACACCCTGCCTGCAACAGTAGTAGACTCGCCAACTTTAAGGGCATTTAAGTGGTCATTGGATAGACATATGGATGAAAATGGAATAGTGTAGGTCAGATGGTTTCACAGGTCGGCGCAACATCGAGGGCCGAAGGGCCTGTACTGCGCTGTAATGTTCTAGTTCTAGTTCTAATTACTGGCTGAATACTGAGAAGTGTAAATGAACAGAGAGACCTTGGAGTGCATGTCCACAGATCCCTGAAGCAGGACAGGTAGATAAGGTGGTTAAGAATGCATACGGGATACTTTCCATCATTGCCGAGGTATAGAATATAAGAACAGCGAGTATTTCAGTATTTTCTGTTGATGAAACATCACAGACCTGAAATGTTAACTCTGTTTCTCTCTCCACAGATGCTGCCAGACCTGCTGAGTATTTACAGCATTTTCTGTTTTTATTACAGGAGCAGGGAGATTATGTTAGACCTGAATAAAACACTAGTTAGATCACAGCTAGAGTACTATGTACAGTTGTAGTCACCGCATTACAGGAAAGATGTGATTGCACTAGAGAGGATGCAGAAGAGATTTACAGATGATGAGTCAGGAATGGAGAATTTTAACTATGGGGAAAGATTGGAAAGGCTGTGGCTGTTGATTCTTTGGAACAGAGGATGCTGAGGGGAGTTTAATTGAGGGTATAAAATTATGAAGGGCCTGGACAGATTGGATAGGCAGGATTTGTTTCCCTTCACAGAGAGGCTAATAGGAAGGGGACATAGATTTAATTTAATTAGCAGAAGCATTGGAGGGAACCGGGGAAATCATTTCACCCAGAGGGTGGCGGGGGTCTGGAACTCACTGCCTGAAAGGGTGGTAGAGGTAGAAAACCTTATCATGTTTCAAAAAAGCACTTGGATATGCACTTCAAGTGCTATAACCTGCAGGGTTACGGACCAAGAGCTGGAAAGTGGGATTAGGCTGGATAGCTCTTTTTCGACCGGCACAAATAAAATGGGCTGAATGGTGTCCTGTGCTATAAATTTACTGTTTCTATTCTGATATTTGGGGTTTGTTTCTGCTGATATTAGTAACAGCTCTAACTGGGCTGAAGTTTAACCTTCTGGGGAGATTTGAAATAAATCAACTTTGTTTTAAACACGTTGTAGATTTTTGTCTTTTCTACTTGAGTGTCCCAGTCGTGCTCTTCCATATTAACCAAGGCATAGAATATAAGAGCAGGGAGGTTATGATGGAGCTGTATAAAATGATAGTGAGGCCACAGCTGGAGTACTGTGTACAGTTCTGTTCGCCACACTATAGGAAGGATGTGATTGCCCTGGAGAGGGTGCAGAGGAGATTCACCAGGATGTTGCCTGGGCTGGAGCATTTCAGCTATGAAGAGAGACTGAAAAGGCTAGGGTTGTTTGCCTTCGAGCAGAGAAGGCTGAGGGGGGACATGATTGAGGTATACAAAATTATGAGCAGCATTGATAGGGTAGATAGGAAGAAACTTATTCCCTTAGTGGAGGTGTCAATAACCAGGGGGCATAGATTTAAGGTAAGGGGCAGGAGATTCAGAGGGGATTTGAGGAAAAATGTTTTCACCCAGAGGGTGGTTGGAATCTGGAACGCACTGCCTGAAGAGGTGGTAGAGGCAGGAACCTTCACAACATTTAAGAAGTATTTAGATGAGCACTTGAAACGCCATAGCATACAAGGCTATGGGTCAAGTGCTGGAAAGTGGGATTAGAATAGATTAGATTAGATTAGAGATACAGCACTGAAACAGGCCCTTCGGCCCACCGTGTCTGTGCCGACCATCAACCACCCATTTATACTAATCCTACACTAATCCCATATTCCTACTAAACATCCCCACCTGTCCCTATATTTCCCTACCACCTACCTATACTAGTGACAATTTATAATGGCCAATTTACCTACCAACCTGCAAGTCTTTTGGCTTGTGGGAGGAAACCGGAGCACCCGGAGAAAACCCACGCAGACACAGGGAGAACTTGCAAACTCCACACAGGCAGCACCCAGAATCGAACCCGGGTCCCTGGAGCTGTGAGGCTGCAGTGCTAACCACTGCGCCGCCCTGCGCCACAGTGCTTGATAAGTGCTTGATGGCCGGCACGGATGCAATGGGCCAAAGAGGCTGTGTTTGTGCTGTCGAGCTCTGTGATTCTATGGTTCAGAGCTCCGAGGCACGGAACAGAAGGCTGCTTTTACAACTGTGTTTAGAGTCAGGAAGAACAACAGTGAATGCTGGAAACGTGCTGTCAAATCAGAGATTGGTGTAAAACTGTGATCTATTGCTGACTGAAAGTGAAACGGCAGGTTTAAATTTCCAGTCTGAAAATGACTGTGGCAATTATTCTACAAAGACTCAATGTGTTTGTGTGACAGTACTGAGTCTACCATTTTAACACAAGTGTTTAAGTCATTTAAAATGAACCTGTTTAAAATAAGCTGGTTTAAGTCTGCATTAAAATCGCAGATGGAGGAGTTCACAGGAGCCTGTTAACTGATGGTACAATTATACAACAGACATTTGATCTTCAGATAAAGAAGGACCTGCAGTGTGTTTCCAAGAATTCCCTTTTTTGATGTGAGTGTTAGATACCAGAATAACTGAAAATACAGAGCCTGGACCACTAACAGGGATGCATTGCTGACAGTTACTCTCGAATCACTCCCACTGTGGAACTCCACCACTGAAGGTTGTAGGCTCAAGGAGTGGGGCCTCCAGAAATGGACTGTAAGAAAACTGGGTTTCAGTATCTTGACATCTTGACAAATATATGGTGAGGAACCAGAGGAATCCTTACTAAGGATTGGGGTTTTGCCTGTCAGCGTAGGTCTAGGAGTAAATGATGCCTGACTCCCCAAGCTGTCTTACATTGAACCCAGTTTGGATCAAGATGGACTCAGTTTCCAGGAGAATAGGGACAAATATCACCCATAATTGAGGGAGACATTAGAGAAGCTAAGATATCTTTGGAAAAGAAGATGGTGCACAATTATAGATAGAGTCATAGATAGATACAGCACTGAAACAGGCCCTTCGGCCCACCAAAGTCTGTGCCTACCAACAACCACCCATTTATACTAATCCTACATTAATCCCATATTACCTACCACATCCCCCACCATTCTCCTACCACCTACCTACACTAGGGGAAATTTTCAATGGCCAATTTACCTATCAACCTGCAAGTCTTTGCTGTGGGAGGAAACCGGAGCACCCGGCGGAAACCCACGCGGTCACAGTAAGAACTTGCAAACTCCACACAGGCAGTACCCAGAACCGAACACGGGTTGCTGGAGCTGTGAGGTTGCGGTGCTCACCACTGTGCTGCCCATTATGGGATTATGGGAATAGGAAATTCTTTTCCAGCTATGTCAGGAGTGAGAAGATGGTTAAAGATGGTTTCGAGCCATTGAGACACAGTTCAGGACAGATTGAAACAGATTGCCAGGCTATGACAGAGCAGTTAAATGACTATTTCACATCAGTCTGCACTCCTGTGGATGATACTCAGATTCCAGCTGTGGATGTGCTGTCGACAATAACATAAATATTAAAATGGAAAGGGATTGTCATCCTGGATAAAATAGGAAATCTCAAACTAGATGGTGCTCCAGGTCCAGATGATATCCAACCAAGGGTGTTTAAAGAGATGGGACGGGTGTTTAAAGAGATGGGACGGGTGCTCTCTGAGCCCCTTGCCCGTAGATTCAACAGCTCAATCGAGTCAGGGATTATTCCCTGAGATTGGAAGGAAGCTCACTTAGTTCCCATTTTCCAAATCAGGGACAAATCAGAGCCAGGGAACTACAGACCCATCAGTGTGAGCTCGATCACAGAGAAGATGCTTGAAGGGATCCGAAGAGATGCTGTTTCTGATCACTGGGGAAGAGAAGGAGCCATTATAGATACTAAACATGGCTTCCAGAAAAGAAGGTCACATCTTACAAACTTGTTTGTGTTTTGTGAAGAAGTTGCTGTGTTGGTGGATGAGGGGAATCCGGTTGACATTGTCCACCTCGGGGTGTAATCCAACAACAACAACTTGTATTTACATAGAGGGTTGTGGAGCTGGAGGAGGTTACAGAGATACTGAGGATCTGGTTGACATTGTCAATCGTGTCAAACTCATTTTCCATGGTGGGTCTGATCTGATATACTGGCACTGGGTGAGGGCCACATTCAGCAGAAGTTATTAAAATAGAACTAGAAGCAGATAAACTATATCGGTATTTACTGACAGATTTTACTCACTGCTCCTGCTGCTCCCGATACCTGGCACCTCTTAGCTTGAACCATCACATCAACACTTGGAGCAAATGACTGGGCTGAGGCCTGTCTTGGATAAAACACAAGGACCACTTGTCATCACAGAATCATAGAAATTTACAGCACAGAAGGAGGCCTTTCAGCCCATCGTATCTGTGCTGACTGAAAAAGTTATTCAGTCTAATCCCATGTGTCAGTTTTTAGTTCGTAATTCTGTAGGTTACAGCACCTCAAGTAAATATCCAAATGCACTGAGAGTTTCAGGCAGTGAGCTTCAGATTCCCACCATCCTCTGGGTGAAAAATTCCTCAACTCCCCTTTAATCCTTCCACCAATTATTTGACATCTGTTCCTCCTGGTTATTTCAGCATAACCACTCCGATTTTCCATTGACTTCAATGTAATGGAAACTGACAGTTGGAACCCGTCAGCATTTGAAAGATATTTACAAATGATTTGAGGGTTTCTTACAATTGGGATCATTCTCTATTCGGTCCACTCGTGGTGTGGAACAATAGACATTCCCCTGTAAATATCGAGCTGTGTACTGGGCTGTGATGTGTTTTTTTGTTCATCTTGTTGACTCTAAATATTGAATCATGTGGTTTCAGACACCAGATAATCAATCTCACAACAATAGATTGTCTTTTACTGACTTTATTAACAGCACTGCAATAATACAAAGTTACAGTTACCCGATCTAGAGAACAGAGATAATACAGTGGATTCAGAGATCTCTTCTCCCCAGATCTGATCGAACAAGCTGCAGCTGCACTGGTAATATTTATATTTAACTTGTTCACTACATTCATGATCAAACCATAACCACAAGGATATCTGTGCATTGCTCTGACTGTGAGCACAAGACTGTGTCACGATCACACACAATCCAATTACATAACATCCACTGCATTTCCTTTCTCACTACATCGTATTATTCCCTCAAGTTTTTAGCTTTTTTTTGTAATAGGTGATGAACAGACACAGTGCAGTTACTGCTGCCCAGTACGCAGGCGCAGTGTATCTGGAGCATGCGCAGTGTATCTGGAGCATGCGCAGTGTCACTTTGATTTGAGCTGTTCGAGTGCTGGAGATGCTTTTGCAGCGGGTGAGAGTCGGCGGTTGGGCAGAAAGGCTTCAGAAATACCTGGTGTAGGCCGCAAGCCCCGAATAATAACCTCCAGGTCCCGAGTTTGCAGCTCCGGGGCTTTTTCCCGAACAGACCCAGGTCAATGGTCGGCATCTTTGTTGAGCGGGAAGCAGAGCGCATCCGCGGCCATCTTGGTGACGACACAGAGAGTAGGCGTGGCTTCAGGGTCCCAGTGATTAGGAGAGAAAATCATTGATTTGATTCTCACTCTGCAACACAGGGGCTGGAGAACTGAACCCAGTCAGAGTAGAGGGAGGGAGAAAACTGGCAGTGGAGGAAAGAAATGATGCGATGGGTTTGGATTTCAGCACAGGGAGGAGGGAGAGTGTGTGGGGCGGGGATTTACAGCTTTGGGGTTACAAGAGAGGAAAAAATGTTCCGTAGAAACTAGAATTGTCTGTTCTGAATTTCTATCCTGGACTGACAGTGATGACTTTCGTAAACTCTTTTTACAGGAACCTCAAACCAAACATCACATGAAGATACAGTCACTCAATTCATCAGGACCTGAATATTCAGGTCCTTGAATGTGGAAGGAGAAATGTTTGTCTGTTCCGTCTATGGGAAAAGATTGAAAACATCAGTGTGACTGGAAAAGCACCGAGACACACACACGAGTGAGAGTGTTCCAGCTCGCTGATTGTGGAAAGAACTTTAAACAGTTACACAGCCTGAAAAAACTTTACATCATTCAAAGTGGGAAGAAACCTTATACGTGTGGACAGGCTTCAACCTGGAGCAACACCAGGACACCCACACCACGGGGAAACCGTGGAAATGTGGTGATTGTGGGAAGGGATTCAGTTCCCCGTCCTATCTGGAAACTCATCGACGTATTCACACTGGGGAGAGGCCGTTCACCTGCTCCATGTGTGGGAAAGGATTCACTCGGTCATCCTGCCTTCTGACACACCAACTAGTTCACTCTGATTTGAAACCTTTTAAATGTCCTGACTGTGAGACAAGCTTTAAAAGAAAACACGAGCTGCTGAAACACCAAAGACTTCACACTGGGGAAAGGCCATTCACCTGCTCCTTGTGTGGGAAGGGATTCACTCAGTCATCCAACCTTCTGACACACCAGCAAGTTCACAGCAGGGAGAGGCCGTTCACCTGCTCCATATGTGGGAAAGGATTCACTCACTCATCGACCCTGCGGAAACACAAACGACTCCACAGTGGGGAGAGGCCATTCATCTGCTCCGTGTGCGGGAAGGGATTCGCTCAGTCGTTCCTCCTACTGAGACATCAGAGAGTTCACACTGGAGAGAGGCCATTCACCTGCTCTGTGTGTGGGAAGGGATTCACACAGTCATCTGATCTGTTGATGCACCAACTTGTTCACTCCGATCAGAGACCTTTTAAATGTTCTGACTGTGAGAAGAGATTTAAAAGAAACAAGGATTTACTGACACATCAACGCACTCACACTGGGGAGAGGCCGTTCACCTGCTCCGTGTGTGGGAAGGGATTCAATCAGTTATCCCACCTGCTGTCACACCAGCAAGTTCAGTCTAATAATAGACCTTTTAAATGTTCCAATTGTGAGAAGAGCTTTAAAAGCAGAAACTACCTAATGCAACACCAGCGCGTTCACACAGGGGAGAGGCCTTTAACCTGCTCTGTCTGTGGAAAGGGATTCAATAATTCATCAAACCTGCTGAGACATCAGCGAGTTCACAAATGACTACAGGGATTGGATTCTGCTGTTATTGTTGCTGTTAATCACATCCAGGACGGAACCATGTTCATTCTGAAAGATGAAGTTTGTTGCTGCTGATGTTAAATACCGCCATAACTGGGCTGGAGTTTAATATTCTGGATAAATGTCAAATAAATCAGCTTTGTTTGAAAAACACAGTGTGTTGAGTCCTTGACATCTCAGTTAAGGGGAAACTGACTGAAACCATTTTTGGACCTTTTCTCCTCTGTTGAAGAAAAACTTGCATTTTTGTAGCGCCTTTCATGACATCAGGACGTCTCAAAACACTTTACAGCCAATGAGGTTCTACTGAAGTGCAGCCAATGTTGTAAAGTAGGAAATGCTGCAGTTAATTTGCACACAGCAAGCTCCCACAGACAGCAACGTGATAATGCCCAGATAATCTGTTTTAGTGATGTTGATTGAGTGATAACTATTTCCGAGAGTCTGGGGAGAATTCCCCTGCTCTTCAAAATAGCTTCATAGATCTTTATACTCATCGGTTACAGGTCTCATCTGCAAGATGGGACCTCTGACAGTGCAGTGCTCCCTCAATACTGCATTGGAATATCAGACTAGATTTCATACAGCCGTCTCTGGATGTGGATTTGCGCCCACAACTTACTGACTCAGCGATGAGAATGTTACTACTGCACCACAACTAACACCTCATCACCACTAGGGATTATTTCAATTCTCAAACCTTCCATTATTCTCATGTACAAGTCTCAGCTCCCCATACATACATTCCAGTGCATCTCCTAGCCTTGATATTCATGGGATCTGGGTGCCAGCATTTATTGCTCTTTCCCAATTGCCTTCTTGAACCTCTGCAGTCCATGTGGGGTAGGTACACCCACAGTGCTGTTAGGAAGGGAGTTCTAGGATTTTGACCCAGCAACAGTGAAGGAACAGGGATATAGTTGCAAGTCAGGATGGTGTGTGACTTCGAGGGGAACTTGCAGGTGGTGGTGTTCCCATGCAATTGCTGCCCTTGCCCTTCTAGGTGGTACAGGTTGCAGGTTTGGAAGGTGCTGCAGTGCATCTTGTAGATGGTACACACTGCTGCCACTGTGCATTGATGTTGGAGGGTGTGAATGTTTGTGGATGGGGTGCCAATCAAACGGGTTGCTTTGTCCTGGATGGTGTCGAGCTTCTTCAGTGTCATTGGAGCTACACCTATCCAGGTAAGTGAGAGTATTCCATCACATGCCTGACTTGTGTCTTGTAGATGGTGGACAGGCTTTGGGGAGTCAGGAGGTGAATTACTCTCTACAGAATTCCCAGCCTCTGACCTGCTCTTGTAGCCACTGTACTTATATGGCTACTCCAGTTCAGTTTCTGGTCAATGGTGACCCCAGGATGTTGACATTGGGGGATTCAGCATTGGTAAGGCCATTGAATGTCAAGCAGAGATGGTTAGATTCTCTCTTGTTGGAGATGGTCATTGCCTGGCACTTGTGTGGCATGAATGTTACTTGCCACTTATTAGCCCAAGCCTGGATATTATCCAGGACTTGCTGCATATGGACATGGACTGCTTCAGTATCTGAGGAGTCGTGAATGGTGCTGATCATTGTGCAATCATCAGTGAACATCCCCACTTCTGACCTTATGGATTGAAGGAAGATCATTGATGAAGCAGTTGAAGATGGTTGGGCCGAGGACACTAACTTGAGGAACTCCTGCAGTGATGTCCTGGGACTGAGATGACTGACCTCCAACAAACACAACCATCTTCCTTTGTACTGGGTATGATTCCAACCAGCGGATAGTTTTCCCACTGATTCCCATTGACTCCAGTTTTGCTCTGGCTCCTTGATGCCATACTCGGTCAAATGCTGCCTTGGTGACAAGAGCAATCACTCTCACCTCCCCTCTTGAGTTTAGCTCTTCTGTCCATGTTTGAACCAAGGCTGTAATGAGGTCAGGAGCTGAGTGTCCCTGGTGGAACTCAAACTGAGCATCACTGAGCAGGTTATTGCTGAGTAAGTGCCGCTTGATAGCACTGTCAATGACACCTTCCATCGTTGATGATTGAGAGAAGACTGATGAGACAGTAATTGGCCAGATTGGATTTGTCCTGCCTTTTATGTACAGGACATACTGGACAATTTTCCACATTGCCGGGTAGATGCCTGTGTTGTAGCTGTACTGGAACAGCTTGGCTCGGGGTGTGGCTAGTTCTGGAGCACAAGTCTTCAGTACTGTACTGGAATGTTGTCAAGGCCCATGGTCTTTGCTGTATCCAGTGCCTTCAGCCGTTTCTTGATATCAGATGGAGTGAATCGGATTGGCTGAAAACTGGCAGAAGGAAGAGGAATGTGAGTGGTGAGGGATACAAGGAAGTGAACAGTGAAGGCCTTGTCTGTGGTTAGAAGAATGACAAGGTCGAGGTGATACTTGGGGTTTTCTGATTATCACCAATTTCATGTGCTTTTTTAAAGAAAAAAAAACTGATGTATCTGAATAAACCTCAAAATGCCCAAAATAAACACTGAAAATAATCAAAATTTAATACTGAAAATTTTACTGATATTCAACTCAGCTGGCAGTCATTTTATCTTTGTGTTTTTTTCTTATTATTATTTTCAGCATTCTGGATATCATTGGTTGTATAACAGTGTGACCTTCCATGAGGACTGGAGGGTAGTAACTGGAACCGATATTCAGTTCTGAATACTGATGAGGGTGATGGTTGATCTGGGGAGTGCAGCTAGATCCAAGTCCATGGCACCACAGGTGGCTCAGCTGCACAGGTTGGTACAGGGAAGACTGGAAGAGCCATAGTGATAGGTAATTCAATAATCGGGGGAACAGACAGGCATTTCTGTGGCTGCAGACATGAATACAGGATGGTGTGTTGCCTCCCTGGTGCCAGGGTCCAAGGATGTCATTGAGCAGCTGCAGAGCATCCTGAAGGGGGAGGGTGAACAGCCAGCAGTCGTTGTCCACATCGGAACCAACAACATAGGTAGACAGAGGGATGTGGTCCTGCAGTCAGAATTTAGGGAGCTAAGTAAGAAATTAGCAAGCAGGACGTCAAAAGTAGTAATCTCCGGATTACTGCCAGTACCATGCGCAAGTGATCACAGGAATAGAAGGATAAGACTGCGTGGCTGGAAAGACGGTGCAGGAGGAAGGGCTTCAGATTCTTGGGCCATTGGGACCAGCTCTGGGGGAGATAGGACCTGTACAGGCCGGACGGGTTACACCTGAACAGAGCCGGGACTGAGTTCCTTGCGGGACGTTTTGCTAGTGCTGTTGGGGAGGATTTAAACTAGTCTGGCAGGGGGATGGGAATCTGAAGGTAGACTCAGCTGGGACAAAATCAGAAGTGAAAATGGAAGGCAGAAAATTAATGGATGAGTCCGGATGACAGAGGAAACAAAGGTTCGAAAATAAAACAAAAAAGTTTGGCAGTGCTCAAGGTTATCTATTTCAATGCAAGGAGTATAGCAAATAAAACAGATGAGCTGAGGGCAAAGATAGACACGTGGCAGTATGATATCATAGCTATTACAGAAACATGGCTTAAGAAGGGACAGGAATGACAGCTCAATGTTCCTGGTTACAGGGTTTTCAGATGCGATAGGGAGGGAGATAATAAAGGAGGGGGAGTGACAATTTTGGTCAAAGAAACTATTACAGCTGTGAGGAGGGATGATATGTTGGAAGGTTCATGAGATGAGGCCATATGGATTGAGCGAAGGAACAAAAAAGGGGCAATCACACTGCTGGGAGTGTAATATAGACCCCCTAACAGTCAGAGGGAGATAGAAGAGTAGATATGTAGGCAAATCTCTGAGAAGTGAAAAAACAATAGGGCAGTAATAGTGGGGGATTTTAATTACCCCAATATTAACTGAGATAGTTCATGTGTGAAAGGAATTGAGGGAGCAGAAGTTTGGAGGTGCATTCAGGAGAAATGTTCTGGCCAGTATGTAGCAAGTCCAACAAGAGAGGATGCAGTTTCAGACTTGGTTTTAGAAAATGAAGATGGGCAGGTGAAAGGAGTAGCAGTGGGAGAGCATTTTGGTGGTAGTGATCATAATTAAGTCAGTTTTAACATAGTTATGGAAAAGGACAAGGTTGAACAGGAGTGGGCAAGGCCAATTTTACTAAGCTGAGGAGTGATTTAGCGAAAGTGGACTGGAGTCAGGTATTTGAAGGCAAGTCAGTGTCAGAGCAGTGGGAGGCATTCAAAGGGGAGGTTCACAGGGTTCACAGTAAACATGTTCCCACAAAGAAAAAGGGTGGGACGGCCAAATCTAGAGCCCCGTGGATGTCAAGGAGCTTACAGGGTTAGATAAGGCAGAAAAGGAAAGCTCATGTCCAATGAGAACTCAATACTACAGAAAACCAAGAGGAGTATAGGAAGTGGAGGGGTGAAATCAAAAAGGAAATTAGGAAAGCAAAGAGAGGGCATGAAAGAATAATGGTAAGCAAAAGATGTTCTATCAATACATTAAGAGTAAGAGGATAACTAAGGAGAGAGTAGGGCCCATAAGACCAAAAATGTAACCTATGTGTAGGAGCGGAAGATGGTTCTTAATGAATATTTTGAGTCTGTCTTCACAAAAGAGGGGGACGATGCAGATATTGTAGTTAAGGAAAAGGGGTGTGAAGTATTGGATGTGATCAACATAGGGAGAGAGGCAGTATTAATGGAATTAGCATCCTTGAAAGTTGATAAATCATCAGGTTCAGATGAAATGTACCCCAGGTTGTTAAAAGAAGCCAGGGAGGAAGTAGCGGAGGATCTGTCCATCATTTTTCAGACCTCACCAGATACAGCGCTGAAGGATTAGAGGACTGCTAATGTTGTACCTTTGATTAAAAAGGGAGCGAGGGATAGACTGAATAATTACACACCAATCAGTCTAACCTCAGCAGTGGGCAAATTACATACATACATTCATATGTATATACATCCATATGAATTAGGAGCAGGAGTAGGCCACTCGGCCCCTTGAGCGTGCTCCGCCATTCAACAAGATCATGGCTGATCTAATTATAACCTCAACTCTACATTCCCACCTACCCCCAATAACCTTTCACCCCTTTGCTTATCAAGAATCTATCTATCTATGCCTTAAAAATATTTAAAGACTCTGATTCCATTGCCTTTTGAGGAAGAGAGTTCCAAAGACTCACCACCCTATGAGAGAAAAAATTCTCCTCATCTCTGCCTTAAATGGGTGACCCCTTATTTTTAAATAGTGACCCCTAGTTCTAGGTTCTCCCACAAGAGAAAACATCCTTTCCACATCCACCCTGTCAAGACCCCTCAGGATCTCATATGTTTCCATCAAGCTGCCTCTTACTCATCGAAACTCCAGCGGATACAAGCCTAGCCTGTCCAACCTTTCCTCATAAGACAACCCGCCCATTCCAGGTATTCGTCTAGGAAACCTTCTTTGAACTGCTTCCAATGCATTTACATCCTTCTTTAAGTGAGGACACCAATACTGTACACAGTACTCCAGATGTGGTCTCACCAATGCCCTGCTTTATTGGAATCATTTCTGAGAGACAGGATAAACTCACTTAGAATGGCACGGATTAATGAAGGATAGTCAGCATGGATTTGTTAAGGGAAGATTGTGTCTAACTAACTTAATTGAATTCTTTGAAGAAGTAACAAGGAGGACTGATGAAGGTACTGCAGTTGATGTGGTCTACAGAGATTTTAGCAAGGCTTTCGACAAGGTCCCACATGGCAGACTGGTAAAAAAAATAAAAGCGCATGGGATCCAGGGGAATGTAGCAAAGTGGATACAAAATTGGCTGAGTGGCAGGAAACAAAGGTTAATGTTGACGGGTGTTTGTGCACCTGGAAGGCTGTTTCCAGTGGTATTCCACGGGGTTCAGTACAAGGATCACTGCTTTTTGTGGTATAGATAAACAATTTGGGCATAAATGTAGGGGGCATAATCAAGAAGTTTGCAGATGACATGAAAATTGGCTGTGTGGTTGATAGCAAGAAGGATAGCTGTAGGCTGCAGGAAGAGATCAATGGACTGGTCAAGTGGTTAGCAAAGTGGCAAATGGAATTCAGCTCGGAGAAGTGTAAGCTGGAGGAGGTCAAACAAGGCAAAGGAATACAGAAGTAATAGGAGAATACTGAGAGGTGTAGAGGAAATGAGGGGCCTTGGAGTAAAAATCCACAGATCCCTGAAGGTAACAGCTCAGGTCAATAAGGTGATTAAGAAGACAAATGGAATCCTTTCCTTTATTAGCCAAGGTATAGAATATAAGAGCAGGGAGGTTATGTTGGAACTGTATAAATTATTAGTTAGGCCACAACTTGAGCACTGTCCGCAATTCTGGCCGCCTCATTACAGAAAGGATGTAATTGCACTAGCGAGGATACAGAGGAGATTTACAGGATGTTGCCAGGACTGGAAAATGCAGCAATGAGGAAAGATTGGATAGGCCGGGTTTGTTCTCCTTGGAACAGAGAAGGCTGAGGGGCGATCTGATTGAAATGTACAAAATTCTGAGGGGCCTGGATAGAGTGGGGTTGAAGGGTCTATTCACCATAGCAGAGGGGTCAGTGATGAGGTGGCATAGATTTGAAATGATTGGTCGAAAATTTAAGAGGGGAGATGAGGAAAAGTTTTTCACCCAGAGAGTGTTGGGCGTCTGGAACTCACTGCCTGAAAGGGTAGTTGAGGCTGGAACCCTCAACTCATTTAAAAGGTGTCGGGATAGGTCCCTCAAGTGCCGTAACCTGTAGGGTTACGGACCAAATGCTGGAAGGTGGGATTAGGCTGAGCGGCTTGTTTTACGGCCGGCACAGACACGATGGGCCAAGTGGTCTCTTTCTGAGCTGTAAAATGTCTATGATTTCATTCTATGATATTTAATGAAGACTTTATCCAATTTATTTCAAATGGGGTTACTTTAAGTAAGTTAACACTTATCTCAGGACAGTCTTTGTGGAATATCCATCGCAGTCACTTTCTGCGCTGTAACCATTCCGTAAAAGTCACACCAGAGGAACCCAGTGCGCAGGCGCGATGCTGGACGGCATCTGGAGCATGCGCAGTGCCATTTTGATCAGAGTTGTGCGACTTTTGGGAGATGCTTTTGCATAGGGTGAGGGTTGGTGGGACGCAGGGGAGGAATGGAGTCGGCGGGTGGCTTCAGAAACACCTGGTGTAGGCCGCAAGCCCCGAATATGAACTTCCAGGTCCCGTGTTTGCAGCTCCGAGGCTTTTTCCCGGGAACAGGTCGCCACTTGATTCATCAGGATCTGAATATCATCAGTCTTTGAATGTTGAAGGAGAAATGTTTGTCTGTTCTGTCTGTGGGAAAAGATTACACACATCAGTGTAACTGAAAAAGCACCGAGACACACACACCTGTGTGAGAGTGTTCCAGTGCACTGACTGAAAAGAGCTTCAACCAGTTACATAGCCTAAAAAGAAAATTGCACCATTCACAGCGGGGAGAAACCGTACACGTGTTGTGTGTGTGAATGAGACTTCAACTGATCGTCCAACCTGGAGAGACACAAGGACACCCGCACCACAGAGAAACCATGGAAATGTGGGGACTGTGGGAAGGGATTCAATTACCCGTCCCTGCTGGAAAGCCATCGGCGCAGTCACACTGGGGAGAGACCGTTCACCTGCTCTTTGTGTGGGAAGGGATTCACTCAGTCATCCCACCTGGTGACACACCAGCGAGTTCACATTGATGAGACTGACTGTGAGAACAGCTTTAAAAGCTCTGAGGTCAAGCACCAGTTCGTTCACACTAAGAGAGAGTTCAGTTGCTCTCACTGCAGGAAGGTGTTTAAACGATCACAGAACCTCATTGAACACGAACGCACTCACACTGGGGAGAGACCTTTCATCTGCTCCGTGTGTGGGAAGGGATTCACACGATCATTCCACCTCACTACACACCAACTTGTTCACACTGATAAAAGACCTTTCAAATGTTCTGAATGTGCTATAAAGCCACAAGTGAACTGCTGATACACCAGCGAGTTCACAATGGGGAGAGGCCATTCAGATGCTCCATTTGTGGGAAGGGATTCACTCTGTCATCCAGTCTGCAGACACACCAACGTACTCACAGAGGCCATTCATCTGCTCAGAGTGTGGGAAGAGATTCACTCAATCATCTCACCTGCTGACACACCAACGTACTCACACTGGGGAGAGGCCATTCATCTGCTCAGAGTGTGGGAAGAGATTCACTCAATCATCTCACCTGCTGACACACCAACGTACTCACACTGGGGAAAGACCATTCACCTGCTCTGCTTGTGGGAAGGGATTCACTTGTTCATCCCATCTGCTGAGACACCAGCAAGTTCACAAGTGACTGCAGGGGTTGGATTCTGCTGTTAATCACATCCCGGACTGAACCATATTTATTCTGATAGTTGGGATTTGTATCTGCTGGAGTTAAGTTTTTTTGAAATCTGTCACATGAATTACTGTTGTTTCAAACACATACAGTGTCAGGTCCTTAATTTCTCCAAGATAAGGGGAGACTAACTGATGTCCTGTAACTGACTGTTCACATCCCATGAAAGAATAAAAAAATTGTGAGCATTGCTGGCAAATCCAGCATTCGTTTCCCATCACTAACTGCCCTTGAGAAGTTGTTGGTGAGCCGCCATCTTGACCTGCTGCAGGGCATGTGGTGCGGGTCCACTCACAGTGCTGTTAGGAGGGGAGTTCCAGGATTTTGCTGCCCTTGTTCTGCTAGGTGGTCGAGGTCACGGGTGGATTAGTGAAGATGAGGTGAAGCAAGCTTTTCCCTCTTATGGTTCTGTCAGCACCTGCTGAGCACCCAGTCTGGCAGATATGTCCTTCAGGACTTGGCCAGCTGTCAGTAGTGGTGCTACTGAGCCACTCTTGGTGATAAGCATTGAAGTCCCCCACCCAGAGTACATTCTGTGCCCTTGCCACCCTCAGTGCTTCTTCCAAGTGGTGTTCAACATGGAGGAGTACTGATTCATCAGCCAACGCGGGGCGGTAGGTGGTAATCAGCAGAGGGTTTCCTTGCCCATGTTTGACCCAATGCCTTTTGAGTTCATAGGGTCTGCAGTCAATGTTGAGGACTCCCAATGCAGTTCCCTCCCGACTGTATATCACTGTGCTGCCACCTCCAGCAGGACAGACCCAGCAATGCTGATCAAGGAGTCTGGGACATTGGCTGTAAGGTGTAATTCTGACTATGGCAGGCGCTTGCTTGACCTGTCTGTGGGACAGCTCTTCCCAATTCAGGCACAAGTCCCCGGGTGTTAGTGAGCGGGGCCAACTGGACAGGATGTGCTGCGATTGTTTCCAGGGTCTAGGTCGATGACGAGTGGTCCGTCTGGTTTTACTCTTATTTGACTTTTCTGTAGCAGTTTCATACAACTGAGTGGCTTGTGTCAATCACATTTCTGTGGGTCTGGAGTCACATGTAGGCCAGACTGGGTAAGGATTTCCTTCCCTAAAGGGCATTAGAGAAACAGATGGGTTTTTATGACAATCCGGTAGTTTCATGATCAATGTGATGAGCTTTTTAATTCCAGATTAATTAATTAATTGAATGTAAATTCCCCCAGCTGCCCTGTTGGGATTTGAACTCACGTCTCTGGAGCATTAGTCTGGGCTTCTGAATTACGAGTCCAATAACATTACCACTAAGTTACCTTTCCCTTATGTATATATTGAACAGAAGCCTGCAGGCTGATGAGACTCTGTTAAGCTGCCAGTGTGCTGCTGTACTGCTCTGTATTTTACCTGTAATTGTCCCAGTGTAACCTTTGCTGTTCTGAAATGTGGGTATAGATTAATGAGCCTCACATCCTTGCTCATGTCTGCTGCAGTTGTGTAGAAAGGAGATGTGTAAAGACATGGTCTTTGTATGGAGATGTGAAACAAGGAAACAGTGCCTCTGTGTGATAGTGACACAGACTTGTGCTCACAGACAGAACAATACACAGATATTCTTGTGGTTATGGTTTGAGCAGGACCAGATCATGAATGTAGTGAACAAGTTAAATATAAATATTACCAGTGCAGCTGCAGCTTGTTCGATCAAACTTGGGGAGAAGAGATCTCTGAATCCACTGTATTATCTCTATTCTCCAGATTGCATAACTATACTCTGTCTGTACATTTGCAGTGCCGTTAATAAAGTCAGTAAAAGACTATCTGTTGTGAGCTTGATTATCTGGTGTCTGAAACCACAAGACTCAATATTTATAGTCATCAAGATGAACACGGAAACACATTACAGCCCAATACTCCAGCTCGATATTCACAGGGGAAAGTCTGTTACCTAACACCTCGAGTGGACAGAATAGAGAAAGATCCCAATTGTAAGAAATCGAGCTTCTTGAGTGTTGTTGAAGCTGCACCCATCCAGGCAAGTGGAGAATATTCCATCAAACTCGTGACGTGTGCTTTGTTGATGGTGGACAGGCTTTGGGGAGTCAGGAGGTGAGTTACTCGCCGCAGGATTCCTAGTCTCTGACCTGCTCTTGTAGCCATGGTATTTATATGGCTACTCCAGTTCAGTTTCTGGTCAATGGTAGCTGCTAGGATGTTGATAGTGGGGGATTCAGCCATGGTAATGCCATTGAATGTCATGGGGAGATGGTTTGATTCTCTCTTGTTGGAGATGGTCATTACCTGGCACTTGTGTGGTGCGAATGTTACTTGCCACTTATCAGCCCAAGCCTGGATATTGTCCAGGAATTGCTGCATTTCTACACGGACTGCTTCAGTATCTGAGGAGTCGTGAATGGTGCTGAACATTGTGCAATCATCAGCGAACATCCCCACTTCTGACCTTATGATTGAAGGAAGGTCATTGATGAAGCAATTGAAGATGGTTGGGCCTAGGACAGCCATCCTTCCTGTAATGCAGGGACCAGAACTGTACACAGATCGACACCATCCAGGACAAAGCAGCCCGCTTGATTGGCACCCCATCCACAAACATTCAATCCCTTCACCACCGACATACAGTGGCAGCAGTGTGTACCATCTACAAGAAGCACTGCAGCAATGCACCAAGGCTCCTTAGACAGCACCTTCCAACCAGTGACCTCTACCAACTAGAAGGACAAGGGCAGCAAATGCATGGGAACATCACCTGCAAGTTCCCCTCGAAGTCACACACCATCTGGACTTAGAACTATATCGCCGTTCCTTTACTGTCGTTGGGTCACAATCTGGAACTCCCTTCCTAACAGCACTGTGGGTGTACCTACCCCACATGGACTGCAGCAGTTCAAGAAGGCAGCTCAGCACCACCTTCTCAAGGGTAATTAGGGATGGGCAATAAATGCTGGCCTGGCCAGCGATGCCCACATCCCATGAATGAATAAAAAAAATGGATGTGATCACAAGAGAGGGTACAAAAGATATTTATTAAGATGTTGCCAGGACTGGAGAATTATAGTTATGAGGAAAGATTAGATTGGCTGGGGTTGTTTTCTTTGGAACTGAGGAGGCTAATACCACAATTGTGCACCATCTTCTTTTCGAAAGATCTCTTAGCTTCTCTAATGGCTGCTTTTGTCTCCATCAATTGTGGGTTATATTTGTCCCTAATCTCCTGGAAAGTGAATTCATCTTGTTCCAAACTGGGACTGAGTTCAGTGTAAGACAGTTTTGGAGTCAGGCATCATTCACCCCTAGACCTACACTGGCAGGTAAAGCCCCAGATGGTTCCTTATTAATGATTCCTCACCATGTATTTGTCAGGATACCGAAACCTAGCTTTCTTACACTCCACTCCCGGATGCCCCACAACTGGAGTGACTCCAGAATAATTGTGGGGATCACACCCCCATGGGTGTTCTGGGTCATGTATTTTTAGTTATCCTGGTGTCTAACACATACACATCAATAAAAGAGGGAATTCCTGGCAACACGCTGCAGGTCCTTCTTTATCTGGAGATCACATGACTGTTGCATAATTGTACCAGCAGTTAACAGGCTCCTGTGAACTCCTCTGTCTGCTATTTTAATGCAGAATTTTATCTATTTATTTTAAATAGGTTTATTTAAAATAAGTTAACGACCACTTTGAAATAGCAGATTCAGGACTGTCACACAACCACGTTAAATCTTCATTGAATAATTACCAGTCATTTGCAGACCGGAAACTTAAACCTGACAGTTCAGTTTCAGTCAGGAACAGATCACAGATTTACACCAATCTCTGATTTGACATCACGTTTCCAGCATTCATCATTGTTCTTCCTGACTCCGAACACAGTTGTAAAGGAGCCTTCTGTTCCATGCCGAGGAGTTCTGAACCATGGAAGAGAGCGGCTGGAACACATTTCTTACAGGCCTCAGGATTAACCCACACCTGGGCTTTGCTGTCAGTGGAGAGACGAGAAAGACCCAAGTGTCGTTTGTCCCTCTCAGTGTGCCCCTGACGGACTGTGTCTAGGCTGAAGTTCTGTTCCTGCCGTATGATCCTCCCCCAGATTGTCCTTTCTGAGCTCCAGCCGGGTGATGTTAAACACTCAGGTGGGAAAGACAAAAATCTGCAACGTGTTTGAAACAAAACTGATTTAGTTCAAATTGATCCAGAATATTAAACTCCAGCCCAGTCAGAGGAGTCATTAACATCAACAGAAAAAAACTCCAACTATCAGAATAGAAACATGGATGCATCACAGTGTCCGAAAATTGGACTCTAGCTCATCAACTCTGAGCCGAAGTTCCTCAAGCTGCAGACACGGCTGCAGTGGATCACACTGGTATTCACCAGCTCCCACATAATACAGCTGCAAAACATCACCTGCCCAGCCATCTTTAAGTGTGTTTTACTTAACTAATTATATTTAAAGTTTAGAAATATCACTGATAATTGGCAGTTATATTAAATAGCTCAATTAGTTAAGCCACAAATTTAATAAAATACTGACATCTCACCAATTCAAATCACTGACCCAGTTTAGAAACGGAATAAAAACCTCACCAACCAATCACCTACCTGCTCCCTAATTAATGCCTCTGGACTTCAGCTCTCACTGTCTCCGGCTCCCTCTCTTTGATCACTGCTTGTTCTGTAAAAGACCAAAACAGCACCTCCTCCCTCACTGCACCAAATTCCCACACTTGGCAAATTCCTGAGTTCAGCTCTCTGTCGTGCAGCACTCAGTCGAGCAGATTTATGCATTAGCAAAACCTCCGGTATTTATACTAACTAGAATTCCACAGAGTTGAGTCAGGCCCTGCTGACTAGGGAACCAATTCTAACTAGCTACCGAAGTAACTAACTGTGCAGCTGACACAGCAGGTAGCTTGTTTACCATTGACTCAGATTGAAATTTAACGTTCAAGTTAAATTAAATGCTAAATGGAAACTTGACTCAATTTTAGAAAGAGATCAACCCTTGAAATTCCCACACTTACCAAATTAAACACTCTGTCACACGGCACAAAGTCGTGGTTCTGTTACATTAATCCAGAGGCCGTGAGTTCAAATCCTGCCTCGGCAGTTTGAGAATTGAAAGTCAAAATCTGGAAATAAAAAAGCTGGTTGTCAGTAGAAGTGACCATGAAGCTGCTGGATTGCCGAAGAACTTTCATTTATATTGCACCTTTCCCAACCTCAAGCTGTTCCAAAGCACTTTTCAGCCAATTAAGCATATTTAAAATGTGTACTCACTCTTGTAATGTGGCATAATGTGAGCAAACCAAACTACACACAGCAAGATCCCACAAACAGCAAAAAGGATAAATAGACAGAGATACAGCACTGAAACAGGCCCTTCAGCCCACTGAATCTGTGCTGACCATCAACCAAAAGGACCAGATAGTCCACTTGTTCACAACAGGCATAAAATTGGTTCATTAATGCCCCTCGAAGGATAGAAACCTCCTTACCCAGTCTGGGCCTGTATATGTGACTGAAATCTTATACTAACATGGATGACTATTAACTGTCCCTGAAGTGGCCGAATGAGCCACTCAGTCGTATGAAACCGGTTCAAGGAGGCGACCGCCCACCACCAGCACCTTCTCAAGGGGTGACTAGGGACAGGGTAATAAATACCAGCTTTACCAGCGATGCCCACATCCCAAGAATGAATTAGTAAAAACTTGCAGCCAGTCCTTTCCTCAAAGGGACTGGTGGAAAATCTGAAGCCCACCCACTGGAGACACCAAAACCCATCCAAGCTCAGGAATTATCAACCAGGTTTTCTCGCACCCATTGCCTCCCCCTCAAAGGCTGTGACATTAAAATCCCCGTGTTTCAGTGTTTTGGGTGGCCCCAGTCAGAGTGGTGTCCTCCCCAGGAGAGAGGCCAGCTCTGGACCTGCCGCCTCCCACTCGAGCCCCAGGCTGTCTCCGCGGCCTTGCTCCTGGCCGCTCACCTGCTGCTGCTCAGCTCGAGCTCGAGGGCCCACCTGTGCCGGCGCGCGCCGTTACCAAGCCCCGCCCCCGCAGCCATGGCAACGCCGGCGACCGTTAAACCGTTTCCCGTTCAAACTTCTCGAAGCGGAAAAAATTCTCCGCGCGCCTCCAATAATCGTCACTCACGCAGCTTCTGCGCTCGGGAAGAAATGACAACCCCGCCCCCATCGTCGCCATCTTTGTTCGGGGCAAATCTGCACGAACGCCATTAAAAGAGGCCGAATGAAGCCCCGCAGCCCCGTAGAAAGATGGACGCCTCTCCCTTCAAGGACATTTCACAATGTTGCTTGTTTTGCAAAAAGAAAATTATTTTTACTCAGCTAGGCTGGACCTTATTTCATAAAAATCATAGAAAGTTAAGGCACAGAAAGAGGCCACTTGGCCCATCGTCTCTGTGCCGGCCGAAAAACGATCCACCTATTCTAATACAAATAAAAACAAGAAATACTGGAAATACTCAGCAGGTCTGGCAGCATCAGTGGAGAAAGAAGCAGAGTTAATGTTTCAGCTGTGTGACCCTTCATCACCTATTCTAATCCCACCTTCCAGCATTTGGTCCGTAGCCCTGAAACTTTTGGCACTTCAAGTGCCTATCCGGACTCCTTTTGAATGAGTTGAGGGTTTCTGCCTCAACTACCCTTTCAGGCAGTGAGTTCCAGACCATCACCGCCCTCTGGGTGATAAACTTTATCCTCATCTCCCCTCTAAATTTTCTACCAATCACTTTAAATCTATGCCCCCTCGTCACAGACCTCTCTGCGAAGGTGAATAGACCCTTCACCTCCACTCTATCCAGGCCCCTCAGAATTTTGTACATTTCAATCAGGTCTCCCCTCAGTCTTCTCTGTTCCAAGGAGAACAACCCCAGCCTATCCAATCTTTCCTCATTGATGCATTTTCCAGTCCTGGCAACATCCTCGTAAATCTCCTCTGTACCTTCTCAAGTGCAATTACATCCTTTCTGTATGAGGTGACCAGAACTGCACACAGTACTCAAGTGGTGGCCTAACCAATGAGTTATACAGTTCCAGCATAACCTCCCTGCTCTTGTATTCTATACCACAGCTAATAAAGGAAAGGATTCCATATGCCTTCTTAACCACCTTCTCAACCTGTCCTGCAACCTTCAATGAGATATTATTTATTTAAGTGAAGGTTGTATCAAGACCATTGAGAGCTGGGCAGCTCCTTCCGGGTTTCACACAGACAGACAGAGCCTGGGCTCCAATCCACTGAACTGACTGGCAGAGATCCAGCCCCTCTCCACTGCCATTGGATAGATCACCACCACAAGGAGCCATTCACAGCCCAGATCCACACTCCTTATCGTTGAAAACCGCTATCAATCGTCTTATCGCAATCGGCTCACGGGAAATCAATATCCTGTACTTAAAGTAACAACTTTTGTTAAAATAAATCGACCGAGTGGATTATAAGAGCAGGATTTGTAGACAGGAAACCCAAAGCAACTATCGCTACAAGATGAGTCACAGAGAAATGTGGATTAATGAAGGAAAGCCAGCAGGGATTTGTTCAGGGAATATCATGTTTAACTAATTTGCTGCAGTTTTTTGATGAGTTTACAGAGAGGGTTGATGAGGGTAATGCAGTTGATGTGCTGTACATGGACTTCCAAAAGGCATTTGATTCCACATAACAGGCTTGTCAGCAAAGTTACAGTTCATGGAATAAATAGGACAATAGCAGCAAGGATATGAAGTTGGCTGAGTGACAGGAAACAGAGAGCAGTGGTGAACGGTTGTTTTTCGGACTGGAAGAGAGTATATAGTGGTGTTCCCCGGTGGTCAGTAAAGAGACCTGGGGGTATATGTGCACAGATCATTGAAGATGGCAAGGCAGGTTGAGAAAGTGGTTATTAAGGCACAGGGGATCCTGGGCTTTATAAATAGAAGCATAAACCACAAAAGCAAGGAAGTTATGATGAAACTTTATAAATCACTGGTTCAGCCCCAACTAGGAGCATTGTGTCCAATGTGGGGACCACACTTCAGGAATGATGCAAAGACATTGGACAGGATGCAGGAAAGATTTACAAGAATGCTTCCAGGGATGAGAGACTTCAGTCATGAGGATAGGTTGGCGAAGCTGGGGCTGTTCACCTTAGAGAAGAGAACGTTGAAAGGAGACTTGATGGAGGTGTTCAAAATCATTTAGAGTCTGGACACAGGTGATAGCGAAAAACTGATACCATTGGCAGAAGAGATAACAACCAGAGGACACCTGATTGGAAAAAGAAGCAATGGTGACTGAAGAATATTTTTTACACGAAGTGAGTGGTTCAGATCTGGAATGCACTGTCTGAGAGTGTGTTGGAGACTGGGTGAATGGTTCAGATCTGGAATGTACTGTCTGAGAGTGTGTTGGAGACTGGGTGAATGGTTCAGATCTGGAATGTACTGTCTGAGAGTGTGTTGGAGACTGGGTGAGTGGTTCAGATCTGGAATGTACTGTCTGAGAGTGTGTTGGAGACTGGGTGAATGGTTCAGATCTGGAATGTACTGTCTGAGAGTGTGTTGGAGACTGGGTGAATGGTTCAGATCTGGAATGTACTGTCTGAGAGTGTGTTGGAGACTGGGTGAGTGGTTCAGATCTGGAATGTACTGTCTGAGAGTGTGTTGGAGACTGGGTGAGTGGTTCAGATCTGGAATGTACTGTCTGAGAGTGTGTTGGAGACTGGGTGAGTGGTTCAGATCTGGAATGCACTGCCTGAGAGTGTGTTGGAGACTGGGTGAGTGGTTCAGATCTGGAATGTACTGTCTGAGAGTGTGTTGGAGACTGGGTGAATGGTTCAGATCTGGAATGTACTGTCTGAGAGTGTGTTGGAGACTGGGTGAATGGTTCAGATCTGGAATGTACTGTCTGAGAGTGTGTTGGAGACTGGGTGAGTGGTTCAGATCTGGAATGCACTGTCTGAGAGTGTGTTGGAGACTGGGTGAGTGGTTCAGATCTGGAATGCACTGTCTGAGAGTATGTTGGAGACTGGGTGAGTGGTTCAGATCTGGAATGTACTGTCTGAGAGTGTGTTGGAGACTGGGTGAATGGTTCAGATCTGGAATGTACTGTCTGAGAGTGTGTTGGAGACTGGGTGAATGGTTCAGATCTGGAATGTACTGTCTGAGAGTGTGTTGGAGACTGGGTGAATGGTTCAGATCTGGAATGTACTGTCTTAGAGTGTGTTGGAGACTGGGTGAGTGGTTCAGATCTGGAATGTACTGTCTGAGAGTGTGTTGGAGACTGGGTGAGTGGTTCAGATCTGGAATGTACTGTCTGAGAGTGTGTTGGAGACTGGGTGAGTGGTTCAGATCTGGAATGCACTGTCTGAGAGTGTGTTGGAGACTGGGTGAGTGGTTCAGATCTGGAATGTACTGTCTGAGAGTGTGTTGGAGACTGGGTGAATGGTTCAGATCTGGAATGTACTGTCTGAGAGTGTGTTGGAGACTGGGTGAATGGTTCAGATCTGGAATGTACTGTCTGAGAGTGTGTTGGAGACTGGGTGAGTGGTTCAGATCTGGAATGCACTATCCGAGAGTATGTTGGAGACTGGGTGAGTGGTTCAGATCTGGAATGTACTGTCTGAGAGTGTGTTGGAGACTGGGTGAGTGGTTCAGATCTGGAATGTACTGCCTGAGAGTGTGTTGGAGACTGGGTGAGTGGTTCAGATCTGGAATGCACTGTCTGAGAGTGTGTTGGAGACTGGGTGAGTGGTTCAGATCTGGAATGTACTGCCTGAGAGTGTGTTGGAGACTGGGTGAGTGGTTCAGATCTGGAATGTACTGCCTGAGAGTGTGTTGGAGACTGGGTGAGTGGTTCAGATCTGGAATGTACTGTCTGAGAGTGTGTTGGAGACTGGGTGAGTGGTTCAGATCTGGAATGTACTGTCTGAGTGTGTGTTGAAGACTGGGTGAGTGGTTCAGATCTGGAATGTACTGTCTGAGAGTGTGATGGAGACTGGGTGAATGGTTCAGATCTGGAATGTACTGTCTGAGAGTGTGTTGGAGACTGGGTGAGTGGTTCAGATCTGGAATGTACTGTCTGAGAGTGTGATGGAGACTGGGTGAATGGTTCAGATCTGGAATGTACTGTCTGAGAGTGTGATGGAGACTGGGTGAATGGTTCAGATCTGGAATGTACTGTCTGAGAGTGTGTTGGAGACTGGGTGAGTGGTTCAGATCTGGAATGTACTGTCTGAGAGTGTGATGGAGACTGGGTGAATGGTTCAGATCTGGAATGTACTGTCTGAGAGTGTGTTGGAGACTGGGTGAGTGGTTCAGATCTGGAATGTACTGTCTGAGAGTGTATGGGAGACTGGGTGAGTGGTTCAGATCTGGAATGTGCTGTCTGAGAGTGTATGGGAGACTGGGTGAGTGGTTCAGATCTGGAATGTACTGTCTGAGAGTGTGTTGGAGACTGGGTGAATGGTTCAGATCTGGAATGTACTGTCTGAGAGTGTGTTGGAGACTGGGTGAGTGGTTCAGATCTGGAATGTACTGCCTGAGATTGTATTGGAGACTGGGTGAGTGGTTCAGATCTGGAATGTACTGTCTGAGAGTGTATGGGAGACTGGGTGAGTGGTTCAGATCTGGAATGTACTGTCTGAGAGTGTGTTGGAGACTGGGTGAATGGTTCAGATCTGGAATCTACTGTCTGAGAGTGTATGGGAGACTGGGTGAGTGGTTCAGATCTGGAATGTACTGTCTGAGAGTATGTTGGAGACTGGGTGAATGGTTCAGATCTGGAATGCACTGTCTGAGAGTATGTTGGAGACTGGGTGAGTGGTTCAGATCTGGAATGTACTGTCTGAGAGTGTGTGGGAGACTGGGTGAGTGGTTCAGATCTGGAATGCACTGTCTGAGAGTGTGTTGGAGACTGGGTGAGTGGTTCAGATCTGGAATGTACTGTCTGAGAGTGTGATGGAGACTGGGTGAATGGTTCAGATCTGGAATGCACTGTCTGAGAGTATGTTGGAGACTGGGTGAGTGGTTCAGATCTGGAATGTACTGTCTGAGAGTGTGTTGGAGACTGGGTGAGTGGTTCAGATCTGGAATGCACTGTCTGAGAGTATGTTGGAGACTGGGTGAGTGGTTCAGATCTGGAATGTACTGTCTGAGAGTGTGTTGGAGACTGGGTGAGTGGTTCAGATCTGGAATGTACTGTCTGAGAGTGTGATGGAGACTGGGTGAGTGGTTCAGATCTGGAATGTACTGTCTGAGAGTGTGTTGGAGACTGGGTGAGTGGTTCAGATCTGGAATGTACTGTCTGAGAGTGTGTTGGAGACTGGGTGAATGGTTCAGATCTGGAATGTACTGTCTGAGAGTGTGTTGGAGACTGGGTGAATGGTTCAGATCTGGAATGTACTGTCTGAGAGTGTGTTGGAGACTGGGTGAGTGGTTCAGATCTGGAATGCACTGCCTGAGAGTGTGTTGGAGACTGGGTGAGTGGTTCAGATCTGGAATGTACTGTCTGAGAGTGTGATGGAGACTGGGTGAATGGTTCAGATCTGGAATGTACTGTCTGAGAGTGTGTTGGAGACTGGGTGAATGGTTCAGATCTGGAATGTACTGTCTGAGAGTGTGTTGGAGACTGGGTGAGTGGTTCAGATCTGGAATGCACTGCCTGAGAGTGTGTTGGAGACTGGGTGAGTGGTTCAGATCTGGAATGTACTGTCTGAGAGTGTGATGGAGACTGGGTGAATGGTTCAGATCTGGAATGTACTGCCTGAGAGTGTGTTGGAGACTGGGTGAGTGGTTCAGATCTGGAATGTACTGTCTGAGAGTGTGTTGGAGACTGGGTGAGTGGTTCAGATCTGGAATGCACTGCCTGAGATTGTATTGGAGACTGGGTGAGTGGTTCAGATCTGGAATGTACTGTCTGAGAGTGTATGGGAGACTGGGTGAGTGGTTCAGATCTGGAATGTACTGTCTGAGAGTGTGTTGGAGACTGGGTGAATGGTTCAGATCTGGAATGTACTGTCTGAGAGTGTGTTGGAGACTGGGTGAGTGGTTCAGATCTGGAATGTACTGTCTGAGAGTGTGATGGAGACTGGGTGAATGGTTCAGATCTGGAATGCACTGTCTGAGAGTATGTTGGAGACTGGGTGAGTGGTTCAGATCTGGAATGTACTGTCTGAGAGTGTGTTGGAGACTGGGTGAGTGGTTCAGATCTGGAATGCACTGTCTGAGAGTATGTTGGAGACTGGGTGAGTGGTTCAGATCTGGAATGTACTGTCTGAGAGTGTGTTGGAGACTGGGTGAGTGGTTCAGATCTGGAATGTACTGTCTGAGAGTGTGATGGAGACTGGGTGAGTGGTTCAGATCTGGAATGTACTGTCTGAGAGTGTGTTGGAGACTGGGTGAGTGGTTCAGATCTGGAATGTACTCTCTGAGAGTGTGTTGGAGACTGGGTGAGTGGTTCAGATCTGGAATGTACTGTCTGAGAGTGTGATGGAGACTGGGTGAGTGGTTCAGATCTGGAATGTACTGTCTGAGAGTGTGTTGGAGACTGGGTGAGTGGTTCAGATCTGGAATGTACTGTCTGAGAGTGTGTTGGAGACTGGGTGAATGGTTCAGATCTGGAATGTACTGTCTGAGAGTGTGTTGGAGACTGGGTGAATGGTTCAGATCTGGAATGTACTGTCTGAGAGTGTGTTGGAGACTGGGTGAGTGGTTCAGATCTGGAATGCACTGCCTGAGAGTGTGTTGGAGACTGGGTGAGTGGTTCAGATCTGGAATGTACTGTCTGAGAGTGTGATGGAGACTGGGTGAATGGTTCAGATCTGGAATGTACTGTCTGAGAGTGTGTTGGAGACTGGGTGAATGGTTCAGATCTGGAATGTACTGTCTGAGAGTGTGTTGGAGACTGGGTGAGTGGTTCAGATCTGGAATGCACTGCCTGAGAGTGTGTTGGAGACTGGGTGAGTGGTTCAGATCTGGAATGTACTGTCTGAGAGTGTGATGGAGACTGGGTGAATGGTTCAGATCTGGAATGTACTGCCTGAGAGTGTGTTGGAGTCTGGGTGAGTGGTTCAGATCTGGAATGTACTGTCTGAGAGTGTGTTGGAGACTGGGTGAGTGGTTCAGATCTGGAATGCACTGCCTGAGATTGTATTGGAGACTGGGTGAGTGGTTCAGATCTGGAATGTACTGTCTGAGAGTGTATGGGAGACTGGGTGAGTGGTTCAGATCTGGAATGTACTGTCTGAGAGTGTGTTGGAGACTGGGTGAATGGTTCAGATCTGGAATGTACTGTCTGAGAGTGTGTTGGAGACTGGGTGAGTGGTTCAGATCTGGAATGTACTGTCTGAGAGTGTATGGGAGACTGGGTGAGTGGTTCAGATCTGGAATGCACTGCCTGAGATTGTATTGGAGACTGGGTGAGTGGTTCAGATCTGGAATGTACTGTCTGAGAGTGTATGGGAGACTGGGTGAGTGGTTCAGATCTGGAATGCACTGCCTGAGATTGTATTGGAGACTGGGTGAGTGGTTCAGATCTGGAATGCACTGCCTGAGATTGTATTGGAGACTGGGTGAGTGGTTCAGATCTGGAATGTACTGTCTGAGATTGTATTGGAGACTGGGTGAGTGGTTCAGATCTGGAATGTACTGTCTGAGAGTGTATGGGAGACTGGGTGAGTGGTTCAGATCTGGAATGTACTGTCTGAGAGTGTGTTGGAGACTGGGTGAGTGGTTCAGATCTGGAATGTACTGTCTGAGAGTGTGTTGGAGACTGGGTGAGTGGTTCAGATCTGGAATGCACTGCCTGAGATTGTATTGGAGACTGGGTGAGTAGTTCAGATCTGGAATGTACTGCCTGAGATTGTATTGGAGACTGGGTGAGTGGTTCAGATCTGGAATGTACTGTCTGAGAGTGTATGGGAGACTGGGTGAGTGGTTCAGATCTGGAATGTACTGTCTGAGAGTGTGTTGGAGACTGGGTGAGTGGTTCAGATCTGGAATGTACTGTCTGAGAGTGTATGGGAGACTGGGTGAGTGGTTCAGATCTGGAATGCACTGTCTGAGAGTATGTTGGAGACTGGGTGAGTGGTTCAGATCTGGAATGTACTGTCTGAGAGTGTATGGGAGACTGGGTGAGTGGTTCAGATCTGGAATGCACTGTCTGAGAGTATGTTGGAGACTGGGTGAGTGGTTCAGATCTGGAATGTACTGTCTGAGAGTGTAATGGAGACTGGGTGAGTGGTTCAGATCTGGAATGTACTGTCTGAGAGTGTGTTGGAGACTGGGTGAGTGGTTCAGATCTGGAATGTACTGTCTGAGAGTGTATGGGAGACTGGGTGAGTGGTTCAGATCTGGAATGTACTGTCTGAGAGTGTGTTGGAGACTGGGTGAGTGGTTCAGATCTGGAATGTACTGTCTGAGAGTGTATGGGAGACTGGGTGAGTGGTTCAGATCTGGAATGTACTGCCTGAGATTGTATTGGAGACTGGGTGAGTGGTTCAGATCTGGAATGTACTGTCTGAGAGTGTATGGGAGACTGGGTGAGTGGTTCAGATCTGGAATGTACTGTCTGAGAGTGTGTTGGAGACTGGGTGAATGGTTCAGATCTGGAATGTACTGTCTGAGAGTGTGTTGGAGACTGGGTGAGTGGTTCAGATCTGGAATGTACTGTCTGAGAGTGTATGGGAGACTGGGTGAGTGGTTCAGATCTGGAATGCACTGCCTGAGATTGTATTGGAGACTGGGTGAGTGGTTCAGATCTGGAATGTACTGTCTGAGAGTGTATGGGAGACTGGGTGAGTGGTTCAGATCTGGAATGCACTGCCTGAGATTGTATTGGAGACTGGGTGAGTGGTTCAGATCTGGAATGCACTGCCTGAGATTGTATTGGAGACTGGGTGAGTGGTTCAGATCTGGAATGTACTGTCTGAGATTGTATTGGAGACTGGGTGAGTGGTTCAGATCTGGAATGTACTGTCTGAGAGTGTATGGGAGACTGGGTGAGTGGTTCAGATCTGGAATGTACTGTCTGAGAGTGTGTTGGAGACTGGGTGAGTGGTTCAGATCTGGAATGTACTGTCTGAGAGTGTGTTGGAGACTGGGTGAGTGGTTCAGATCTGGAATGCACTGCCTGAGATTGTATTGGAGACTGGGTGAGTGGTTCAGATCTGGAATGTACTGCCTGAGATTGTATTGGAGACTGGGTGAGTGGTTCAGATCTGGAATGTACTGTCTGAGAGTGTATGGGAGACTGGGTGAGTGGTTCAGATCTGGAATGTACTGTCTGAGAGTGTGATGGAGACTGGGTGAATGGTTCAGATCTGGAATGTACTGTCTGAGAGTGTGTTGGAGACTGGGTGAATGGTTCAGATCTGGAATGTACTGTCTGAGAGTGTGTTGGAGACTGGGTGAGTGGTTCAGATCTGGAATGCACTGCCTGAGAGTGTGTTGGAGACTGGGTGAGTGGTTCAGATCTGGAATGTACTGTCTGAGAGTGTGATGGAGACTGGGTGAATGGTTCAGATCTGGAATGTACTGCCTGAGAGTGTGTTGGAGACTGGGTGAGTGGTTCAGATCTGGAATGTACTGTCTGAGAGTGTGTTGGAGACTGGGTGAGTGGTTCAGATCTGGAATGCACTGCCTGAGATTGTATTGGAGACTGGGTGAGTGGTTCAGATCTGGAATGTACTGTCTGAGAGTGTATGGGAGACTGGGTGAGTGGTTCAGATCTGGAATGTACTGTCTGAGAGTGTGTTGGAGACTGGGTGAATGGTTCAGATCTGGAATGTACTGTCTGAGAGTGTGTTGGAGACTGGGTGAGTGGTTCAGATCTGGAATGTACTGTCTGAGAGTGTATGGGAGACTGGGTGAGTGGTTCAGATCTGGAATGCACTGCCTGAGATTGTATTGGAGACTGGGTGAGTGGTTCAGATCTGGAATGTACTGTCTGAGAGTGTATGGGAGACTGGGTGAGTGGTTCAGATCTGGAATGCACTGCCTGAAATTGTATTGGAGACTGGGTGAGTGGTTCAGATCTGGAATGCACTGCCTGAGATTGTATTGGAGACTGGGTGAGTGGTTCAGATCTGGAATGTACTGTCTGAGATTGTATTGGAGACTGGGTGAGTGGTTCAGATCTGGAATGTACTGTCTGAGAGTGTATGGGAGACTGGGTGAGTGGTTCAGATCTGGAATGTACTGTCTGAGAGTGTGTTGGAGACTGGGTGAGTGGTTCAGATCTGGAATGTACTGTCTGAGAGTGTGTTGGAGACTGGGTGAATGGTTCAGATCTGGAATGTACTGTCTGAGAGTGTGTTGGAGACTGGGTGAGTGGTTCAGATCTGGAATGTACTGTCTGAGAGTGTGATGGAGACTGGGTGAATGGTTCAGATCTGGAATGTACTGTCTGAGAGTGTGTTGGAGACTGGGTGAGTGGTTCAGATCTGGAATGTACTGTCTGAGAGTGTATGGGAGACTGGGTGAGTGGTTCAGATCTGGAATGTACTGTCTGAGAGTGTATGGGAGACTGGGTGAGTGGTTCAGATCTGGAATGTACTGTCTGAGAGTGTGTTGGAGACTGGGTGAATGGTTCAGATCTGGAATGTACTGTCTGAGAGTGTGTTGGAGACTGGGTGAGTGGTTCAGATCTGGAATGTACTGCCTGAGATTGTATTGGAGACTGGGTGAGTGGTTCAGATCTGGAATGTACTGTCTGAGAGTGTATGGGAGACTGGGTGAGTGGTTCAGATCTGGAATGTACTGTCTGAGAGTGTGTTGGAGACTGGGTGAATGGTTCAGATCTGGAATCTACTGTCTGAGAGTGTATGGGAGACTGGGTGAGTGGTTCAGATCTGGAATGTACTGTCTGAGAGTATGTTGGAGACTGGGTGAATGGTTCAGATCTGGAATGCACTGTCTGAGAGTATGTTGGAGACTGGGTGAGTGGTTCAGATCTGGAATGTACTGTCTGAGAGTGTATGGGAGACTGGGTGAGTGGTTCAGATCTGGAATGCACTGTCTGAGAGTGTGTTGGAGACTGGGTGAGTGGTTCAGATCTGGAATGTACTGTCTGAGAGTGTGATGGAGACTGGGTGAATGGTTCAGATCTGGAATGCACTGTCTGAGAGTATGTTGGAGACTGGGTGAGTGGTTCAGATCTGGAATGTACTGTCTGAGAGTGTGTTGGAGACTGGGTGAGTGGTTCAGATCTGGAATGCACTGTCTGAGAGTATGTTGGAGACTGGGTGAGTGGTTCAGATCTGGAATGTACTGTCTGAGAGTGTGTTGGAGACTGGGTGAGTGGTTCAGATCTGGAATGTACTGTCTGAGAGTGTGATGGAGACTGGGTGAGTGGTTCAGATCTGGAATGTACTGTCTGAGAGTGTGTTGGAGACTGGGTGAGTGGTTCAGATCTGGAATGTACTCTCTGAGAGTGTGTTGGAGACTGGGTGAGTGGTTCAGATCTGGAATGTACTGTCTGAGAGTGTGATGGAGACTGGGTGAGTGGTTCAGATCTGGAATGTACTGTCTGAGAGTGTGTTGGAGACTGGGTGAGTGGTTCAGATCTGGAATGTACTGTCTGAGAGTGTGTTGGAGACTGGGTGAATGGTTCAGATCTGGAATGTACTGTCTGAGAGTGTGTTGGAGACTGGGTGAATGGTTCAGATCTGGAATGTACTGTCTGAGAGTGTGTTGGAGACTGGGTGAGTGGTTCAGATCTGGAATGCACTGCCTGAGAGTGTGTTGGAGACTGGGTGAGTGGTTCAGATCTGGAATGTACTGTCTGAGAGTGTGATGGAGACTGGGTGAATGGTTCAGATCTGGAATGTACTGTCTGAGAGTGTGTTGGAGACTGGGTGAATGGTTCAGATCTGGAATGTACTGTCTGAGAGTGTGTTGGAGACTGGGTGAGTGGTTCAGATCTGGAATGCACTGCCTGAGAGTGTGTTGGAGACTGGGTGAGTGGTTCAGATCTGGAATGTACTGTCTGAGAGTGTGATGGAGACTGGGTGAATGGTTCAGATCTGGAATGTACTGCCTGAGAGTGTGTTGGAGTCTGGGTGAGTGGTTCAGATCTGGAATGTACTGTCTGAGAGTGTGTTGGAGACTGGGTGAGTGGTTCAGATCTGGAATGCACTGCCTGAGATTGTATTGGAGACTGGGTGAGTGGTTCAGATCTGGAATGTACTGTCTGAGAGTGTATGGGAGACTGGGTGAGTGGTTCAGATCTGGAATGTACTGTCTGAGAGTGTGTTGGAGACTGGGTGAATGGTTCAGATCTGGAATGTACTGTCTGAGAGTGTGTTGGAGACTGGGTGAGTGGTTCAGATCTGGAATGTACTGTCTGAGAGTGTATGGGAGACTGGGTGAGTGGTTCAGATCTGGAATGCACTGCCTGAGATTGTATTGGAGACTGGGTGAGTGGTTCAGATCTGGAATGTACTGTCTGAGAGTGTATGGGAGACTGGGTGAGTGGTTCAGATCTGGAATGCACTGCCTGAGATTGTATTGGAGACTGGGTGAGTGGTTCAGATCTGGAATGCACTGCCTGAGATTGTATTGGAGACTGGGTGAGTGGTTCAGATCTGGAATGTACTGTCTGAGATTGTATTGGAGACTGGGTGAGTGGTTCAGATCTGGAATGTACTGTCTGAGAGTGTATGGGAGACTGGGTGAGTGGTTCAGATCTGGAATGTACTGTCTGAGAGTGTGTTGGAGACTGGGTGAGTGGTTCAGATCTGGAATGTACTGTCTGAGAGTGTGTTGGAGACTGGGTGAGTGGTTCAGATCTGGAATGCACTGCCTGAGATTGTATTGGAGACTGGGTGAGTAGTTCAGATCTGGAATGTACTGCCTGAGATTGTATTGGAGACTGGGTGAGTGGTTCAGATCTGGAATGTACTGTCTGAGAGTGTATGGGAGACTGGGTGAGTGGTTCAGATCTGGAATGTACTGTCTGAGAGTGTGTTGGAGACTGGGTGAGTGGTTCAGATCTGGAATGTACTGTCTGAGAGTGTATGGGAGACTGGGTGAGTGGTTCAGATCTGGAATGCACTGTCTGAGAGTATGTTGGAGACTGGGTGAGTGGTTCAGATCTGGAATGTACTGTCTGAGAGTGTATGGGAGACTGGGTGAGTGGTTCAGATCTGGAATGCACTGTCTGAGAGTATGTTGGAGACTGGGTGAGTGGTTCAGATCTGGAATGTACTGTCTGAGGGTGTAATGGAGACTGGGTGAGTGGTTCAGATCTGGAATGTACTGTCTGAGAGTGTGTTGGAGACTGGGTGAGTGGTTCAGATCTGGAATGTACTGTCTGAGAGTGTATGGGAGACTGGGTGAGTGGTTCAGATCTGGAATGTACTGTCTGAGAGTGTGTTGGAGACTGGGTGAGTGGTTCAGATCTGGAATGTACTGTCTGAGAGTGTATGGGAGACTGGGTGAGTGGTTCAGATCTGGAATGTACTGCCTGAGATTGTATTGGAGACTGGGTGAGTGGTTCAGATCTGGAATGTACTGTCTGAGAGTGTATGGGAGACTGGGTGAGTGGTTCAGATCTGGAATGTACTGTCTGAGAGTGTGTTGGAGACTGGGTGAATGGTTCAGATCTGGAATGTACTGTCTGAGAGTGTGTTGGAGACTGGGTGAGTGGTTCAGATCTGGAATGTACTGTCTGAGAGTGTATGGGAGACTGGGTGAGTGGTTCAGATCTGGAATGCACTGCCTGAGATTGTATTGGAGACTGGGTGAGTGGTTCAGATCTGGAATGTACTGTCTGAGAGTGTATGGGAGACTGGGTGAGTGGTTCAGATCTGGAATGCACTGCCTGAGATTGTATTGGAGACTGGGTGAGTGGTTCAGATCTGGAATGCACTGCCTGAGATTGTATTGGAGACTGGGTGAGTGGTTCAGATCTGGAATGTACTGTCTGAGATTGTATTGGAGACTGGGTGAGTGGTTCAGATCTGGAATGTACTGTCTGAGAGTGTATGGGAGACTGGGTGAGTGGTTCAGATCTGGAATGTACTGTCTGAGAGTGTGTTGGAGACTGGGTGAGTGGTTCAGATCTGGAATGTACTGTCTGAGAGTGTGTTGGAGACTGGGTGAGTGGTTCAGATCTGGAATGCACTGCCTGAGATTGTATTGGAGACTGGGTGAGTGGTTCAGATCTGGAATGTACTGCCTGAGATTGTATTGGAGACTGGGTGAGTGGTTCAGATCTGGAATGTACTGTCTGAGAGTGTATGGGAGACTGGGTGAGTGGTTCAGATCTGGAATGTACTGTCTGAGAGTGTGTTGGAGACTGGGTGAGTGGTTCAGATCTGGAATGTACTGTCTGAGAGTGTATGGGAGACTGGGTGAGTGGTTCAGATCTGGAATGCACTGTCTGAGAGTATGTTGGAGACTGGGTGAGTGGTTCAGATCTGGAATGTACTGTCTGAGAGTGTATGGGAGACTGGGTGAGTGGTTCAGATCTGGAATGCACTGTCTGAGAGTATGTTGGAGACTGGGTGAGTGGTTCAGATCTGGAATGTACTGTCTGAGAGTGTATGGGAGACTGGGTGAGTGGTTCAGATCTGGAATGTACTGTCTGAGAGTGTGTTGGAGACTGGGTGAGTGGTTCAGATCTGGAATGTACTGTCTGAGAGTGTATGGGAGACTGGGTGAGTGGTTCAGATCTGGAATGTACTGTCTGAGAGTGTGTTGGAGACTGGGTGAGTGGTTCAGATCTGGAATGTACTGTCTGAGAGTGTATGGGAGACTGGGTGAGTGGTTCAGATCTGGAATGTACTGTCTGAGAGTGTGTTGGAGACTGGGTGAGTGGTTCAGATCTGGAATGTACTGTCTGAGAGTGTGTTGGAGACTGGGTGAGTGGTTCAGATCTGGAATGTACTGTCTGAGAGTGTGTTGGAGACTGGGTGAGTGGTTCAGATCTGGAATGCACTGTCTGATAGTATGTTGGAGACTGGGTGAGTGGTTCAGATCTGGAATGTACTGTCTGAGAGTGTATGGGAGACTGGGTGAGTGGTTCAGATCTGGAATGTACTGTCTGAGAGTGTATGGGAGACTGGGTGAGTGGTTCAGATCTGGAATGTACTGTCTGAGAGTGTGTTGGAGACTGGGTGAGTGGTTCAGATCTGGAATGTACTGTCTGAGAGTATGTTGGAGACTGGGTGAGTGGTTCAGATCTGGAATGTACTGTCTGAGAGTGTGTTGGAGACTGGGTGAGTGGTTCAGATCTGGAATGTACTGTCTGAGAGTATGTTGGAGACTGGGTGAGTGGTTCAGATCTGGAATGTACTGTCTGAGAGTGTGTTGGAGACTGGGTGAGTGGTTCAGATCTGGAATGTACTGTCTGAGAGTGTGTTGGAGACTGGGTGAGTGGTTCAGATCTGGAATGCACTGTCTGAGAGTATGTTGGAGACTGGGTGAGTGGTTCAGATCTGGAATGTACTGTCTGAGAGTGTATGGGAGACTGGGTGAGTGGTTCAGATCTGGAATGTACTGTCTGAGAGTGTGTTGGAGACTGGGTGAATGGTTCAGATCTGGAATGTACTGTCTGAGAGTATGTTGGAGACTGGGTGAGTGGTTCAGATCTGGAATGTACTGTCTGAGAGTGTGTTGGAGACTGGGTGAGTGGTTCAGATCTGGAATGTACTGTCTGAGAGTGTGTTGGAGACTGGGTGAGTGGTTCAGATCTGGAATGTACTGTCTGAGAGTATGTTGGAGACTGGGTGAGTGGTTCAGATCTGGAATGTACTCTCTGAGAGTGTGTTGGAGACTGGGTGAGTGGTTCAGATCTGGAATGTACTGTCTGAGAGTGTGTTGGAGACTGGGTGAGTGGTTCAGATCTGGAATGCACTGTCTGAGAGTATGTTGGAGACTGGGTGAGTGGTTCAGATCTGGAATGTACTGTCTGAGAGTGTATGGGAGACTGGGTGAGTGGTTCAGATCTGGAATGTACTGTCTGAGAGTGTGTTGGAGACTGGGTGAATGGTTCAGATCTGGAATGTACTGTCTGAGAGTGTATGGGTGACTGGGTGAGTGGTTCAGATCTGGAATGTACTGTCTGAGAGTGTATGGGAGACTGGGTGAGTGGTTCAGATCTGGAATGTACTCTCTGAGAGTGTCTGGGAGACTGGGTGAGTGGTTCAGATCTGGAATGTACTGTCTGAGAGTGTGTTGGAGAGTGGGTGAGTGGTTCAGATCTGGAATGTACTGCCTGAGAGTGTGTTGGAGACTGGGTGAGTGGTTCAGATCTGGAATGTACTGTCTGAGAGTGTGTTGGAGACTGGGTGAGTGGTTCAGATCTGGAATGTACTGTCTGAGAGTGTGTTGAAGACTGGGTGAGTGGTTCAGATCTGGAATGTACTGTCTGAGAGTGTGATGGAGACTGGGTGAATGGTTCAGATCTGGAATGTACTGTCTGAGAGTGTGTTGGAGACTGGGTGAGTGGTTCAGATCTGGAATGTACTGTCTGAGAGTGTGATGGAGACTGGGTGAATGGTTCAGATCTGGAATGTACTGTCTGAGAGTGTGATGGAGACTGGGTGAATGGTTCAGATCTGGAATGTACTGTCTGAGAGTGTGTTGGAGACTGGGTGAGTGGTTCAGATCTGGAATGTACTGTCTGAGAGTGTGATGGAGACTGGGTGAATGGTTCAGATCTGGAATGTACTGTCTGAGAGTGTGTTGGAGACTGGGTGAGTGGTTCAGATCTGGAATGTACTGTCTGAGAGTGTATGGGAGACTGGGTGAGTGGTTCAGATCTGGAATGTACTGTCTGAGAGTGTATGGGAGACTGGGTGAGTGGTTCAGATCTGGAATGTACTGTCTGAGAGTGTGTTGGAGACTGGGTGAATGGTTCAGATCTGGAATGTACTGTCTGAGAGTGTGTTGGAGACTGGGTGAGTGGTTCAGATCTGGAATGTACTGCCTGAGATTGTATTGGAGACTGGGTGAGTGGTTCAGATCTGGAATGTACTGTCTGAGAGTGTATGGGAGACTGGGTGAGTGGTTCAGATCTGGAATGTACTGTCTGAGAGTGTGTTGGAGACTGGGTGAATGGTTCAGATCTGGAATCTACTGTCTGAGAGTGTATGGGAGACTGGGTGAGTGGTTCAGATCTGGAATGTACTGTCTGAGAGTATGTTGGAGACTGGGTGAATGGTTCAGATCTGGAATGCACTGTCTGAGAGTATGTTGGAGACTGGGTGAGTGGTTCAGATCTGGAATGTACTGTCTGAGAGTGTATGGGAGACTGGGTGAGTGGTTCAGATCTGGAATGCACTGTCTGAGAGTGTGTTGGAGACTGGGTGAGTGGTTCAGATCTGGAATGTACTGTCTGAGAGTGTGATGGAGACTGGGTGAATGGTTCAGATCTGGAATGCACTGTCTGAGAGTATGTTGGAGACTGGGTGAGTGGTTCAGATCTGGAATGTACTGTCTGAGAGTGTGTTGGAGACTGGGTGAGTGGTTCAGATCTGGAATGCACTGTCTGAGATTATGTTGGAGACTGGGTGAGTGGTTCAGATCTGGAATGTACTGTCTGAGAGTGTGTTGGAGACTGGGTGAGTGGTTCAGATCTGGAATGTACTGTCTGAGAGTGTGATGGAGACTGGGTGAGTGGTTCAGATCTGGAATGTACTGTCTGAGAGTGTGTTGGAGACTGGGTGAGTGGTTCAGATCTGGAATGTACTGTCTGAGAGTGTGTTGGAGACTGGGTGAGTGGTTCAGATCTGGAATGTACTGTCTGAGAGTGTGATGGAGACTGGGTGAGTGGTTCAGATCTGGAATGTACTGTCTGAGAGTGTGCTGGAGACTGGGTGAGTGGTTCAGATCTGGAATGTACTGTCTGAGAGTGTGTTGGAGACTGGGTGAATGGTTCAGATCTGGAATGTACTGTCTGAGAGTGTGTTGGAGACTGGGTGAATGGTTCAGATCTGGAATGTACTGTCTGAGAGTGTGTTGGAGACTGGGTGAGTGGTTCAGATCTGGAATGCACTGCCTGAGAGTGTGTTGGAGACTGGGTGAGTGGTTCAGATCTGGAATGTACTGTCTGAGAGTGTGATGGAGACTGGGTGAATGGTTCAGATCTGGAATGTACTGTCTGAGAGTGTGTTGGAGACTGGGTGAATGGTTCAGATCTGGAATGTACTGTCTGAGAGTGTGTTGGAGACTGGGTGAGTGTTCAGATCTGGAATGCACTGCCTGAGAGTGTGTTGGAGACTGGGTGAGTGGTTCAGATCTGGAATGTACTGTCTGAGAGTGTGATGGAGACTGGGTGAATGGTTCAGATCTGGAATGTACTGCCTGAGAGTGTGTTGGAGACTGGGTGAGTGGTTCAGATCTGGAATGTACTGTCTGAGAGTGTGTTGGAGACTGGGTGAGTGGTTCAGATCTGGAATGCACTGCCTGAGATTGTATTGGAGACTGGGTGAGTGGTTCAGATCTGGAATGTACTGTCTGAGAGTGTATGGGAGACTGGGTGAGTGGTTCAGATCTGGAATGTACTGTCTGAGAGTGTGTTGGAGACTGGGTGAATGGTTCAGATCTGGAATGTACTGTCTGAGAGTGTGTTGGAGACTGGGTGAGTGGTTCAGATCTGGAATGTACTGTCTGAGAGTGTATGGGAGACTGGGTGAGTGGTTCAGATCTGGAATGCACTGCCTGAGATTGTATTGGAGACTGGGTGAGTGGTTCAGATCTGGAATGTACTGTCTGAGAGTGTATGGGAGACTGGGTGAGTGGTTCAGATCTGGAATGCACTGCCTGAGATTGTATTGGAGACTGGGTGAGTGGTTCAGATCTGGAATGCACTGCCTGAGATTGTATTGGAGACTGGGTGAGTGGTTCAGATCTGGAATGTACTGTCTGAGATTGTATTGGAGACTGGGTGAGTGGTTCAGATCTGGAATGTACTGTCTGAGAGTGTATGGGAGACTGGGTGAGTGGTTCAGATCTGGAATGTACTGTCTGAGAGTGTGTTGGAGACTGGGTGAGTGGTTCAGATCTGGAATGTACTGTCTGAGAGTGTGTTGGAGACTGGGTGAGTGGTTCAGATCTGGAATGCACTTCCTGAGATTGTATTGGAGACTGGGTGAGTGGTTCAGATCTGGAATGTACTGCCTGAGATTGTATTGGAGACTGGGTGAGTGGTTCAGATCTGGAATGTACTGTCTGAGAGTGTATGGGAGACTGGGTGAGTGGTTCAGATCTGGAATGTACTGTCTGAGAGTGTGTTGGAGACTGGGTGAATGGTTCAGATCTGGAATGTACTGTCTGAGAGTGTGTTGGAGACTGGGTGAGTGGTTCAGATCTGGAATGTACTGTCTGAGAGTGTATGGGAGACTGGGTGAGTGGTTCAGATCTGGAATGCACTGCCTGAGATTGTATTGGAGACTGGGTGAGTGGTTCAGATCTGGAATGTACTGTCTGAGAGTGTATGGGAGACTGGGTGAGTGGTTCAGATCTGGAATGCACTGCCTGAGATTGTATTGGAGACTGGGTGAGTGGTTCAGATCTGGAATGCACTGCCTGAGATTGTATTGGAGACTGGGTGAGTGGTTCAGATCTGGAATGTACTGTCTGAGATTGTATTGGAGACTGGGTGAGTGGTTCAGATCTGGAATGTACTGTCTGAGAGTGTATGGGAGACTGGGTGAGTGGTTCAGATCTGGAATGTACTGTCTGAGAGTGTGTTGGAGACTGGGTGAGTGGTTCAGATCTGGAATGTACTGTCTGAGAGTGTGTTGGAGACTGGGTGAGTGGTTCAGATCTGGAATGCACTGCCTGAGATTGTATTGGAGACTGGGTGAGTGGTTCAGATCTGGAATGTACTGCCTGAGATTGTATTGGAGACTGGGTGAGTGGTTCAGATCTGGAATGTACTGTCTGAGAGTGTATGGGAGACTGGGTGAGTGGTTCAGATCTGGAATGTACTGTCTGAGAGTGTGTTGGAGACTGGGTGAGTGGTTCAGATCTGGAATGTACTGTCTGAGAGTGTATGGGAGACTGGGTGAGTGGTTCAGATCTGGAATGCACTGTCTGAGAGTATGTTGGAGACTGGGTGAGTGGTTCAGATCTGGAATGTACTGTCTGAGAGTGTATGGGAGACTGGGTGAGTGGTTCAGATCTGGAATGCACTGTCTGAGAGTATGTTGGAGACTGGGTGAGTGGTTCAGATCTGGAATGTACTGTCTGAGAGTGTATGGGAGACTGGGTGAGTGGTTCAGATCTGGAATGTACTGTCTGAGAGTGTGTTGGAGACTGGGTGAGTGGTTCAGATCTGGAATGTACTGTCTGAGAGTGTATGGGAGACTGGGTGAGTGGTTCAGATCTGGAATGTACTGTCTGAGAGTGTGTTGGAGACTGGGTGAGTGGTTCAGATCTGGAATGTACTGTCTGAGAGTGTATGGGAGACTGGGTGAGTGGTTCAGATCTGGAATGTACTGTCTGAGAGTGTGTTGGAGACTGGGTGAGTGGTTCAGATCTGGAATGTACTGTCTGAGAGTGTGTTGGAGACTGGGTGAGTGGTTCAGATCTGGAATGTACTGTCTGAGAGTGTGTTGGAGACTGGGTGAGTGGTTCAGATCTGGAATGCACTGTCTGAGAGTATGTTGGAGACTGGGTGAGTGGTTCAGATCTGGAATGTACTGTCTGAGAGTGTATGGGAGACCGGGTGAGTGGTTCAGATCTGGAATGTACTGTCTGAGAGTGTATGGGAGACTGGGTGAGTGGTTCAGATCTGGAATGTACTGTCTGAGAGTGTGTTGGAGACTGGGTGAGTGGTTCAGATCTGGAATGTACTGTCTGAGAGTATGTTGGAGACTGGGTGAGTGGTTCAGATCTGGAATGTACTGTCTGAGAGTGTGTTGGAGACTGGGTGAGTGGTTCAGATCTGGAATGTACTGTCTGAGAGTATGTTGGAGACTGGGTGAGTGGTTCAGATCTGGAATGTACTGTCTGAGAGTGTGTTGGAGACTGGGTGAGTGGTTCAGATCTGGAATGTACTGTCTGAGAGTGTGTTGGAGACTGGGTGAGTGGTTCAGATCTGGAATGCACTGTCTGAGAGTATGTTGGAGACTGGGTGAGTGGTTCAGATCTGGAATGTACTGTCTGAGAGTGTATGGGAGACTGGGTGAGTGGTTCAGATCTGGAATGTACTGTCTGAGAGTGTGTTGGAGACTGGGTGAATGGTTCAGATCTGGAATGTACTGTCTGAGAGTATGTTGGAGACTGGGTGAGTGGTTCAGATCTGGAATGTACTGTCTGAGAGTGTGTTGGAGACTGGGTGAGTGGTTCAGATCTGGAATGTACTGTCTGAGAGTGTGTTGGAGACTGGGTGAGTGGTTCAGATCTGGAATGTACTGTCTGAGAGTATGTTGGAGACTGGGTGAGTGGTTCAGATCTGGAATGTACTCTCTGAGAGTGTGTTGGAGACTGGGTGAGTGGTTCAGATCTGGAATGTACTGTCTGAGAGTGTGTTGGAGACTGGGTGAGTGGTTCAGATCTGGAATGCACTGTCTGAGAGTATGTTGGAGACTGGGTGAGTGGTTCAGATCTGGAATGTACTGTCTGAGATTGTATGGGAGACTGGGTGAGTGGTTCAGATCTGGAATGTACTGTCTGAGAGTGTGTTGGAGACTGGGTGAATGGTTCAGATCTGGAATGTACTGTCTGAGAGTGTATGGGAGACTGGGTGAGTGGTTCAGATCTGGAATGTACTGTCTGAGAGTGTATGGGAGACTGGGTGAGTGGTTCAGATCTGGAATGTACTGTCTGAGAGTGTATGGGAGACTGGGTGAGTGGTTCAGATCTGGAATGTACTGTCTGAGAGTGTGTTGGAGACTGGGTGAATGGTTCAGATCTGGAATGCACTGTCTGAGAGTGTGTTGGAGACTGGGTGAATGGTTCAGATCTGGAATGTACTGTCTGAGAGTGTGTTGGAGACTGGGTGAGTGGTTCAGATCTGGAATGTACTGTCTGAGAGTGTGTTGGAGACTGGGTGAATGGTTCAGATCTGGAATGCACTGTCTGAGAGTGTGTTGGAGACTGGGTGAATGGTTCAGATCTGGAATGTACTGTCTGAGAGTGTGTTGGAGACTGGGTGAGTGGTTCAGATCTGGAATGTACTGTCTGAGAGTGTGTTGGAGACTGGGTGAATGGTTCAGATCTGGAATGTACTGTCTGAGAGTGTGTTGGAGACTGGGTGAATGGTTCAGATCTGGAATGCACTGTCTGAGAGTGTGTTGGAGACTGGGTGAATGGTTCAGATCTGGAATGCACTGTCTGAGAGTGTGTTGGAGACTGGGTGAATGGTTCAGATCTGGAATGTACTGTCTGAGAGTGTGTTGGAGACTGGGTGAGTGGTTCAGATCTGGAATGCACTGCCTGAGATTGTATTGGAGACTGGGTGAGTGGTTCAGATCTGGAATGTACTGTCTGAGAGTGTGTTGGAGACTGGGTGAATGGTTCAGTTCTGGAATGTACTGTCTGAAAGTGTGTTGGAGACTGGGTGAATGGTTCAGATCTGGAATGTACTGTCTGAGAGTGTATTGGAGACTGGGTGAGTGGTTCAGATCTGGAATGCACTGTCTGAGAGTATGTTGGAGACTGGGTGAGTGGTTCAGATCTGGAATGTACTGTCTGAGAGTGTGTTGGAGACTGGGTGAATGGTTCAGATCTGGAATGCACTGTCTGAGAGTATGTTGGAGACTGGGTGAGTGGTTCAGATCTGGAATGTACTGTCTGAGAGTGTGTTGGAGACTGGGTGAATGGTTCAGATCTGGAATGTACTGTCTGAGAGTGTGTTGGAGACTGGGTGAATGGTTCAGATCTGGAATGTACTGTCTGAGAGTGTGTTGGAGACTGGGTGAGTGGTTCAGATCTGGAATGCACTGCCTGAGATTGTATTGGAGACTGGGTGAGTGGTTCAGATCTGGAATGTACTGTCTGAGAGTGTGTTGGAGACTGGGTGAGTGGTTCAGATCTGGAATGCACTGCCTGAGAGTGTGTTGGAGACTGGGTGAGTGGTTCAGATCTGGAATGTACTGTCTGAGAGTGTGTTGGAGACTGGGTGAGTGGTTCAGATCTGGAATGCACTGCCTGAGAGTGTGTTGGAGACTGGGTGAATGGTTCAGATCTGGAATGTACTGTCTGAGAGTGTGTTGGAGACTGGGTGAATGGTTCAGATCTGGAATGTACTGCCTGAGAGTGTGTTGGAGACTGGGTGAATGGTTCAGATCTGGAATGCACTGTCTGAGAGTGTGTTGGAGACTGGGTGAATGGTTCAGATCTGGAATGTACTGTCTGAGAGTGTGTTGGAGACTGGGTGAGTGGTTCAGATCTGGAATGCACTGTCTGAGAGTGTATTGGAGACTGGGTGAGTGGTTCAGATCTGGAATGCACTGTCTGAGAGTGTGTTGGAGACTGGGTGAATGGTTCAGATCTGGAATGTACTGTCTGAGAGTGTGTTGGAGACTGGGTGAGTGGTTCAGATCTGGAATGTACTGTCTGAGAGTGTGTTGGAGACTGGGTGAGTGGTTCAGATCTGGAATGCACTGCCTGAGAGTGTGTTGGAGACTGGGTGAATGGTTCAGATCTGGAATGTACTGTCTGAGAGTGTGTTGGAGACTGGGTGAATGGTTCAGATCTGGAATGTACTGCCTGAGAGTGTGTTGGAGACTGGGTGAATGGTTCAGATCTGGAATGCACTGTCTGAGAGTATGTTGGAGACTAGGTGAATGGTTCAGATCTGGAATGTACTGTCTGAGAGTGTGTTGGAGACTGGGTGAGTGGTTCAGATCTGGAATGCACTGTCTGAGAGTGTGTTGGAGACTGGGTGAGTAGTTCAGATCTGGAATATACTGTCTGAGAGTGTGTTGGAGACTAGGTGAATGGTTCAGATCTGGAATGTACTGTCTGAGAGTATGTTGGAGACTGGTCGAGTGGTTCAGATCTGGAATGTACTGTCTGAGAGTGTATTGGAGACTGGGCGAGTGGTTCAGATCTGGAATGTACTGTCTGAGAGTGTATTGGAGACTGGGTGAGTGGTTCAGATCTGGAATGTACTGTCTGAGAGTGTGTTGGAGACTGGGTGAATGGTTCAGATCTTGAATGCACTGTCTGAGAGTATGTTGGAGACTGGGTGAGTGGTTCAGATCTGGAATGCACTGTCTGAGAGTGTGTTGGAGACTGGGTGAGTGGTTCAGATCTGGAATGCACTGTCTGAGAGTGTGTTGGAGACTGGGTGAATGGTTCAGATCTGAAATCTACTGTCTGAGAGTGTGTTGGAGACTGGGTGAGTGGTTCAGATCTGGAATGCACTGTCTGAGAGTGTGTTGGAGACTGGGTGAGTGGTTCAGATCTGGAATGTACTGTCTGAGAGTGTGTTGGAGACTGGGTGAGTGGTTCAGATCTGGAATGTACTGCCTGAGAGTGTGTTGGAGACTGGGTGAGTGGTTCAGATCTGGAATGTACTGCCTGAGAGTGTGTTGGAGACTGGGTGAGTGGTTCAGATCTGGAATGTACTGTCTGAGAGTGTGTTGGTGGCTGGGTGAGTGGTTCAGATCTGGAATGCACTGCCTGAGAGTGTGTTGGAGACTGGGTGAGTGGTTCAGATCTGGAATGCACTGTCTGAGAGTGTGTTGGAGACTGGGTGAGTGGTTCAGATCTGGAATGTACTGTCTGAGAGTGTGTTGGAGACTGGGTGAGTGGTTCAGATCTGGAATGCACTGCCTGAGAGTGTGTTGGAGACTGGGTGAGTGGTTCAGATCTGGAATGCACTGTCTGAGAGTGTGTTGGAGACTAGGTGAGTGATTCAGATCTGGAATGTACTGTCTGAGAGTGTGTTGGAGACTCTGTGAGTGGTTCAGATCTGGAATGCACTGTCTGAGAGTGTGTTGGAGACTGGGTGAGTGGTTCAGATCTGGAATGTACTGTCTGAGAGTATGTTGGAGACTGGGTGAGTGGTTCAGATCTGGAATGCACTGTCTGAGAGTGTATTGGAGACTGGGTGAATGGTTCAGATCTGGAATGTACTGCCTGAGAGTGTGTTGGAGACTGGGTGAATGGTTCAGATCTGGAATGCACTGTCTGAGAGTATGTTGGAGACTGGGTGAGTGGTTCAGATCTGGAATGTACTGTCTGAGAGTGTGTTGGAGACTGGGTGAGTGGTTCAGATCTGGAATGTACTGTCTGAGAGTATGTTGGAGACTGGGTGAGTGGTTCAGATCTGGAATGTACTGTCTGAGAGTGTGTTGGAGACTGGGTGAGTGGTTCAGATCTGGAATGTACTGTCTGAGAGTGTGTTGGAGACTGGGTGAGTGGTTCAGATCTGGAATGCACTGTCTGAGAGTATGTTGGAGACTGGGTGAGTGGTTCAGATCTGGAATGTACTGTCTGAGAGTGTATGGGAGACTGGGTGAGTGGTTCAGATCTGGAATGTACTGTCTGAGAGTGTGTTGGAGACTGGGTGAATGGTTCAGATCTGGAATGTACTGTCTGAGAGTATGTTGGAGACTGGGTGAGTGGTTCAGATCTGGAATGTACTGTCTGAGAGTGTGTTGGAGACTGGGTGAGTGGTTCAGATCTGGAATGTACTGTCTGAGAGTGTGTTGGAGACTGGGTGAGTGGTTCAGATCTGGAATGTACTGTCTGAGAGTATGTTGGAGACTGGGTGAGTGGTTCAGATCTGGAATGTACTCTCTGAGAGTGTGTTGGAGACTGGGTGAGTGGTTCAGATCTGGAATGTACTGTCTGAGAGTGTGTTGGAGACTGGGTGAGTGGTTCAGATCTGGAATGCACTGTCTGAGAGTATGTTGGAGACTGGGTGAGTGGTTCAGATCTGGAATGTACTGTCTGAGATTGTATGGGAGACTGGGTGAGTGGTTCAGATCTGGAATGTACTGTCTGAGAGTGTGTTGGAGACTGGGTGAATGGTTCAGATCTGGAATGTACTGTCTGAGAGTGTATGGGAGACTGGGTGAGTGGTTCAGATCTGGAATGTACTGTCTGAGAGTGTATGGGAGACTGGGTGAGTGGTTCAGATCTGGAATGTACTGTCTGAGAGTGTATGGGAGACTGGGTGAGTGGTTCAGATCTGGAATGTACTGTCTGAGAGTGTGTTGGAGACTGGGTGAATGGTTCAGATCTGGAATGCACTGTCTGAGAGTGTGTTGGAGACTGGGTGAATGGTTCAGATCTGGAATGTACTGTCTGAGAGTGTGTTGGAGACTGGGTGAGTGGTTCAGATCTGGAATGTACTGTCTGAGAGTGTGTTGGAGACTGGGTGAATGGTTCAGATCTGGAATGCACTGTCTGAGAGTGTGTTGGAGACTGGGTGAATGGTTCAGATCTGGAATGTACTGTCTGAGAGTGTGTTGGAGACTGGGTGAGTGGTTCAGATCTGGAATGTACTGTCTGAGAGTGTGTTGGAGACTGGGTGAATGGTTCAGATCTGGAATGTACTGTCTGAGAGTGTGTTGGAGACTGGGTGAATGGTTCAGATCTGGAATGCACTGTCTGAGAGTGTGTTGGAGACTGGGTGAATGGTTCAGATCTGGAATGCACTGTCTGAGAGTGTGTTGGAGACTGGGTGAATGGTTCAGATCTGGAATGTACTGTCTGAGAGTGTGTTGGAGACTGGGTGAGTGGTTCAGATCTGGAATGCACTGCCTGAGATTGTATTGGAGACTGGGTGAGTGGTTCAGATCTGGAATGTACTGTCTGAGAGTGTGTTGGAGACTGGGTGAATGGTTCAGTTCTGGAATGTACTGTCTGAAAGTGTGTTGGAGACTGGGTGAATGGTTCAGATCTGGAATGTACTGTCTGAGAGTGTATTGGAGACTGGGTGAGTGGTTCAGATCTGGAATGCACTGTCTGAGAGTATGTTGGAGACTGGGTGAGTGGTTCAGATCTGGAATGTACTGTCTGAGAGTGTGTTGGAGACTGGGTGAATGGTTCAGATCTGGAATGCACTGTCTGAGAGTATGTTGGAGACTGGGTGAGTGGTTCAGATCTGGAATGTACTGTCTGAGAGTGTGTTGGAGACTGGGTGAATGGTTCAGATCTGGAATGTACTGTCTGAGAGTGTGTTGGAGACTGGGTGAATGGTTCAGATCTGGAATGTACTGTCTGAGAGTGTGTTGGAGACTGGGTGAGTGGTTCAGATCTGGAATGCACTGCCTGAGATTGTATTGGAGACTGGGTGAGTGGTTCAGATCTGGAATGTACTGTCTGAGAGTGTGTTGGAGACTGGGTGAGTGGTTCAGATCTGGAATGCACTGCCTGAGAGTGTGTTGGAGACTGGGTGAGTGGTTCAGATCTGGAATGTACTGTCTGAGAGTGTGTTGGAGACTGGGTGAGTGGTTCAGATCTGGAATGCACTGCCTGAGAGTGTGTTGGAGACTGGGTGAATGGTTCAGATCTGGAATGTACTGTCTGAGAGTGTGTTGGAGACTGGGTGAATGGTTCAGATCTGGAATGTACTGCCTGAGAGTGTGTTGGAGACTGGGTGAATGGTTCAGATCTGGAATGCACTGTCTGAGAGTGTGTTGGAGACTGGGTGAATGGTTCAGATCTGGAATGTACTGTCTGAGAGTGTGTTGGAGACTGGGTGAGTGGTTCAGATCTGGAATGTACTGTCTGAGAGTGTATTGGAGACTGGGTGAGTGGTTCAGATCTGGAATGCACTGCCTGAGAGTGTGTTGGAGACTGGGTGAATGGTTCAGATCTGGAATGTACTGTCTGAGAGTGTGTTGGAGACTGGGTGAATGGTTCAGATCTGGAATGTACTGCCTGAGAGTGTGTTGGAGACTGGGTGAATGGTTCAGATCTGGAATGCACTGTCTGAGAGTATGTTGGAGACTAGGTGAATGGTTCAGATCTGGAATGTACTGTCTGAGAGTGTGTTGGAGACTGGGTGAGTGGTTCAGATCTGGAATGCACTGTCTGAGAGTGTGTTGGAGACTGGGTGAGTAGTTCAGATCTGGAATATACTGTCTGAGAGTGTGTTGGAGACTAGGTGAATGGTTCAGATCTGGAATGTACTGTCTGAGAGTATGTTGGAGACTGGTCGAGTGGTTCAGATCTGGAATGTACTGTCTGAGAGTGTATTGGAGACTGGGCGAGTGGTTCAGATCTGGAATGTACTGTCTGAGAGTGTATTGGAGACTGGGTGAGTGGTTCAGATCTGGAATGTACTGTCTGAGAGTGTGTTGGAGACTGGGTGAATGGTTCAGATCTTGAATGCACTGTCTGAGAGTATGTTGGAGACTGGGTGAGTGGTTCAGATCTGGAATGCACTGTCTGAGAGTGTGTTGGAGACTGGGTGAGTGGTTCAGATCTGGAATGCACTGTCTGAGAGTGTGTTGGAGACTGGGTGAATGGTTCAGATCTGAAATCTACTGTCTGAGAGTGTGTTGGAGACTGGGTGAGTGGTTCAGATCTGGAATGCACTGTCTGAGAGTGTGTTGGAGACTGGGTGAGTGGTTCAGATCTGGAATGTACTGTCTGAGAGTGTGTTGGAGACTGGGTGAGTGGTTCAGATCTGGAATGTACTGCCTGAGAGTGTGTTGGAGACTGGGTGAGTGGTTCAGATCTGGGATGTACTGCCTGAGAGTGTGTTGGAGACTGGGTGAGTGGTTCAGATCTGGAATGTACTGTCTGAGAGTGTGTTGGTGGCTGGGTGAGTGGTTCAGATCTGGAATGCACTGCCTGAGAGTGTGTTGGAGACTGGGTGAGTGGTTCAGATCTGGAATGCACTGTCTGAGAGTGTGTTGGAGACTGGGTGAGTGGTTCAGATCTGGAATGTACTGTCTGAGAGTGTGTTGGAGACTGGGTGAGTGGTTCAGATCTGGAATGCACTGCCTGAGAGTGTGTTGGAGACTGGGTGAGTGGTTCAGATCTGGAATGCACTGTCTGAGAGTGTGTTGGAGACTAGGTGAGTGATTCAGATCTGGAATGTACTGTCTGAGAGTGTGTTGGAGACTCTGTGAGTGGTTCAGATCTGGAATGCACTGTCTGAGAGTGTGTTGGAGACTGGGTGAGTGGTTCAGATCTGGAATGTACTGTCTGAGAGTATGTTGGAGACTGGGTGAGTGGTTCAGATCTGGAATGCACTGTCTGAGAGTGTATTGGAGACTGGGTGAATGGTTCAGATCTGGAATGTACTGCCTGAGAGTGTGTTGGAGACTGGGTGAATGGTTCAGATCTGGAATGCACTGTCTGAGAGTGTGTTGGAGACTGGGTGAGTGGTTCAGATCTGGAATGTACTGTCTGAGAGTGTGTTGGTGGCTGGGTGAGTGGTTCAGATCTGGAATGCACTGCCTGAGAGTGTGTTGGAGACTGGGTGAGTGGTTCAGATCTGGAATGTACTGCCTGAGAGTGTGTTGGAGACTGGGTGAGTGGTTCAGATCTGGAATGTACTGCCTGAGAGTGTGTTGGAGACTGGGTGAGTGGTTCAGATTTGGAATGTACTGTCTGAGAGTGTGTTGGTGGCTGGGTGAGTGGTTCAGATCTGGAATGCACTGCCTGAGAGTGTGTTGGAGACTGGGTGAGTGGTTCAGATCTGGAATGCACTGTCTGAGAGTGTATTGGAGACTGGGTGAATGGTTCAGTTCTGGAATGTACTGCCTGAGAGTGTGTTGGAGACTGGGTGAATGGTTCAGATCTGGAATGCACTGTCTGAGAGTGTGTTGGAGACTGGGTGAATGGTTCAGATCTGGAATGTACTGTCTGAGAGTGTGTTGGAGACTGGGTGAGTGGTTCAGATCTGGAATGCACTGTCTGAGAGTGTATTGGAGACTGGGTGAGTGGTTCAGATCTGGAATGCACTGTCTGAGAGTGTGTTGGAGACTGGGTGAATGGTTCAGATCTGGAATGTACTGTCTGAGAGTGTGTTGGAGACTGGGTGAGTGGTTCAGATCTGGAATGCACTGCCTGAGAGTGTGTTGGAGACTGGGTGAATGGTTCAGATCTGGAATGTACTGTCTGAGAGTGTGTTGGAGACTGGGTGAATGGTTCAGATCTGGAATGTACTGCCTGAGAGTGTGTTGGAGACTGGGTGAATGGTTCAGATCTGGAATGCACTGTCTGAGAGTATGTTGGAGACTAGGTGAATGGTTCAGATCTGGAATGTACTGTCTGAGAGTGTGTTGGAGACTGGGTGAGTGGTTCAGATCTGGAATGCACTGTCTGAGAGTGTGTTGGAGACTGGGTGAGTGGTTCAGATCTGGAATGCACTGTCTGAGAGTGTGTTGGAGACTGGGTGAGTGGTTCAGATCTGGAATCTACTGTCTGAGAGTGTGTTGGAGACTAGGTGAATGGTTCAGATCTGGAATGTACTGTCTGAGAGTATGTTGGAGACTGGGCGAGTGGTTCAGATCTGGAATGTACTGTCTGAGAGTGTATTGGAGACTGGGCGAGTGGTTCAGATCTGGAATGTACTGTCTGAGAGTGTATTGGAGACTGGGTGAGTGGTTCAGATCTGGAATGTACTGTCTGAGAGTGTGTTGGAGACTGGGTGAATGGTTCAGATCTGGAATGCACTGTCTGAGAGTATGTTGGAGACTGGGTGAGTGGTTCAGATCTGGAATGTACTGTCTGAGAGTGTGTTGGAGACTGGGTGAATGGTTCAGATCTGGAATGCACTGTCTGAGAGTATGTTGGAGACTGGGTGAGTGGTTCAGATCTGGAATGCACTGTCTGAGAGTGTGTTGGAGACTGGGTGAGTGGTTCAGATCTGGAATGCACTTTCTGAGAGTGTGTTGGAGACTGGGTGAATGGTTCAGATCTGGAATCTACTGTCTGAGAGTGTGTTGGAGACTGGGTGAGTGGTTCAGATCTGGAATGCACTGTCTGAGAGTGTGTTGGAGACTGGGTGAGTGGTTCAGATCTGGAATGTACTGTCTGAGAGTGTGTTGGAGACTGGGTGAGTGGTTCCGATCTGGAATGTACTGTCTGAGAGTGTGTTGGAGACTGGGTGAGTGGTTCAGATCTGGAATGTACTGTCTGAGAGTGTGTTGGAGACTGGGTGAGTGGTTCAGATCTGGAATGTACTGTCTGAGAGTGTGTTGGAGACTGGGTGAGTGGTTCAGATCTGGAATGTACTGTCTGAGAGTGTGTTGGAGACTGGGTGAGTGGTTCAGATCTGGAATGTACTGTCTGAGAGTGTGTTGGAGACTGGGTGAGTGGTTCAGATCTGGAATGTACTGCCTGAGAGTGTGTTGGAGACTGGGTGAGTGGTTCAGATCTGGAATGCACTGTCTGAGAGTGTGTTGGAGACTCTGTGAGTCGTTCAGATCTGGAATGTACTGTCTGAGAGTGTGTTGGAGACTGGGTGAGTGGTTCAGATCTGGAATGCACTGCCTGAGAGTGTGTTGGAGACTGGGAGAGCGGTTCAGATCTGGAATGTACTGTCTGAGAGTGTGTTGGAGACTGGGTGAGTGGTTCAGATCTGGAATGCACTGCCTGAGAGTGTGTTGGAGACTGGGTGAGTGGTTCAGATCTGGAATGCACTGCCTGAGAGTGTGTTGGAGACTCTGTGAGTGGTTCAGATCTGGAATGCACTGTCTGAGAGTGTGTTGGAGACTGGGTGAGTGGTTCAGATCTGGAATGTACTGTCTGAGAGTGTGTTGGAGACTGGGTGAGTGGTTCAGATCTGGAATGCACTGCCTGAGAGTGTGTTGGAGACTCTGTGAGTGGTTCAGATCTGGAATGCACTGTCTGAGAGTGTGTTGGAGACTGGGTGAGTGGTTCAGATCTGGAATGTACTGTCTGAGAGTGTGTTGGAGACTGGGTGAGTGGTTCAGATCTGGAATGTACTGTCTGAGAGTGTGTTGGAGACTGGGTGAGTGGTTCAGATCTGGAGTGCACTGCCTGAGAGTGTGTTGGAGACTCTGTGAGTGGTTCAGATCTGGAATGCACTGTCTGAGAGTGTGTTGGAGACTGGGTGAGTGGTTCAGATCTGGAATGTACTGTCTGAGAGTATGTTGGAGACTGGGTGAGTGGTTCAGATCTGGAATGCACTGCCTGAGAGTGTGTTGGAGACTGGGTGAGTGGTTCAGATCTGGAATGTACTGCCTGAGAGTGTGTTGGAGACTGGGTGAGTGGTTCAGATCTGGAATATACTGCCTGAGAGTGTGTTGGAGACTGGGTGAATGGTTCAGATCTGGAATGTACTGTCTGAGAGTGTGTTGGAGACTGGGTGAGTGGTTCAGATCTGGAATGCACTGTCTGAGAGTGTGTTGGAGTCTGGGTGAGTGGTTCAGATCTGGAATGTACTGTCTGAGAGTGTGTTGGAGACTGGGTGAATGGTTCAGATCTGGAATGCACTGTCTGAGAGTGTGTTGGAGACTGGGTGAATGGTTCAGATCTGGAATGCACTGTCTGAGAGTGTGTTGGAGACTGGGTGAGTGGTTCAGATCTGGAATGTACTGCCTGAGAGTGTGTTGGAGACTGGGTGAGTGGTTCAGATCTGGAATGTACTGCCTGAGAGTGTGTTGGAGACTGGGTGAGTGGTTCAGATCTGGAATGCACTGTCTGAGAGTGTGTTGGAGACTCTGTGAGTGGTTCAGATCTGGAATGCACTGTCTGAGAGTGTGTTGGAGACTGGGTGAGTGGTTCAGATCTGGAATGTACTGTCTGAGAGTATGTTGGAGACTGGGTGAGTGGTTCAGATCTGGAATGCACTGCCTGAGAGTGTGTTGGAGACTGGGTGAGTGGTTCAGATCTGGAATACACTGCCTGAGAGTGTGTTGGAGACTGGGTGAATGGTTCAGATCTGGAATGTACTGTCTGAGAGTGTGTTGGAGACTGGGTGAGTGGTTCAGATCAGGAATGCACTGTCTGAGAGTGTGTTGGAGACTGGGTGAGTGGTTCAGATGTGGAATGTACTGTCTGAGAGTGTGTTGAAGACTGGGTGAGTGGTTCAGATCTGGAATGCACTGTCTGAGAGTGTGTTGGAGACTGGGTGAATGGTTCAGATCTGGAATGCACTGTCTGAGAGTGTGTTGGAGACTGGGTGAATGGTTCAGATCTGGAATGCACTGTCTGAGAGTGTGTTGGAGACTGGGTGAGTGGTTCAGATCTGGAATGTACTGTCTGAGAGTGTGTTGGAGACTGGGTGAGTGGTTCAGATCTGCAATGCACTGTCTGAGAGTGTGTTGGAGACTCTGTGAGTGGTTCAGATCTGGAATGCACTGTCTGAGAGTGTGTTGGACACTGGGTGAGTGGTTCAGATCTGGAATGTACTGTCTGAGAGTGTGTTGGAGACTGGGTGAGTGGTTCAGATCTGGAATGTACTGTCTGAGAGTGTGTTGGAGACTGGGTGCGTGGTTCAGATCTGGAATGCACTGTCTGAGAGTGTGTTGGAGACTGGGTGAATGGTTCAGATCTGGAATGCACTGTCTGAGAGTGTGTTGGAGACTGGGTGAATGGTTCAGATCTGGAATGCACTGTCTGAGAGTGTGTTGGAGACTGGGTGAGTGGTTCAGATCTGGAATGTACTGTCTGAGAGTGTGTTGGAGACTGGGTGAGTGGTTCAGATCTGGAATGTACTGTCTGAGAGTGTGTTGAAGACTGGGTGAGTGGTTCAGATCTGGAATGCACTGCCTGAGAGTGTGTTGGAGACTGGGTGAGTGGTTCAGATCTGGAATGTACTGCCTGAGAGTGTGTTGGAGACTGGGTGAGTGGTTCAGATCTGGAATATACTGCCTGAGAGTGTGTTGGAGACTGGGTGAATGGTTCAGATCTGGAATGTACTGTCTGAGAGTGTGTTGGAGACTGGGTGAGTGGTTCAGATCTGGAATGCACTGTCTGAGAGTGTGTTGGAGTCTGGGTGAGTGGTTCAGATCTGGAATGTACTGTCTGAGAGTGTGTTGGAGACTGGGTGAATGGTTCAGATCTGGAATGCACTGTCTGAGAGTGTGTTGGAGACTGGGTGAATGGTTCAGATCTGGAATGCACTGTCTGAGAGTGTGTTGGAGACTGGGTGAGTGGTTCAGATCTGGAATGTACTGCCTGAGAGTGTGTTGGAGACTGGGTGAGTGGTTCAGATCTGGAATGTACTGCCTGAGAGTGTGTTGGAGACTGGGTGAGTGGTTCAGATCTGGAATGCACTGTCTGAGAGTGTGTTGGAGACTCTGTGAGTGGTTCAGATCTGGAATGCACTGTCTGAGAGTGTGTTGGAGACTGGGTGAGTGGTTCAGATCTGGAATGTACTGTCTGAGAGTATGGTGGAGACTGGGTGAGTGGTTCAGATCTGGAATGCACTGCCTGAGAGTGTGTTGGAGGCTGGGTGAGTGGTTCAGATCTGGAATACACTGCCTGAGAGTGTGTTGGAGACTGGGTGAATGGTTCAGATCTGGAATGTACTGTCTGAGAGTGTGTTGGAGACTGGGTGAGTGGTTCAGATCAGGAATGCACTGTCTGAGAGTGTGTTGGAGACTGGGTGAGTGGTTCAGATGTGGAATGTACTGTCTGAGAGTGTGTTGAAGACTGGGTGAGTGGTTCAGATCTGGAATGCACTGTCTGAGAGTGTGTTGGAGACTGGGTGAATGGTTCAGATCTGGAATGCACTGTCTGAGAGTGTGTTGGAGACTGGGTGAATGGTTCAGATCTGGAATGCACTGTCTGAGAGTGTGTTGGAGACTGGGTGAGTGGTTCAGATCTGGAATGTACTGTCTGAGAGTGTGTTGGAGACTGGGTGAGTGGTTCAGATCTGGAATGCACTGTCTGAGAGTGTGTTGGAGACTCTGTGAGTGGTTCAGATCTGGAATGCACTGTCTGAGAGTGTGTTGGACACTGGGTGAGTGGTTCAGATCTGGAATGTACTGTCTGAGAGTGTGTTGGAGACTGGGTGAGTGGTTCAGATCTGGAATGCACTGCCTGAGAGTGTGTTGGAGACTGGGTGAGTGGTTCAGATCTGGAATGTACTGTCTGAGAGTGTGTTGGAGACTGGGTGAGTGGTTCAGATCTGGAATGCACTGCCTGAGAGTGTGTTGGAGACTGGGTGAGTGGTTCAGATCTGGAATGTACTGTCTGAGAGTGTGTTGGAGACTGGGTGAGTGGTTCAGATCTGGAATGCACTGCCTGAGAGTGTGTTGGAGACTGGGTGAGTGGTTCAGATCTGGAATGTACTGTCTGAGAGTGTGTTGGAGACTGGGTGAGTGGTTCAGATCTAGAATGTACTGTCTGAGAGTGTGTTGGAGACTGGGTGAGTGGTTCAGATCTGGAATGCACTGCCTGAGAGTGTGTTGGAGACTGGGTGAGTGGTTCAGATCTGGAATGTACTGCCTGAGAGTGTGTTGGAGACTCTGTGAGTGGTTCAGATCTGGAATGTACTGCCTGAGAGTGTGTTGAAGACTGGGTGAGTGGTTCAGATCAAGAATGCACTGTCTGAGAGTGTGTTGGAGACTCTGTGAGTGGTTCAGATCTGGAATGTACTGCCTGAGAGTGTGTTGAAGACTGGGTGAGTGGTTCAGATCTGGAATGCACTGTCTGAGAGTGTGTTGGAGATTCTGTGAGTGGTTCAGATCTGGAATGTACTGCCTGAGAGTGTGTTGAAGACTGGGTGAGTGGTTCAGATCTGGAATGTACTGTCTGAGAGTGTGTTGGAGACTGGGTGAGTGGTTCAGATCTGGAATGTACTGTCTGAGAGTGTGTTGGAGACTGGGTGAGTGGTTCAGATCTGAAATGTACTGTCTGAGAGTGTGTTGGAGACTGGGTGAGTGGTTCAGATCTGGAATGTACTGTCTGAGAGTGTGTTGGAGACTGGGTGAGTGGTTCAGATCTGGAATGTACTGTCTGAGAGTGTGTTGGAGACTGGGTGAGTGGTTCAGATCTGGAATGTACTGTCTGAGAGTGTGTTGGAGACTGGGTGAGTGGTTCAGATCTGGAATGTACTGTCTGAGAGTGTGTTGGAGACTGGGTGAGTGGTTCAGATCTGGAATGTACTGTCTGAGAGTGTGTTGGAGACTGGGTGAGTGGTTCAGATCTGGAATGTACTGTCTGAGAGTGTGTTGGAGACTGGGTGAGTGGTTCAGATCTGGAATGTACTGTCTGAGAGTGTGTTGGAGACTGGGTGAGTGGTTCAGATCTGGAATGTACTGTCTGAGAGTGTGTTGGAGACTGGGTGGGTGGTTCAGATCTGGAATGTACTGTCTGAGAGTGTGTTGGAGACTGGGTGAGTGGTTCAGATCTGGAATGTACTGTCTGAGAGTGTGTTGGAGACTGGGTGAGTGGTTCAGATCTGGAATGTACTGTCTGAGAGTGTGTTGGAGACTGGGTGAGTGGTTCAGATCTGGAATGTACTGTCTGAGAGTGTGTTGGAGACTGGGTGAGTGGTTCAGATCTGGAATGTACTGTCTGAGATTGTATTGGAGACTGGGTGAGTGGTTCAGATCTGGAATGTACTGCCTGAGAGTGTGTTGGAGACTGGGTGAGTGGTTCAGATTTGGAATATACTGCCTGACAGTGTGTTGAAGACTGGGTGAGTGGTTCAGATTTGGAATATACTGCCTGAGAGTGTGTTGAAGACTGGGTGAATGGTTCAGATCTGGAATGTACTGCCTGAGAGTGTGTTGAAGACTGGGTAAGTGGTTCAGATCTGGAATATACTGCCTGAGAGTGTGTTGAAGACTGGGTGAGTGGTTCAGATTTGGAATATACTGCCTGAGAGTGTGTTGAAGACTGGGTGAGTGGTTCAGATTTGGAATATACTGCCTGAGAGTGTGTTGAAGACTGGGTGAATGGTTCAGATCTGGAATGTACTGTCTGAGAGTGTGTTGAAGACTGGGTAAGTGGTTCAGATCTGGAATATACTGCCTGAGAGTGTGTTGAAGACTGGGTGAGTGGTTCAGATTTGGAATATACTGCCTGAGAGTGTGTTGAAGACTGGGTGAATGGTTCAGATCTGGAATGTACTGTCTGAGAGTGTGTTGAAGACTGGGTAAGTGGTTCAGATCTGGAATGCCCTGCCTGAGAGTGTGTTGAAGACTGGGTGAGTGGTTCCGATTTGGAATATACTGCCTGAGAGTGTGTTGAAGACTGGGTGAGTGGTTCAGATTTGGAATATACTGCCTGAGAGTGTGTTGAAGACTGGGTGAGCGGTTCAGATTTGGAATATACTGCCTGAGAGTGTGTTGAAGACTGGGTAAGTGGTTCAGATCTGGAATGCCCTGCCTGAGAGTGTGTTGAAGACTGGGTGAGTGGTTCAGATTTGGAATATACTGCCTGAGAGTGTGTTGAAGACTGGGTGAGTGGTTCAGATTTGGAATATACTGCCTGAGAGTGTGTTGAAGACTGGGTAAGTGGTTCAGATCTGGAATATACTGCCTGAGAGTGTGTTGAAGACTGGGTGAGTGGTTCAGATTTGGAATATACTGCCTGAGAGTGTGTTGAAGACTGGGTAAGTGGTTCAGATCTGGAATGCCCTGCCTGAGAGTGTGTTGAAGACTGGGTGAGTGGTTCAGATTTGGAATATACTGCCTGAGAGTGTGTTGAAGACTGGGTAAGTGGTTCAGATCTGGAATATACTGCCTGAGAGTGTGTTGAAGACTGGGTGAGTGGTTCAGATTTGGAATATACTGCCTGAGAGTGTGTTGAAGACTGGGTAAGTGGTTCAGATCTGGAATGACCTGCCTGAGAGTATGTTGGAGACTGGGTGAGTGGTTCAGATCTGGAATGCACTGCCTGAGAGTGTGTTGGAGACTGGGCGAGTGGTTCAGATCTGGAATGCACTGCCTGAGAGTGTGTTGAAGACTGGGTGAGTGGTTCAGATTTGGAATATACTGTCTGAGAGTGTGTTGAAGACTGGGTGAGTGGTTCAGATCTGGAATGTACTGCCTGAGAGTATGTTGGAGACTGGGTGAGTGGTTCAGATCTGGAATGCACTGCCTGAGAGTGTGTTGGAGACTGGGCGAGTGGTTCAGATCTGGAATGTACTGTCTGAGAGTGTGTTGAAGACTGGGTGAGTGGTTCAGATCTGGAATGTACTGCCTGAGAGTATGTTGGAGACTGGGTGAGTGGTTCAGATCTGGAATGCACTGCCTGAGAGTGTGTTGAAGACTGGGTGAGTGGTTCAGATTTGGAATATACTGTCTGAGAGTGTGTTGAAGACTGGGTGAGTGGTTCAGATCTGGAATATACTGCCTGAGAGTGTGTTGGAGACTGGGCGAGTGGTTCAGATCTGGAATATACTGCCTGAGAGTGTGTTGAAGACTGGGTGAGTGGTTCAGATCTGGAATATACTGCCTGAGAGTGTGTTGAAGACTGGGTGAGTGGTTCAGATCTGGAATATACTGCCTGAGAGTGTGTTGAAGACTGGGTGAGTGGTTCAGATCTGGAATGCACTGCCTGAGAGTGTGTTGAAGACTGGGTGAGTGGTTCAGATCTGGAATGTACTGTCTGAGAGTGTGTTGAAGACTGGGTGTGTGGTTCAGATCTGGAATATACTGCCTGAGAGTGTGTTGGAGAGTGGGTGAGTGGTTCAGATCTGGAATGTACTGCCGGGAGTGTGTTGAAGACTGGGTGAGTGGTTCAGATCTGGAATGTACTGTCTGAGAGTGTGTTGGAGACTGGGTGAATGGTTCGGATCTGGAATGCACTGCCTGAGAGTGTGTTGGAGACTGGGTGAGTGGTTCAGATCTGGAATGTACTGTCTGAGAGTGTGTTGGAGACTGGGTGAGTGGTTCAGATCTGGACTGTACTATCTGAGAGTGTGTTGGAGACTGGGTGAATGGTTCAGATCTGGAATGCACTGCCGCAGAGTGTGTTGGAGACTGGGTGAGTGGTTCAGATCTGGAATGTACTGTCTGAGAGTGTATTGGAGACTGGGTGAGTGGTTCAGATCTGGAATGTACTGTCTGAGAGTGTGTTGGAGACTGGGTGAGTGGTTCAGATCTGGAATGCACTGTCTGAGAATGTGTTGGAGACTGGCTGAGTGGTTCAGATCTGGAATGTACTGTCTGAGAGTGTGTTGGAGACTGGGTGAGTGGTTCAGATCTGGAATGCACTGTCTGAGAATGTGTTGGAGACTGGCTGAGTGGTTCAGATCTGGAATGTACTGTCTGAGAATGTGTTGGAGACTGGCTGAGTGGTTCAGATCTGGAATGTACTGGCTGAGAGTGTGTTGGAGACTGGGTGAGTGGTTCAGATCTGGAATGTACTGCCTGAGAGTGTGTTGGAGACTGGGTGAGTGGTTCAGATCTGGAATGCACTGTCTGAGAATGTGTTGGAGACTGGGTGAGTGGTTCAGATCTGGAATGTACTGTCTGAGAGTGTGTTGGAGACTGGGTGAGTGGTTCAGATCTGGAATGTACTGTCTGAGATTGTATTGGAGACTGGGTGAGTGGTTCAGATCTGGAATGTACTGCCTGAGAGTGTGTTGGAGACTGGGTGAGTGGTTCAGATTTGGAATATACTGCCTGACAGTGTGTTGAAGACTGGGTGAGTGGTTCAGATTTGGAATATACTGCCTGAGAGTGTGTTGAAGACTGGGTGAATGGTTCAGATCTGGAATGTACTGCCTGAGAGTGTGTTGAAGACTGGGTAAGTGGTTCAGATCTGGAATATACTGCCTGAGAGTGTGTTGAAGACTGGGTGAGTGGTTCAGATTTGGAATATACTGCCTGAGAGTGTGTTGAAGACTGGGTGAGTGGTTCAGATTTGGAATATACTGCCTGAGAGTGTGTTGAAGACTGGGTGAATGGTTCAGATCTGGAATGTACTGTCTGAGAGTGTGTTGAAGACTGGGTAAGTGGTTCAGATCTGGAATATACTGCCTGAGAGTGTGTTGAAGACTGGGTGAGTGGTTCAGATTTGGAATATACTGCCTGAGAGTGTGTTGAAGACTGGGTGAATGGTTCAGATCTGGAATGTACTGTCTGAGAGTGTGTTGAAGACTGGGTAAGTGGTTCAGATCTGGAATGCCCTGCCTGAGAGTGTGTTGAAGACTGGGTGAGTGGTTCCGATTTGGAATATACTGCCTGAGAGTGTGTTGAAGACTGGGTGAGTGGTTCAGATTTGGAATATACTGCCTGAGAGTGTGTTGAAGACTGGGTGAGTGGTTCAGATTTGGAATATACTGCCTGAGAGTGTGTTGAAGACTGGGTAAGTGGTTCAGATCTGGAATATACTGCCTGAGAGTGTGTTGAAGACTGGGTGAGTGGTTCAGATTTGGAATATACTGCCTGAGAGTGTGTTGAAGACTGGGTAAGTGGTTCAGATCTGGAATGCCCTGCCTGAGAGTGTGTTGAAGACTGGGTGAGTGGTTCAGATTTGGAATATACTGCCTGAGAGTGTGTTGAAGACTGGGTAAGTGGTTCAGATCTGGAATATACTGCCTGAGAGTGTGTTGAAGACTGGGTGAGTGGTTCAGATTTGGAATATACTGCCTGAGAGTGTGTTGAAGACTGGGTAAATGGTTCAGATCTGGAATGACCTGCCTGAGAGTATGTTGGAGACTGGGTGAGTGGTTCAGATCTGGAATGCACTGCCTGAGAGTGTGTTGGAGACTGGGCGAGTGGTTCAGATCTGGAATGCACTGCCTGAGAGTGTGTTGAAGACTGGGTGAGTGGTTCAGATTTGGAATATACTGTCTGAGAGTGTGTTGAAGACTGGGTGAGTGGTTCAGATCTGGAATGTACTGCCTGAGAGTATGTTGGAGACTGGGTGAGTGGTTCAGATCTGGAATGCACTGCCTGAGAGTGTGTTGGAGACTGGGCGAGTGGTTCAGATCTGGAATGTACTGTCTGAGAGTGTGTTGAAGACTGGGTGAGTGGTTCAGATCTGGAATGTACTGCCTGAGAGTATGTTGGAGACTGGGTGAGTGGTTCAGATCTGGAATGCACTGCCTGAGAGTGTGTTGAAGACTGGGTGAGTGGTTCAGATTTGGAATATACTGTCTGAGAGTGTGTTGAAGACTGGGTGAGTGGTTCAGATCTGGAATATACTGCCTGAGAGTGTGTTGGAGACTGGGCGAGTGGTTCAGATCTGGAATATACTGCCTGAGAGTGTGTTGAAGACTGGGTGAGTGGTTCAGATCTGGAATATACTGCCTGAGAGTGTGTTGAAGACTGGGTGAGTGGTTCAGATCTGGAATATACTGCCTGAGAGTGTGTTGAAGACTGGGTGAGTGGTTCAGATCTGGAATGCACTGCCTGAGAGTGTGTTGAAGACTGGGTGAGTGGTTCAGATCTGGAATGTACTGTCTGAGAGTGTGTTGAAGACTGGGTGTGTGGTTCAGATCTGGAATATACTGCCTGAGAGTGTGTTGGAGAGTGGGTGAATGGTTCAGATCTGGAATGTACTGCCTGGAGTGTGTTGAAGACTGGGTGAGTGGTTCAGATCTGGAATGTACTGTCTGAGAGTGTGTTGGAGACTGGGTGAATGGTTCGGATCTGGAATGCACTGCCTGAGAGTGTGTTGGAGACTGGGTGAGTGGTTCAGATCTGGAATGTACTGTCTGAGAGTGTGTTGGAGACTGGGTGAGTGGTTCAGATCTGGACTGTACTATCTGAGAGTGTGTTGGAGACTGGGTGAATGGTTCAGATCTGGAATGCACTGCCGCAGAGTGTGTTGGAGACTGGGTGAGTGGTTCAGATCTGGAATGTACTGTCTGAGAGTGTATTGGAGACTGGGTGAGTGGTTCAGATCTGGAATGTACTGTCTGAGAGTGTGTTGGAGACTGGGTGAGTGGTTCAGATCTGGAATGCACTGTCTGAGAATGTGTTGGAGACTGGCTGAGTGGTTCAGATCTGGAATGTACTGTCTGAGAGTGTGTTGGAGACTGGGTGAGTGGTTCAGATCTGGAATGCACTGTCTGAGAATGTGTTGGAGACTGGCTGAGTGGTTCAGATCTGGAATGTACTGTCTGAGAATGTGTTGGAGACTGGCTGAGTGGTTCAGATCTGGAATGTACTGTCTGAGAGTGTGTTGGAGACTGGGTGAGTGGTTCAGATCTGGAATGTACTGCCTGAGAGTGTGTTGGAGACTGGGTGAGTGGTTCAGATCTGGAATGCACTGTCTGAGAATGTGTTGGAGACTGGGTGAGTGGTTCAGATCTGGAATGTACTGCCTGAGAGTGTGTTGGAGACTGGGTGAATGGTTCAGATCGGGAATGCACTGACTGAGTGTGTGTTGGAGACTGGGTGAGTGGTTCAAATCTGGAATGTACTGCCGGAGAGTGTGTTGAAGACTGGGTGAGTGGTTCAGATCTGGAATATACTGCCTGAGAGTGTGTTGAAGACTGGGTGAGTGGTTCAGATCTGGAATGCACTGCCTGAGAGTGTGTTGAAGACTGGGTGAGTGGTTCAGATCTGGAATGTACTGTCTGAGAGTGTATTGAAGACTGGGTGTGTGGTTCAGATCTGGAATATACTGCCTGAGAGTGTGTTGGAGAGTGGGTGAGTGGTTCAGATCTGGAATGTACTGCCGGGAGTGTGTTGAAGACTGGGTGAGTGGTTCAGATCTGGAATGTACTGTCTGAGAGTGTGTTGGAGACTGGGTGAATGGTTCGGATCTGGAATGCACTGCCTGAGAGTGTGTTGGAGACTGGGTGAGTGGTTCAGATCTGGAATGTACTGTCTGAGAGTGTGTTGGAGACTGGGTGAGTGGTTCAGATCTGGACTGTACTATCTGAGAGTGTGTTGGAGACTGGGTGAATGGTTCAGATCTGGAATGCACTGCCGCAGAGTGTGTTGGAGACTGGGTGAGTGGTTCAGATCTGGAATGTACTGTCTGAGAGTGTATTGGAGACTGGGTGAGTGGTTCAGATCTGGAATGTACTGTCTGAGAGTGTGTTGGAGACTGGGTGAGTGGTTCAGATCTGGAATGCACTGTCTGAGAATGTGTTGGAGACTGGCTGAGTGGTTCAGATCTGGAATGTACTGTCTGAGAGTGTGTTGGAGACTGGGTGAGTGGTTCAGATCTGGAATGCACTGTCTGAGAATGTGTTGGAGACTGGCTGAGTGGTTCAGATCTGGAATGTACTGTCTGAGAATGTGTTGGAGACTGGCTGAGTGGTTCAGATCTGGAATGTACTGGCTGAGAGTGTGTTGGAGACTGGGTGAGTGGTTCAGATCTGGAATGTACTGCCTGAGAGTGTGTTGGAGACTGGGTGAGTGGTTCAGATCTGGAATGCACTGTCTGAGAATGTGTTGGAGACTGGGTGAGTGGTTCAGATCTGGAATGTACTGTCTGAGAGTGTGTTGGAGACTGGGTGAGTGGTTCAGATCTGGAATGTACTGTCTGAGATTGTATTGGAGACTGGGTGAGTGGTTCAGATCTGGAATGTACTGCCTGAGAGTGTGTTGGAGACTGGGTGAGTGGTTCAGATTTGGAATATACTGCCTGACAGTGTGTTGAAGACTGGGTGAGTGGTTCAGATTTGGAATATACTGCCTGAGAGTGTGTTGAAGACTGGGTGAATGGTTCAGATCTGGAATGTACTGCCTGAGAGTGTGTTGAAGACTGGGTAAGTGGTTCAGATCTGGAATATACTGCCTGAGAGTGTGTTGAAGACTGGGTGAGTGGTTCAGATTTGGAATATACTGCCTGAGAGTGTGTTGAAGACTGGGTGAGTGGTTCAGATTTGGAATATACTGCCTGAGAGTGTGTTGAAGACTGGGTGAATGGTTCAGATCTGGAATGTACTGTCTGAGAGTGTGTTGAAGACTGGGTAAGTGGTTCAGATCTGGAATATACTGCCTGAGAGTGTGTTGAAGACTGGGTGAGTGGTTCAGATTTGGAATATACTGCCTGAGAGTGTGTTGAAGACTGGGTGAATGGTTCAGATCTGGAATGTACTGTCTGAGAGTGTGTTGAAGACTGGGTAAGTGGTTCAGATCTGGAATGCCCTGCCTGAGAGTGTGTTGAAGACTGGGTGAGTGGTTCCGATTTGGAATATACTGCCTGAGAGTGTGTTGAAGACTGGGTGAGTGGTTCAGATTTGGAATATACTGCCTGAGAGTGTGTTGAAGACTGGGTGAGTGGTTCAGATTTGGAATATACTGCCTGAGAGTGTGTTGAAGACTGGGTAAGTGGTTCAGATCTGGAATATACTGCCTGAGAGTGTGTTGAAGACTGGGTGAGTGGTTCAGATTTGGAATATACTGCCTGAGAGTGTGTTGAAGACTGGGTAAGTGGTTCAGATCTGGAATGCCCTGCCTGAGAGTGTGTTGAAGACTGGGTGAGTGGTTCAGATTTGGAATATACTGCCTGAGAGTGTGTTGAAGACTGGGTAAGTGGTTCAGATCTGGAATATACTGCCTGAGAGTGTGTTGAAGACTGGGTGAGTGGTTCAGATTTGGAATATACTGCCTGAGAGTGTGTTGAAGACTGGGTAAATGGTTCAGATCTGGAATGACCTGCCTGAGAGTATGTTGGAGACTGGGTGAGTGGTTCAGATCTGGAATGCACTGCCTGAGAGTGTGTTGGAGACTGGGCGAGTGGTTCAGATCTGGAATGCACTGCCTGAGAGTGTGTTGAAGACTGGGTGAGTGGTTCAGATTTGGAATATACTGTCTGAGAGTGTGTTGAAGACTGGGTGAGTGGTTCAGATCTGGAATGTACTGCCTGAGAGTATGTTGGAGACTGGGTGAGTGGTTCAGATCTGGAATGCACTGCCTGAGAGTGTGTTGGAGACTGGGCGAGTGGTTCAGATCTGGAATGTACTGTCTGAGAGTGTGTTGAAGACTGGGTGAGTGGTTCAGATCTGGAATGTACTGCCTGAGAGTATGTTGGAGACTGGGTGAGTGGTTCAGATCTGGAATGCACTGCCTGAGAGTGTGTTGAAGACTGGGTGAGTGGTTCAGATTTGGAATATACTGTCTGAGAGTGTGTTGAAGACTGGGTGAGTGGTTCAGATCTGGAATATACTGCCTGAGAGTGTGTTGGAGACTGGGCGAGTGGTTCAGATCTGGAATATACTGCCTGAGAGTGTGTTGAAGACTGGGTGAGTGGTTCAGATCTGGAATATACTGCCTGAGAGTGTGTTGAAGACTGGGTGAGTGGTTCAGATCTGGAATATACTGCCTGAGAGTGTGTTGAAGACTGGGTGAGTGGTTCAGATCTGGAATGCACTGCCTGAGAGTGTGTTGAAGACTGGGTGAGTGGTTCAGATCTGGAATGTACTGTCTGAGAGTGTGTTGAAGACTGGGTGTGTGGTTCAGATCTGGAATATACTGCCTGAGAGTGTGTTGGAGAGTGGGTGAATGGTTCAGATCTGGAATGTACTGCCTGGAGTGTGTTGAAGACTGGGTGAGTGGTTCAGATCTGGAATGTACTGTCTGAGAGTGTGTTGGAGACTGGGTGAATGGTTCGGATCTGGAATGCACTGCCTGAGAGTGTGTTGGAGACTGGGTGAGTGGTTCAGATCTGGAATGTACTGTCTGAGAGTGTGTTGGAGACTGGGTGAGTGGTTCAGATCTGGACTGTACTATCTGAGAGTGTGTTGGAGACTGGGTGAATGGTTCAGATCTGGAATGCACTGCCGCAGAGTGTGTTGGAGACTGGGTGAGTGGTTCAGATCTGGAATGTACTGTCTGAGAGTGTATTGGAGACTGGGTGAGTGGTTCAGATCTGGAATGTACTGTCTGAGAGTGTGTTGGAGACTGGGTGAGTGGTTCAGATCTGGAATGCACTGTCTGAGAATGTGTTGGAGACTGGCTGAGTGGTTCAGATCTGGAATGTACTGTCTGAGAGTGTGTTGGAGACTGGGTGAGTGGTTCAGATCTGGAATGCACTGTCTGAGAATGTGTTGGAGACTGGCTGAGTGGTTCAGATCTGGAATGTACTGTCTGAGAATGTGTTGGAGACTGGCTGAGTGGTTCAGATCTGGAATGTACTGTCTGAGAGTGTGTTGGAGACTGGGTGAGTGGTTCAGATCTGGAATGTACTGCCTGAGAGTGTGTTGGAGACTGGGTGAGTGGTTCAGATCTGGAATGCACTGTCTGAGAATGTGTTGGAGACTGGGTGAGTGGTTCAGATCTGGAATGTACTGCCTGAGAGTGTGTTGGAGACTGGGTGAATGGTTCAGATCGGGAATGCACTGACTGAGTGTGTGTTGGAGACTGGGTGAGTGGTTCAAATCTGGAATGTACTGCCGGAGAGTGTATTGGAGACTGGGTGAGTGGTTCAGATCTGGAATGTACTGTCTGAGAGTGTGTTGGAGACTGGGTGAGTGGTTCAGATCTGGAATGTACTGTCTGAGAGTGTGTTGGAGACTGAGTGAATGGTTCAGATCTGGAATGTACTGTCTGAGAGTGTGTTGGAGACTGGGTGAGTGGTTCAGATCTGGAATGTACTGTCTGAGAGTGTATTGGAGACTGAGTGAATGGTTCAGATCTGGAATGTACTGTCTGAGAGTGTGTTGGAGACTGGGTGAGTGGTTCAGATCTGGAATGTACTGTCTGAGAGTGTATTGGAGACTGGGTGAGTGGTTCAGATCTGGAATGCACTGTCTGAGAGTGTGTTGGAGACTGGGTGAGTGGTTCAGATCTGGAATGCACTGTCTGAGAGTGTGTTGAAGACTGGGTGAGTGGTTCAGATCTGGAATGTACTGTCTGAGAGTGTGTTGGAGACTGGGTGAGTGGTTCAGATCTGGAATGCACTGCCTGAGAGTGTATTGGAGACTGGGTGAGTGGTTCAGATCTGGAATGTACTGCCTGAGAGTGTGTTGGAGACTCTGTGAGTGGTTCAGATCTGGAATGTACTGTCTGAGAGTGTGTTGAAGACTGGGTGAGTGGTTCAGATTTGGAATATACTGCCTGAGAGTGTGTTGGAGACTGGGTGAGTGGTTCAGATTTGGAATGTACTGTCTGAGAGTGTGTTGGAGACTGGGTGAGTGGTTCAGATCTGGAATGCACTGCCTGAGAGTGTGTTGGAGACTGGGTGAGTGGTTCAGATCTGGAATGTACTGCCTGAGAGTGTGTTGGAGACTGGGTGAGTGGTTCAGATTTGGAATGTACTGCCTGAGAGTGTGTTGAAGACTGGGTAAGTGGTTCAGATCTGGAATGCCCTGCCTGAGAGTGTGTTGAAGACTGGGTGAGTGGTTCAGATTTGGAATATACTGCCTGAGAGTGTGTTGGAGACTGGGTGAGTGGTTCAGATTTGGAATATACTGCCTGAGATTGTATTGGAGACTGGGTGAGTGGTTCAGATTTGGAATGTACTGTCTGAGAGTGTGTTGAAGACTGGGTGAGTGGTTCAGATCTGGAATGTACTGTCTGAGAGTGTATTGGAGACTGGGTGAGTGGTTCAGATCTGGAATGTACTGTCTGAGAGTGTGTTGGAGACTGGGTGAGTGGTTCAGATCTGGAATGCACTGCCTGAGAGTGTGTTGGAGACTGGGTGAGTGGTTCAGATTTGGAATATACTGCCTGAGAGTGTGTTGGAGACTGGGTGAGTGGTTCAGATCTGGAATGCACTGCCTGAGAGTGTGTTGGAGACTGGGTGAGTGGTTCAGATTTGGAATATACTGCCTGAGAGTATGTTGGAGACTGGGTGAGTGGTTCAGATTTGGAATGTACTGTCTGAGAGTGTGTTGAAGACTGGGTGAGTGGTTCAGATCTGGAATGTACTGTCTGAGAGTGTGTTGGAGACTGGGTGAGTGGTTCAGATCTGGAATGCACTGCCTGAGAGTGTGTTGGAGACTGGGTGAGTGGTTCAGATTTGGAATATACTGCCTGAGAGTGTGTTGGAGACTGGGTGAGTGGTTCAGATCTGGAATGCACTGCCTGAGAGTGTGTTGGAGACTGGGTGAGTGGTTCAGATTTGGAATATACTGCCTGAGAGTGTGTTGGAGACTGGGTGAGTGGTTCAGATTTGGAATGTACTGTGTGAGAGTGTGTTGGAGACTGGGTGAGTGGTTCAGATCTGGAATGCACTGCCTGAGAGTGTGTTGGAGACTGGGTGAGTGGTTCAGATCTGGAATGTACTGTCTGAGAGTGTGTTGGAGACTGGGTGAGTGGTTCAGATCTGGAATGTACTGCCTGAGAGTGTGTTGGAGTCTGGGTGAGTGGTTCAGATCTGGAATGTACTGCCTGAGAGTGTGTTGGAGACTGGGTGAGTGGTTCAGATTTGGAATGTACTGTCTGAGAGTGTGTTGGAGACTGGGTGAGTGGTTCAGATCTGGAATGTACTGCCTGAGAGTGTGTTGAAGACTGGGTGAGTGGTTCAGATTTGGAATATACTGCCTGAGAGTGTGTTGGAGACTGGGTGAGTGGTTCAGATTTGGAATATACTGCCTGAGAGTGTGTTGGAGACTGGGTGAGTGGTTCAGATTTGGAATGTACTGTCTGAGAGTGTGTTGAAGACTGGGTGAGTGGTTCAGATTTGGAATATACTGCCTGAGAGTGTGTTGAAGACTGGGTGAGTGGTTCAGATTTGGAATATACTGCCTGAGAGTGTGTTGAAGACTGGGTAAGTGGTTCAGATCTGGAATGCCCTGCCTGAGAGTGTGTTGAAGACTGGGTGAGTGGTTCAGATTTGGAATATACTGCCTGAGAGTGTGTTGAAGACTGGGTGAGTGGTTCAGATTTGGAATATACTGCCTGAGAGTGTGTTGAAGACTGGGTAAGTGGTTCAGATCTGGAATGCCCTGCCTGAGAGTGTGTTGAAGACTGGGTGAGTGGTTCAGATTTGGAATATACTGCCTGAGAGTGTGTTGGAGACTGGGTGAGTGGTTCAGATTTGGAATATACTGCCTGAGAGTATGTTGGAGACTGGGTGAGTGGTTCAGATTTGGAATATACTGCCTGAGAGTGTGTTGGAGACTGGGTGAGTGGTTCAGATTTGGAATATACTGTCTGAGAGTGTGTTGAAGACTGGGTGAGTGGTTCAGATTTGGAATATACTGCCTGAGAGTGTGTTGGAGACTGGGTGAGTGGTTCAGATTTGGAATATACTGCCTGAGAGTGTGTTGGAGACTGGGTGAGTGGTTCAGATTTGGAATATACTGCCTGAGAGTGTGTTGGAGACTGGGTGAGTGGTTCAGATCTGGAATGCACTGCCTGAGAGTGTGTTGGAGACTGGGTGAGTGGTTCAGATTTGGAATATACTGCCTGAGAGTGTGTTGGAGACTGGGTGAGTGGTTCAGATCTGGAATGTACTGTCTGAGAGTGTGCTGGAGACTGGGTGAGTGGTTCAGATCTGGAATGTACTGTCTGAGAGTGTGTTGGAGACTGGGTGAATGGTTCAGATCTGGAATGTACTGTCTGAGAGTGTGTTGGAGACTGGGTGAGTGGTTCAGATTTGGAATATACTGCCTGAGAGTGTGTTGGAGACTGGGTGAGTGGTTCAGATTTGGAATGTACTGTCTGAGAGTGTGTTGGAGACTGGGTGAGTGGTTCAGATCTGGAATGTACTGTCTGAGAGTGTGTTGGAGACTGGGCGAGTGGTTCAGATCTGGAATGCACTGCCTGAGAGTGTGTTGGAGACTGGGTGAGTGGTTCAGATCTGGAATGTACTGTCTGAGAGTGTGTTGGAGACTGGGCGAGTGGTTCAGATCTGGAATGCACTGCCTGAGAGTGTGTTGGAGACTGGGTGAGTGGTTCAGATCTGGAATGTACTGTCTGAGAGTGTGTTGGAGACTGGGTGAGTGGTTCAGATCTGGAATGTACTGCCTGAGAGTGTGTTGGAGACTGGGTGAGTGGTTCAGATCTGGAATGTACTGCCTGAGAGTGTGTTGGAGACTGGGTGAGTGGTTCAGATTTGGAATGTACTGTCTGAGAGTGTGTTGGAGACTGGGTGAGTGGTTCAGATCTGGAATGCACTGCCTGAGAGTGTGTTGGAGACTGGGTGAGTGGTTCAGATCTGGAATGTACTGCCTGAGAGTGTGTTGAAGACTGGGTGAGTGGTTCAGATTTGGAATATACTGCCTGAGAGTGTGTTGGAGACTGGGTGAGTGGTTCAGATTTGGAATATACTGCCTGAGAGTGTGTTGGAGACTGGGTGAGTGGTTCAGATTTGGAATGTACTGTCTGAGAGTGTGTTGAAGACTGGGTGAGTGGTTCAGATTTGGAATATACTGCCTGAGAGTGTGTTGGAGACTGGGCGAGTGGTTCAGGTTTGGAATATACTGCCTGAGAGTGTGTTGAAGACTGGGTGAGTGGTTCAGATTTGGAATATACTGCCTGAGAGTGTGTTGAAGACTGGGTAAGTGGTTCAGATCTGGAATGCCCTGCCTGAGAGTGTGTTGAAGACTGGGTGAGTGGTTCAGATTTGGAATGCACTGCCTGAGAGTGTGTTGGAGACTGGGTGAGTGGTTCAGATCTGGAATATACTGCCTGAGAGTGTGTTGGAGACTGGGTGAGTGGTTCAGATTTGGAATATACTGCCTGAGAGTGTGTTGGAGACTGGGTGAGTGGTTCAGATTTGGAATATACTGCCTGAGAGTGTGTTGGAGACTGGGTGAGTGGTTCAGATTTGGAATATGCTGCCTGAGAGTGTGTTGAAGACTGGGTGAGTGGTTCAGATTTGGAATATACTGCCTGAGAGTGTGTTGAAGACTGGGTAAGTGGTTCAGATCTGGAATGCCCTGCCTGAGAGTGTGTTGAAGACTGGGTGAGTGGTTCAGATTTGGAATATACTGCCTGAGAGTGTGTTGAAGACTGGGTGAATGGTTCAGATCTGGAATGTACTGTCTGAGAGTGTGTTGAAGACTGGGTGAGTGGTTCAGATTTGGGATATACTGCCTGAGAGTGTGTTGAAGACTGGGTGAGTGGTTCAGATTTGGAATATACTGTCTGAGAGTGTGTTGAAGACTGGGTGAGTGGTTCAGATCTGGAATATACTGCCTGAGAGTGTGTTGAAGACTGGGTGAGTGGTTCAGATTTGGAATATACTGCCTGAGAGTGTGTTGAAGGCTGGGTGAGTGGTTCAGATTTGGAATATACTGTCTGAGAGTGTGTTGAAGACTGGGTGAGTGGTTCAGATCTGGAATATACTGCCTGAGAGTGTGTTGAAGACTGGGTGAGTGGTTCAGATTTGGAATATACTGTCTGAGAGTGTGTTGAAGACTGGGTGAGTGGTTCAGATCTGGAATATACTGCCTGAGAGTGTGTTGAAGACTGGGTGAGTGGTTCAGATTTGGAATGTACTGCCTGAGAGTGTGTTGGAGACTGGGCGAGTGGTTCAGATTTGGAATATACTGTCTGAGAGTGTGTTGAAGACTGGGTGAGTGGTTCAGATTTGGAATATACTGCCTGAGAGTGTGTTGAAGACTGGGTGAGTGGTTCAGATTTGGAATGTACTGTCTGAGAGTGTGTTGAAGACTGGGTGAGTGGTTCAGATTTGGAATATACTGCCTGAGAGTGTGTTGAAGACTGGGTGAGTGGTTCAGATCTGGAATGTACTGTCTGAGAGTGTGTTGAAGACTGGGTGAGTGGTTCAGATTTGGAATATACTGCCTGAGAGTGTGTTGAAGACTGGGTGAGTGGTTCGGATTTGGAATATACTGCCTGAGAGTGTGTTGAAGACTGGGTGAGTGGTTCAGATTTGGAATGTACTTCTGAGAGTGTGTTGAAGACTGGGTAAGTGGTTCAGATCTGGAATGCCCTGCCTGAGAGTGTGTTGAAGACTGGGTAAGTGGTTCAGATCTGGAATGCCCTGCCTGAGAGTGTGTTGAAGACGGGGTAAGTGGTTCAGATCTGGAATGCACTGTCTGAGAGTGTGTTGAAGACTGGGTGAGTGGTTCAGATCTGGAATATACTGCCTGAGAGTGTGTTGAAGACTGGGTAAGTGGTTCAGATCTGGAATGCCCTGCCTGAGAGTGTGTTGAAGACTGGGTGAGTGGTTCAGATTTGGAATATGCTGCCTGAGAGTGTGTTGAAGACTGGGTAAGTGGTTCAGATCTGGAATGCCCTGCCTGAGAGTGTGTTGAAGACTGGGTGAGTGGTTCAGATTTGGAATATACTGCCTGAGAGTGTGTTGAAGACTGGGTGAGTGGTTCAGATTTGGAATATACTGCCTGAGAGTGTGTTGAAGACTGGGTAAGTGGTTCAGATCTGGAATGCCCTGCCTGAGAGTATGTTGGAGACTGGGTGAGTGGTTCAGATCTGGAATGCACTGCCTGAGAGTGTGTTGGAGACTGGGCGAGTGGTTCAGATCTGGAATGCACTGCCTGAGAGTGTGTTGAAGACTGGGTGAGTGGTTCAGATTTGGAATATACTGTCTGAGAGTGTGTTGAAGACTGGGTGAGTGGTTCAGATCTGGAATATACTGCCTGAGAGTGTGTTGGAGACTGGGCGAGTGGTTCAGATCTGGAATATACTGCCTGAGAGTGTGTTGAAGACTGGGTGAGTGGTTCAGATCGGGAATATACTGCCTGAGAGTGTGTTGAAGACTGGGTGAGTGGTTCAGATCTGGAATATACTGCCTGAGAGTGTGTTGAAGACTGGGTGAGTGGTTCAGATCTGGAATGCACTGCCTGAGAGTGTGTTGAAGACTGGGTGAGTGGTTCAGATCTGGAATGTACTGTCTGAGAGTGTGTTGAAGACTGGGTGTGTGGTTCAGATCTGGAATATACTGCCTGAGAGTGTGTTGGAGACTGGGTGAGTGGTTCAGATCTGGAATGTACTGCCTGGAGTGTGTTGAAGACTGGGTGAGTGGTTCAGATCTGGAATGTACTGTCTGAGAGTGTGTTGGAGACTGGGTGAATGGTTCGGATCTGGAATGCACTGCCTGAGAGTGTGTTGGAGACTGGGTGAGTGGTTCAGATCTGGAATGTACTGTCTGAGAGTGTGTTGGAGACTGGGTGAGTGGTTCAGATCTGGACTGTACTATCTGAGAATGTGTTGGAGACTGGGTGAACGGTTCAGATCTGGAATGCACTGCCGCAGAGTGTGTTGGAGACTGGGTGAGTGGTTCAGATCTGGAATGTACTGTCTGAGAGTGTATTGGAGACTGGGTGAGTGGTTCAGATCTGGAATGTACTGTCTGAGAGTGTGTTGGAGACTGGGTGAGTGGTTCAGATCTGGAATGCACTGTCTGAGAATGTGTTGGAGACTGGCTGAGTGGTTCAGATCTGGAATGTACTGTCTGAGAGTGTGTTGGAGACTGGGTGAGTGGTTCAGATCTGGAATGCACTGTCTGAGAATGTGTTGGAGACTGGCTGAGTGGTTCAGATCTGGAATGTACTGTCTGAGAATGTGTTGGAGACTGGCTGAGTGGTTCAGATCTGGAATGTACTGTCTGAGAGTGTGTTGGAGACTGGGTGAGTGGTTCAGATCTGGAATGTACTGCCTGAGCGTGTGTTGGAGACTGGGTGAGTGGTTCAGATCTGGAATGCACTGTCTGAGAATGTGTTGGAGACTGGCTGAGTGGTTCAGATCTGGAATGTACTGCCTGAGAGTGTGTTGGAGACTGGGTGAATGGTTCAGATCGGGAATGCACTGTCTGAGTGTGTGTTGGAGACTGGGTGAATGGTTCAAATCTGGAATGTACTGCCGGAGAGTGTATTGGAGACTGGGTGAGTGGTTCAGATCTGGAATGTACTGTCTGAGAGTGTGTTGGAGACTGGGTGAGTGGTTCAGATCTGGAATGTACTGTCTGAGAGTGTGTTGGAGACTGAGTGAATGGTTCAGATCTGGAATGTACTGTCTGAGAGTGTGTTGGAGACTGGGTGAGTGGTTCAGATCTGGAATGTACTGTCTGAGAGTGTATTGGAGACTGGGTGAGTGGTTCAGATCTGGAATGCACTGTCTGAGAGTGTGTTGGAGACTGGGTGAGTGTTTCAGATCTGGAATGCACTGTCTGAGAATGTGTTGGAGACTGGGTGAGTGGTTCAGATATGGAATGCACAGTCTGAGAGTGTGTTGGAGACTGGGTGAGTGGTTCAGATCTGGAATGCACTGTCTGAGAATGTGTTGGAGACTGGCTGAGTGGTTCAGATCTGGAATGTACTGTCTGAGAATGTGTTGGAGACTGGGTGAGTGGTTCAGATCTGGAATGTACTGTCTGAGAGTGTGTTGGAGACTGGGTGAGTGGTTCAGATCTGGAATGTACTGCCTGACAGTGTGTTGGAGACTCTGTGAGTGGTTCAGATCTGTAATACACTGCCTGAGAGTGTGTTGGAGACTGGGTGAGTGGTTCAGATCTGGAATGCACTGTCTGAGAGTGTGTTGGAGACTCTGTGAGTGGTTCAGATCTGGAATACACTGCCTGAGAGTGTGTTGGAGACTGGGTGAGTGGTTCAGATCTGGAATGCCCTGCCTGAGAGTGTGTTGGAGACTGGGTGAGTGGTTCAGATCTGGAATGCACTGTCTGAGAGTGTGTTGGAGACTCTGTGAGTGGTTCAGATCTGGAATACACTGCCTGAGAGTGTGTTGGAGACTGGGTGAGTGGTTCAGATCTGGAATGCACTGCCTGAGAGTGTGTTGGAGACTGGGTGAGTGGTTCAGATCTGGAATGCACTGTCTGAGAGTGTGTTGGAGACTGGGTGAGTGGTTCAGATCTGGAATGTACTGTCTGAGAGTGTGTTGGAGACTGGGTGAGTGGTTCAGATCTGGAATGCACTGTCTGAGAGTGTGTTGGAGACTGGGTGAATGGTTCAGATCTGGAATGTACTGTCTGAGAGTGTGATGGAGACTGGGTGAGTGGTTCAGATCTGGAATGTACTGTCTGAGAGTGTGTTGGAGACTGGGTGAGTGGTTCAGAACTGGAATGCACTGTCTGAGAATGTGTTGGAGACTGGCTGAGTGGTTCAGATCTGGAATGTACTGTCTGAGAATGTGTTGGAGACTGGCTGAGTGGTTCAGATCTGGAATGTACTGTCTGAGAGTGTGTTGGAGACTGGGTGAGTGGTTCAGATCTGGAATGTACTGCCTGAGCGTGTGTTGGAGACTGGGTGAGTGGTTCAGATCTGGAATGCACTGTCTGAGAATGTGTTGGAGACTGGCTGAGTGGTTCAGATCTGGAATGTACTGCCTGAGAGTGTGTTGGAGACTGGGTGAATGGTTCAGATCGGGAATTCACTGTCTGAGTGTGTGTTGGAGACTGGGTGAATGGTTCAAATCTGGAATGTACTGCCGGAGAGTGTATTGGAGACTGGGTGAGTGGTTCAGATCTGGAATGTACTGTCTGAGAGTGTGTTGGAGACTGGGTGAGTGGTTCAGATCTGGAATGTACTGTCTGAGAGTGTGTTGGAGACTGAGTGAATGGTTCAGATCTGGAATGTACTGTCTGAGAGTGTGTTGGAGACTGGGTGAGTGGTTCAGATCTGGAATGTACTGTCTGAGAGTGTATTGGAGACTGGGTGAGTGGTTCAGATCTGGAATGCACTGTCTGAGAGTGTGTTGGAGACTGGGTGAGTGGTTCAGATCTGGAATGCACTGTCTGAGAATGTGTTGGAGACTGGGTGAGTGGTTCAGATCTGGAATGCACAGTCTGAGAGTGTGTTGGAGACTGGGTGAGTGGTTCAGATCTGGAATGCACTGTCTGAGAATGTGTTGGAGACTGGCTGAGTGGTTCAGATCTGGAATGTACTGTCTGAGAATGTGTTGGAGACTGGGTGAGTGGTTCAGATCTGGAATGTACTGTCTGAGAGTGTGTTGGAGACTGGGTGAGTGGTTCAGATCTGGAATGTACTGCCTGACAGTGTGTTGGAGACTCTGTGAGTGGTTCAGATCTGGAATACACTGCCTGAGAGTGTGTTGGAAACTGGGTGAGTGGTTCAGATCTGGAATGCACTGTCTGAGAGTGTGTTGGAGACTCTGTGAGTGGTTCAGATCTGGAATACACTGCCTGAGAGTGTGTTGGAGACTGGGTGAGTGGTTCAGATCTGGAATGCCCTGCCTGAGAGTGTGTTGGAGACTGGGTGAGTGGTTCAGATCTGGAATGCACTGTCTGAGAGTGTGTTGGAGACTCTGTGAGTGGTTCAGATCTGGAATACACTGCCTGAGAGTGTGTTGGAGACTGGGTGAGTGGTTCAGATCTGGAATGCACTGCCTGAGAGTGTGTTGGAGACTGGGTGAGTGGTTCAGATCTGGAATGTACTGTCTGAGAGTGTGTTGGAGACTGGGTGAGTGGTTCAGATCTGGAATGTACTGTCTGAGAGTATGTTGGAGACTGGGTGAGTGGTTCAGATCTGGAATGCACTGCCTGAGAGTGTGTTGGAGACTGGGTGAGTGGTTCAGATCTGGAATGCACTGTCTGAGAGTGTGTTGGAGACTGGGTGAATGGTTCAGATCTGGAATGTACTGTCTGAGAGTGTGATGGAGACTGGGTGAGTGGTTCAGATCTGGAATGTACTGTCTGAGAGTGTGATGGAGACTGGGTGAGTGGTTCAGATCTGGAATGTACTGTCTGAGAGTGTGATGGAGACTGGGTGAGTGGTTCAGATCTGGAATGTACTGTCTGAGAGTGTGATGGAGACTGGGTGAGTGGTTCAGATCTGGAATGTACTGTCTGAGAGTGTGATGGAGACTGGGTGAGTGGTTCAGATCTGGAATGTACTGCCTGAGAGTGTGTTGGAGACTGGGTGAGTGGTTCAGATCTGGAATGTACTGTCTGAGATTGTATTGGAGACTGGGTGAGTGGTTCAGATCTGGAATGCACTGCCTGAGAGTGTGTTGGAGACTGGGTGAGTGGTTCAGATCTGGAATGCACTGCCTGAGAGTGTGTTGGAGACTGGGTGAGTGGTTCAGATCTGGAATGTACGGTCTGAGAGTGTGTTGGAGACTGGGTGAGTGGTTCAGATCTGGAATGTACTGTCTGAGAGTGTGTTGGAGACTGGGTGAGTGGTTCAGATCTGGAATGCACTGTCTGAGAGTGTATTGGAGACTGGGTGAGTGGTTCAGATCTGGAATGCACTGCATGAGAGTGTGTTGGAGACTGGGTGAGTGGTTCAGATCTGGAATGCACTGTCTGAGAGTGTGTTGGAGACTGGGTGAGTGGTTCAGATCTGGAATGTACTGTCTGAGAGTGTATTGGAGACTGGGTGAGTGGTTCAGATCTGGAATGCACTGCCTGAGAGTGTGTTGGAGGCTTATTTAATCGATTCAGAAGAAAACTGTATATTTTTCCGCTGAGAAAAATAATTGCTGAAAGATGGGGAAACGGTGGACAAGTGGGATTCACTTAATAGCTTTAGCAGAGAGCAAGCAGGGATACGGTGGGCCGAATGGCTTCATTTTATGCTGTCACCATTCTATTAAATCAGTGAGAATAGGACTGAACCCAGGTAGATTCAGCACATTGAGGGGAGGAGAGGGTGGTTGGTTGGAGGTGGGGGGTGGTGGGGGGGGCTCGGTGTCGGGTGGTGTGGGGGCCGGGGGGAGAGTGTGAGTGGTGGGATGCGAGGGGAAGCAGTTACTGCAGATCTGAAACTAGAGTTCTTGCCATCAGAAAACTGGGACATGTGGAAACAAGTTTCATGTGGTGGATTTGAATTTCAGCACAATGAGCAGGGAGAGTGTGTGGGATGGTGATTTATAGCTTTGTGGGAAGTAAAATTCCATAGAAAGTAGAATTGTCTGTTCTGAATTTCGATCCTGTAGTTAGAGTGCAGAATTTTGTAAACTCCTTTCATTGGCTATTAGAAGGGAATGATTTACAGACAGGAAACTCAAACCAAACATCAAGATCTGACCGAGTCACTCAATTAATCAGAACCTGAATATCATCAGCATTTGAATGTGGAAGGAGAAATGTTTGTCTGTTCTGTCTGTGGGAAAAGATTTCAAACATCAGTGTGACTGGAAAAGCACTGAGACACACCTAAGTGAGAGTGTTCCAGTGCACTGACTGTGGAAAGAGCTTTAACCAGTTACACAGCCTGAAAAAACAACACATCATTCACAGCGGGGAGAAACTGTACACGTGTTCTGTGTGTGGACGAGGCTTCAAGTGATCATCCAACCTGGAGACTCACAAGGACACCCGCACCACGGAGATACCGTGGAAATGTGGGGACTGTGGGAAGGGATTCAATTACCCGTCCCTGCTGGAAACTCATTGGCACAGTCACACCAGGGAGAGGCCGTTCACCTTCCCTGTCTGCTGGAAGGGATTCACTCAGTTATCCCACCTTCTGACACACCAGCTTACTTACACTGATAAGAGGCCTTTTAAATGTTCTGACTGTGAGAAGTGATATAAAAGCAGAAAGGATCTGCTGACACACCGGCAAATTCACACCAGTGAGAGGCCATTCACCTGCCCTGTGTGTGAGAAGAGATTCACTCAGTTATCCCATCTCTGACACATCAGCTTGTTCACTCTGATAAGAGGTCATTTAAATGTTATGACTGTGAGAAGCCCTTTAAAAACAATAAAGATCTGCTGAATCACCAATGCACTCACTCTGAGGAAAGACGGTTCACCTGTTACATGTGTTGTGAAAAGATTCACTCAGTCATCCACCCTGCTGACACAGCAGCGAGTTCATACTGGGGAGACAACATAAGAACTAGGAGGAGTAGGCCATTCGGCCCCTCAAGCCTGCTCCACCATTCAATAATATCATGGCTGATCTGATTGTGACCTCAACTCCATTTTCCTGTCTTCCCCACATAACCCTTGACTCCCTTGTAGATCACAAATCTGTCTAACTCAGTCTTGAATATATTTAATGACCCAGCCTCTACTCCTCTCTGGAGTAGAGAATTCCAAAGATTAACAATCCTCCTCGCCTAATGGGAGACCCCTTATTCTGAAACTGTGCCACCTCGTTCTAGATTCCTGCATCAGGGGAAACATCCTCTCAGTATCTACCCTGTCAAGCTGCCTCGGAATCTTACATGTTTCAATAAGATCACCTCTCATTCGTCTAAACTCCAATGAGTACAGGCCCAACCTGTTCAACCTTTCCTCGTAATACAACCACTTCCTCCCAGGAATCAGTCTAGTGAACCTCCTCTGAACTGCCTCCAATGCAAGAATATCCTCCTCTAAATGTTTTAAAAATTCATTCATGGGATGTGAGTATCGCTGGCTAAGCCATCATTTATTGCCCATCCCTAACTGCCCTTGAGAAGGTGGTGGTGAGCTGCCTTCTTGAACCGCTCATGTGGGGTAGGTACACCCACAGTGCTGTTAGGAAGGGAGTTCCAGGATTTTGACCCAGCGACAGTGGAGGAACGGCGATATTGTTCCAAGTCAGAATGGTGTGTGACTTGGAGGGGAACTTGCAGGTGGTGGTGTTCCCATGTATTTGCTGCCCTTGTCCTTCTAGTTGGTAGAGGTCGCGCGTTTGGAAGGTGCTGTCTGAGGGGCCTTGGTGCGTGGCTGCAGTGCATCTTGTAGATGGTACACACTGCTGCCGCTGTGCGTCGGTGGTGGAGGGAGTGAATGTTTGTAGATGGGGTGCCAATCAAGCGGCCTGCTTTGTCCTGGACTCTGAGTTAGTAATTTATGGATTCAAGCGCTACTTTAGTTCACCACATAATCTAGGCTGACACTTCAGGGCCGTGTTGAGGGAGTGCTGCCATCTTTCAGATGAGACGTTAAACTAAAGTGCTATTTACCCATTGAGGTCGATCTCAAAGATCATATGGCACTATTTGATGAAGAGCTGGGAGTTCTCCTCTTGACCAGTCAAACAACACCACCAACACAGCTTAACTGGTTCTTCATCTCATTTACTGCTTATGAGATCTTGCTGACACCTTTTCCAATAAAACAATTACACTTCAAAGGTAATTCATTGGCTGTGAAATGCTTTGGGTATTCCTGAGGATGTGAAAGTTGCTATATAAAGTCTAATTCTTCTCTCCCCGGGGGGGTGGATCCACAAAAGGAACACGGTGATCTGATGCCCTCTGCTGGATATTCTAAGAAGTATTCAGATGTCGGTGGACAGGGTGTGAGAAATTCTATGTTTATTCAGTGACCATATCTGGCAGTTCATGCTCATAGGAAGGTGGGTTGCAGCGGTTCTCAAGTAAAACACCGAGCAAAAACAAAGATTTTATGCTGTTAAACTGAAGACCGAAAAGGGAAATTTAAACGACTGTGGGGAAAATGTGGAGACCGGGAATGAGAAGGCAAAGAGAGCGAACAATCTCTTCAACTACACAGGGTATGGACGGCGGCGGGTCAGAGAGACAGAGAGAAACGGAAGCTGGGGGCGGGAGTTCCGCAAGCAGTCTGATCACATGGAGTCTCCACTTGTAAGGAACGGAATTAAATAATAATGTCCCTTCCGAAAGTTCTACAACTCTGCCTTTCTATAAGAGCTGCGGCACTTTCACATTCATTACATAGTGTGTGGGGGTGGGGGGGGGGGGGTTGGTGGCGGGGGAAGCAGTCTCGGGACAGGAGAATCAATAATAAGCGAAATCTTTATTAGTGAATTCGGGTTAAACCAGGACTGAATCGATGGGCAGCTGAGTTGGAATGGTTCTGAATTAAAGTTTATATCTGTAAACTAAAGACTAGAAGAAGTAAATGTATACAATTATGGATAAAGTGTGGAGACAGGGTAAGGAACAAGTAGGCAGGAAAAGACAAAAGGTGAGTAAAGGCAGCAGGCGTCGATTTGTAAAGCTGATTTGTATGGTAACTGCAAGTTGCGGTCACAGACTAAGATGTGGACCTCGCCTGTTGTTGAGGTTTGTGCTCTGTCGCAGTTTTAAGAATCTCTCTGTGTCTCTCACTGTGGAGTCTGAATTATTGTTTCTGTTTAACGGTGCAAGCGCGCCCTCTGGTGAGCGCTAACTGGAACTCTCAGTGTGGGTTTTTGCCCGGGATCTGCTATATCTCTGCAACAGTGTGGGGCTCATGGCACAGAAATACACGGCGCTGTCGGAGATCAGGGTGTTGCCGACCGTTAGCTCGGTGATCTTGGCAGTTTTATTAAACGTAGCCGAGAACTGAACAGCGATGCCGGTGTTCCTGTATAGATTCCCTCCAATAAGACGAAGCAAGTACTGTGGAGGCTGCCCGGGTTGCTGACTGTACCAGTACACATCAGGGTTAGAAGCGCTTGTTTTCAAGGTGCAGGTTAGAGTGACGTTAATTTCCTCTTCAACAGTCATTTCAGCAACCGGCTGTTCCACTGTGTCTTGGTGGCTCCATTCTAACATTAAAAAAGTAATGTCACCAATCAGCATCAACCTCATATTGATCAACGTAACCGGTATTACCACCATCACTATTATTTTACCAACAATCCCATCTGGGTGACAGCAGTCAGAGGGAGAATGGATTTTTACTGGGAATGAAATACTTACTGAGAAGTGATATAATGATGAGAAGCGGTGAGAGACGGTTCCCCACGATACTTCCTGAATCTGTAACTCTGCAGTGCAGGAAAGTCTCTGTCGGAGCAGAAATACAGATCCCCGTCCCACTGCACCGCTGATTCAACCAATTACAAGAATAGACCAGCGGCACCAATCGCTCCAATAACACAATCGGGTCAGAGCGAGAGCAGCAAACGGAAGCTGTGGGCGGAGATACCGCAGACTCAACATTGAGCGAAGTGTGCGGCGACACTCAGCTGCACTCGGAACCGATGGAGCGGAAATAGTGACGATTGAAGCTTCGGAAGTCTGTGGCCATCCTGCACCTGCTCACTGTTCAATTAACTGGCAACAAACAGAGTGGGAGGGACATGGAGGGAATAGACAAATAGAAGGTTAGAGCACGGAATGAGGCCATTCGGCCTATCGTGCCTGTGCTTTTTGAAATAGCTCCCCAATTCATCTTTCACTTCCCGTATTTTCCACAGCTTTTCCAAATTATATACAATACCCTTTTGAAAATTACTGCTGAATCTGCTTCCGCCACCCTTTTAGGAAGTGCATTCCAAATTTTAAGAAAACAGTGTAAGAAATAAATATAATCTCTCCTTGTATTTTTCCAACAATTCTTTTATATTGGAGTGCGCGGGTTATTGAATTTTCTGCTAGTGGAAACAGTTACGTGTAATCTACTCGATCAAAATCAGGTATAGGTTTGGGCATCTCAATTAAGACCCTCCTTAAACTTCTTTATTATAAGGAGAAAAATCCCAGTTTCTCTATTTTTTTTCAAAAATATATTTATTCACAAAACTTTGTATGCAATGTACATTTGCATTGCAGAGCAAAAGCAGTGTCTCTAATCTGTTCACATAAAAGTCCCTCACCCCTGCTACCATTCTGGTGTATCTCTCCGCGCTTTCTCCAACGTCTTTACGTTCTTTCTAATTCACGTTGCCCAGAATTGGACAGAGAACACCAGCCGATGTTCAAAACAGTGATTTAAAAAGGGTTGGTTTCACTTTCTGCCAGAAACATCCAACAAAAATAAAGGTTAGGTCTAATCGGTTTCAATTTAGCTTTCTGGGAGACGATGTCTGACAGTCCTGTTTGAATATGCCTGAACGGACTCACTGGCCCCATTGTAAATCGGATTGAACAGAATCCGCCAGCAGTGGGCGCCAAGTTCAAACACGGCAATTACAAAGTCACGCGATGCCAGCGCCAAGGCCAATAGGGGGCCGCAGTCCGAGTGAGGTCACGATGGGGCCGCCCCCTGCAGTATGCGGGTGGAACGATGCCCCGGGTTACCTCTCCCCCCCACCACCCCGCTTCTCAATCTCTGGCTCATTCCATTCCCATTCACTGCGAGGGATGCAGTCAGACATGTTTCTGATAATACTGGCGGCTGTGTTGGACAGTAAGTATTGGATTAGTTTAATCAAGGCAGGTTAATGCAAAGAGTTTGTTCTCCATCAGAAATATCCATATTGGAGGAGAGCTGTGGAGATGGGAAGTCACACATTCTTATACAGAGAGACACAAGTTTAGATCAACCCTGCTTAACCTGCCGATCTTTTTTTCCCTCTACCTTCACAGCTGGACTAGGTGCAGATCCAGTAACTCAGTCTCCGCTGATGATAACCGTGTCAGAAGGGAGTTTGGTGCAGTTAGATTGCGAATATACAAACCCGGATATTTACAGCATGCAATGGTATCGGCAGAAACCTGCACAGCCTCCAACCTGGATTATCACCAAAGTAGTAGCACTTCAGGGAAACGAAATCTCAGGACGATATCTGGCGACTGCTGACAAGTCTAAAAAGTACGGTTACCTCAACATAAGCGGCCTGAGTGTGGAGGACGGGGCGCTCTATTACTGTGCAGTGAGGCACAGCGTCAGATAAAAGCCAAGACCCCGTACAAAAACCTCAGCGAGTAATTACAGGTCCGTTAAGTTTACTTTGTTGCTTTTATCTGCGGCGTTAGTTTGATCCCCGACCCACGGAGGGTGAAGACAGTCAGGTTTCTGTATTAAACAGTTGTATTGTTGTCTTTGTCCTTGCAACAGAGAACCGGTCTGGGAAATTTTGAGACTTATCTCCATGCCCCGAGTTTTATCGCTTCAGGAAAGATCTCGAAGCTTACCCTGAATAATGGCGCACCAACAGTGGTAAAGAAAGGATGTGGAGTAACTATAGTTGAACATTACTGGCTATTCTTCAGGAACCGTTAACTCAGACGCATCCTGGGGCACTGATTTTGCGCCACTCGTTCCTGTAACAAACACAAGATGCTCTCACCTCACCTCCTTGTGTCTGCAGTGGTGCTGGGAGTCCGATAGGTGGCGAGCTGGCTGCCAGTGAATGGAAACACTCCGAGCTGGGCTACAGACCCTATCCTTATAGGGGGAATGGTTACAGATTTAGAGAGCGGGTGGGATTGAAACCCTGGTCTGGTTATTGTAAGGCGAAACGGTAGCAGAAAATATGAAAGCATTAAAAAGATACTGGAAAGGACAATGAACATGAATGAAACTCTGTGCCCTGTCCTTATTCTGAAGAGTACAATCACTACCTTGTAAGATGTCTCAATTTTTGTGCAAACTGTCTCTGAACCAGCAAAATACTCTGATAAAATAGACTCTGCGGCCCGGCTGTGATCAAAGGGGCCGATAAACTGATAGCGGAAATGGGGAAAGGGCTGCACGAATATTCAGACAGTCACCGAAAGAATATCAAAAGACAAAAGGTAAGTTAACACATTACAAATAAATTGGTGGAGTTCATTTTTAGTATAGATGAAATCAACTATTATAACTTCGCAAGTGCTCCTCGCCTGTTTTTGAGTGCTGTGTGTTTCATTATCTTTGAGGAAGTTCCCTGTGATTCTCACTGAGGACGTTGAATTATTGTTTCTGCTAATCGGCGTGAGAGCGCCCTCTGCTGAGCACTGGCGGGAACTCTCAGTGTGGGTTTTTCTGTGGGATCTGCTCTATCTCTGCAGCAGCGTGGGCTCCATGGCACAGAAATACACGGCGCTGTCGGAGGGAAGAACCCCGGCGATATTTAAAGGAACCACTTTGTTTTATTTGTTTAAAATAGCACAGAACCTGTCTGGGAAATCAGGAGACTTATCTTCAAGTCCCGAGCTATATATCCTCATGAAATATCTCGGAGTTTTCCCGGAATACTGGATGTACCAAAACAGAGTTGGAACACCAGCTGTCGAGTAACTGCACTTCAGTATTATGGTCTGTCCTTCCAGCACCGTTAACTCAGACGGATTCTGAGGCACTAAACCTCGAAAAATATGAGATATATCAAATAGATGTGAATATAACACATGAAACAGACACTGATCTTAAAGAAGAAATTCAGATCAGGGAGAGATTTCACTCATTGAGAATCTCAGGGGCGTTTCCCAGGGACAGGATTGGCTGGTCTCTCAGAACGGATAACAGTTGGGCTCCAATCAGCGTAAGTTGCAGACTAATTACTTCCTCTGACTATTGCTCTTTCTGCTTGTGTCTTTCTCCGTGTCTCTGCCTCTCTCTTTGCTTCTCGATGTCTATCTGTCTCGCTCTGTCGTTCGGAGTCTCTTTATCTCTATCACCCCTATCTTTGTCTCTGTGCCTCTCTCTCACTTTGTCTTCACTCCTTTTACCGTGTTTCTTGACAGTGCAGCGTGTAGAAAATCCAATTTCCATAGTTCCCGTTTTAACGAGTTCCCCAATGTGTTTCAATAATAGCAGCAGCTGTAATAGAAGATAATAACAAAAACTGGGAGAGGACGTAGAGAGGCTGCAAGGAGATATAGACAGATTAAGTGAGTGGACAACAAGATGGAAAATGGAGTATAATGTAGGGAAGAGTGAGGTTGTTCACTTTGGTCGTAAAAATAGAAAAGCAAAATATTTTTTAAAAGGTGTAAACCTGGTAAGTGTTGATGTTCAGAGAGACTTGGGGGAACTCGTACAAGGAATACACAAAGTTAACATGCGGGCGCAGCAGGCTATTAGGAAGGTAAATGGCGTGTTGGCCTTTATTGCGAGGGGATTGGAGTACAGGAGTAAAGAAGTCTTAGTAAAATTATACAGGGCTTTGGTGAGACCGCACCTGGAATACTGTCTGCAGTTTTGGTCTCCATATTTAAGAAAGGATATACTTGCACTGGAGGCAGTGCAGTGAAGATTTACTAAATTGGTCCCTGGGATGAAGGGGTTGTCCTATGATGAGAGGCTGAGTAAATTGGGCCTATATTCTCTGGAGTTTAGAAGAATGAGAGGTGATTTAATTGAGATATACGAGATTCTGAAGGGGGTTCGATCAGGTAGAAGCTGAGAGATTGTTTCCGCTGCTCAGGGAAGCTTGAACCCAGGGTCACAGTCTCCGGAGAAGGAGTCCTTTATTCTGGACTGAAATGAGGCGAAATTACTGCACTCAAAGGGTTGTGAATGTTTGGAATTCTCTGCCCCAGAGGGTTGTGGGTTGTGGATCATTGAATACATTTAAGGTTGGGGTAGATAGAGATTTGGTCTCGCAGAGAATCAAAGGCTATCGGGAGCGGGCAGGAAAGTGAAATTGAAGCCCAAGATCAGCCATGATCGTATTGAATGGCGGAGCAGGCTCGATGGGCCGAATGGACTACTTCTGCTCCTATTTTTCGTGGTCTAGTGGGAAACTGGGGCGCGTTTCCCAGGGACAGGATTGGCTCGTCTGTCAGAACCGATGATACTTGGGCACCAATCAAATGACAGTTTAAATTGGCAGCAGTTACGTTTAAAATATCCCATCGTTTATTAGATGGAGGGTAACAGGGTATCCCTCTGTATGTGCCGCGGTACCTGTGAGATGGAATCTGCAATGTTTGATTTGAACACGCTTCATTCATCATTTATGTCTTAGATAGTATGAATTATCTGATATTGCACTCGATGTCATTGCAGTCCGGCACTGCGATAGGATACTGGTTGAATCACTTGCACATCCCCCAGCAGCGGGTCACAAGTGTTGAGTTCTGTCTCCTTGGGGTGGATTCTTTCAAAGAAAGGAGGAAGGGATCGCTGTGATAGAATGTGAGGACAGTGAGACAATTCCTCACAGGCGGATCCAACATGTGATAACACTGATAGGCTGACATACAGCTTCCGTTTGCAGCTCTCACTCTGACCCGCCTTTGCTTACACTGTATTATTGGACAGATTTCTGCCGCTGTTCCCTGATAGCACTGGTTGCTTCAGCAGAGCAGTGGGACGGGGATCTGTAATTCAGTTCCGGCACAGGATTTCCCCGACTGCAGAGTTACAGACAAGGGGAGCATCATGCGGAACTGTATCTATCTATTCCTCATAACTATATCACTTCTGAGTATCTGTTTTGCTCCGGTAAAAATCCATTCTCCCGCTGACTGCTGTAACCCACATATTATTATTTGTTAAAGGATGGTGATGAAGGTGAAATTGGATCAAACTCATTTCGGATCTTTTACGTCAAGTTTTGAACCGGAATATTAAACATCCGTTTGATTCTTTCCTGTTTGAATATGTTTTTCAGATCTGAATCATGGAGATTCAGTCACTCAGCCGCTGTCCTCAAGTGTTAAGACAGAAGGACAAGCGGTGACTTTAATCTGTACCTATAATACTACACGGGGCGGCAGCTATAATTTGTACTGGTATCGGCAACACCCAGACACACAACCTGAGTTTATTCTGATTAAATACACAAGTGGTTCTGAAGATAAAGCAGAGTTTGCCAAAATCCGCTTCTCTGCACAACTCGGCAACTTGGCAAAATTCACCAACTTAACCATTTCGGGGCTGCAGCTGACCGACACTGCAGTTTATTACTGCGCCCTGAGGCTCACACTGATGGAAACCAGGTAAATGCTCGCACAGAAACTCCCGCCGCTGTGTAGATCAGAAAATCCGCCAGCTAAAATCAGTTATTATGGTGGTCAGGTGCAACAATCTGTCATTTTCTAATGCTCAATTGCAGTATCAGCTAAATCTGTCTTTTAGAAGCGCAGATCTGAACTCAGTTTGAAACATTTGCAAGTGTTTGCCACCAGAGGGCAGTAGGAGGATGGACTACAGAGACAGAAAATGCTGGAAACACTCAACCGGTCTGGAAGCATCTGTGGAGAAGAAAAGACAGTTAACGTTTCACTCAGTGTCCTTTCATCGGAACTCTATCACGAATCAGACTGAGGTGATTGACGCCGGTCGAATTTGATTAACTTTATGTTACAATATACAAGGGGGAAGACAGTGACGTAGTGGTAATGTCCCTAAACTAGTAATGCAGAGGCCCGGGCTAATTTTAAATCCCACCACGGCAGCTGGTAGAATTTAGCTTCAAAATAATTAAGTTGTTTAATTTACTAATTAAGAAAACTGAAGTTGACAGCTCCTCTCAGTAATTGTGCCATGAAACGATCATCGATTGATGTAAAATACCATTTGGCTCACTAATGTCCTTTAAGGAAATAAATCTGCCATGCTTACCTGGTCTGGCTGACATGTGTTTCCAGACCCACAGCAATGTGGCTGACTCTGAGCTGTCCTATTAAATGGCCTCGCAAGTTGTCGAGGGCAATTAGGGATGGGCAGCAAATGCTGGCCTGTCAGTGACTCCCACATTCCAGGAAAGGACATAGAAAGATTTTCTCTGATCTCTCCGTGGAAAACTCTTCGGAAAGTTGCTTTACCATAATTTTATTAGTTTTTTTTATTCATTCACGGGATGTGGGCGTCACTGGTTAGGCCAGCATTTATTGCCCATGCCTAATTGCCCTTGAGAAGGTGGTGGTGAGCTGCCTTCTTGAACCGCTGCAGTCCATGTGGGGTAGGTACACCCACAGTGCTGTCACGAAGGGAGTTCCAGGATTTTGATCCAGCGAGAGTAAAGAAACAGCGATATAGTTCCAAGTCAGGATGGTGTGTGACTTGGAGGGGAACTTGCAGGTGGTGGTGTTCCCCTGCATTTGCTGCCCTTGTCCTTCTAGTTGGTAGAGGTCGCGGATTTGGAAGGTGCTGTCGAAGGAGCCTTTCAGATTTGCTGCAGTGCATCTTGTAGATGGTAAACACTGCTGCTACTGTGCGTCGGTGGCAGAGGGAGTGAATGTTTGTGGATGGGGTGTCAATCAAGCGGGCTGCTTTGTCCTGGATGGTGTCGAGCTTCTTGAGTGTTGTTGGAGCTGCACCCATCCAGGCAAGTATTCCATCACACTCCTGACTTGTGCCTTGTAGATGGTGGGCAGGCTTTGGGGAGTCAGGAGGTGAGTTACTCGCCTCAGGATTCCTAGCCTCTGACCTGCTCTTGTAGCCACAGTATTTATGTGCTTGTCCAGTTCAGTTCCTGGTCAATGGTAACCCCCAGAATGTTGATAGTGGGGGATTCAGCGATGGTAATGCCATTGAATATCAAGGGGAGATGATTAGATTCTCTCTTGTTGGAGATGGTCATTGCCTGGCACTTGTGTGGCGTAAATGTTTCTTGCCACTTGTCAGCCCAAGCCTGGATATTGTCCAGGTCTTGCTGCATTTCTACACGGACTGCTTCAGTTTTAGAAAACATTCACTATTTCATTAGAATTCGGTCCCAGAGGAAATCTATCTTACAGTGTGAACGCCTCAATTTAAACACGAATTGTACAGGAGATTGATGTTAATGTTGTCGGTGAGACGTCGCACAGCGGCATAAAATAAACAAACTCTCAGGAAAATGTCCGATTCGGTACCGTTTAATATAAACTCACAATTAAGAAATGTTGAACCTATTCTCACACCATAGACTGCACTCACTGAGTGACTGACTCCTCAGTCCGATACTTTATGCTGTGACCGTCAGTATCTCTGATCAAACCCGCTATCCAATGGGAATTATAGAGACAGACTCTGCAATAATCCTGCCCGCGGCAGCCCCACTCACACCCTCCGTTTGCTGCTCTCACTCTGACCTTCCTTGCCTGGCCTGTGTTATTGGAGAGATTGCTGCCGCTGTTTCGGAACTGTAAACAGGAGGGAGGTTTTTGTACAGTGACTGCCGCGTTTCCTCTCAGTGTGCGGCTCTATCGCACAGTAATACACCGCCGTATCCGCGCTCTCCGTGTTTTCAATAACCAATTGTCCGCGTTTGTCCGCAGTGGAAAGATCCAGTTCAAATCGCCCGCTTCTCTCTTTGCCAGTCGATACTCGCGTTATTACCCACTCCAGTCTCTGACCGGATTTCTGTTTGTACCAATGCATGGTGTAAATGCTGGACATGTCATAGCTGCAGATTAGCTTCACCGGTTCCCCACTCTGGACCGTTTTCGTAGCGGGAGACTGGAACACTCGGTCAGAGAGACATCGACCTGTAAAAACATTCAGATCATGAAACACTGAAGCAACGTGAATAACAAATAAACACAGCGGGTTATTGAGTACAGTTCCTGTACCTACATGTTAGCAGTGCCAGAATGACGGCCAATAGATTCACTTTTACCGAGTAATACATCCTTGTAATGAGTGAACACATTAAAATGTTGGCATCTTAAAGGCAGCACCGCCCAGTTAAAGTCTCAGTCACGTGGGGTTCCTTCTCTTCGATTGGCTGGAACTGGATATTGTTCAGCCGATGTAAGGATGTTTGTTGATCCGTTCCTACCTTCACCAGCAGTTCACATCTGGACATGTCAGTTGTCTAATGATCAGCTTATTCCTCTCCTCCTTGTGGAGGAAATTGAGGGGAATCCCATCGCTTTGTGAAAGTGACTCTGTAAAGGGACAGACCTGACGCTGGGTGTTGGAATCCAGTAAAATCCTTTCCTTACCAAATGAATAGAGCCTGTGGAACTGTACCTCGCAATGTAAACAACACATTCAGGGTAGTCTGAATATCCCTTTCCTTATGGAGCCTGTGGAACTGCAGCCTCTCTAGGAGTCAACGCTAGTTATTGATCTGTCGCAGTGAGCCTGTAAACACGAAGAGGGAGCTCCCTCTGGTGGCGAAGTGAGGGAAATGGTCCTTTGCCTGGGAAATTAATGAATTCTCACATTGCTTAAATAGACCGTTGCATGATTATTCGCGTTACTTATATTCTTCTTCTTATTAAAATTGCAGCTTCAGAGGAAGGGATGGCAGCGAGAGAAAGAGGACTACTGGTTTCTTTGTCACTTTCCCTTGCCCTTCAACAGCCCGGCTGAGCTTCCGTTTGCTGCTCTCGCTCGATCTGCCTTGCCTACCCTGTGTTATTGGAGAGATTGCTGCCGCTGTTCCCTGTGTGGCATTGGTTGGTTCAGCAGTGCAGTGCCTCTGCTCCGACAGATAATTTCCCGGACTACAATGTTACAGACACACTGAGCATCATGTGAACCATCTCATACCGTTCCTCATCATTATATCACTTCTCAATTCGTATTTCCTTCTCAGTAAAATCCCCTTCTCCCCCTGATTACTGTATGCCGGATGTTATTGGTTAAATGATATTAATGACGGTGATGATGCTGCACCGACCACATGTCATCTTTTCTCTCATTTCCAAAAGGGTTTGAATCTGAATTTTAAAAACCACAGGTTTGATCTGTTTTATTATGTTTTTCACTTCTGTGTCATGGAGATTCCGTCACCCAACCGCTGTCCTCAGGCGTTAATACACCTGGTTCACTAATGTCCTTAAGGGAAGGAATCGGCTGTCCTTACCTGGTCTGCCTACATGTGACCCCAGACCCACAGCGATGTGGTTGACTTTAAAATACCCTCTGAAATGGCCTAGCATTAGCAAGCCACTCAGTTGTATCCGCTACAAAGTCAATAAAGAATGAAACCGGATGAGCCACCCGGCATTGACCTAGGCACCTGAAACAACACTGGCAAACCCAGCCCTGTCGACCCTGCAAAGTCCTCCTTACTAACATCTGGGGGCTTGTGCCAAAGTTGGGAGAGCTGAACCACAGACTGGTCAAGCAACAGTCTGACATAGTCATACTCGCGGACTCATACCTTACAATGTCCCAGACACCATCATCTTCATCTCCGAGTATGTCCTGTCCCACTGGCAGGCCAGACTCACCAGACGTGGCGACACAGTAGTATACAGTCAGGAGGGAGTTGCCCTGGGAGTCCTCAACATCGATTCCAGACCCCATGAAGTCTCATGGCATCAGGTCAAACATGGGAAAGGACACCTCCTGCTGATTATCACCTACCACCCTCCCTCAGCTGATGAGTCAGTACTCCTCCATGTTGAACAGCATTTGGAGGAAACACTGAGGGCGGCAAGGCGCAAAATGTTCTCTGGGTGGGGTACTTCAATGTCCATCACCAAGCGTGGCTCGGGAGCACCATTACCAACTGAGCTGGCCGAGTCCTAAAGGACAGAGCTGTGGTGAGGGAATGAACAAGAGGGAAAAACATACTTGACCTCTCCCTCAACAACCAACCTGCCGCAGATGCATCTGTCCATGGCAGAACTAGTAAGAGTGACCATCGCAAAGTCCTTGCAGAGACTAAGTTCCACCTTCACATTGAGGGCACTCTCCATCGTGTTGTGTGGCACTACCACTGTGCTAAATGGGACAGATTTCGAACAGATATAGCAATGCAAAACTGGGTATCCATGAGGCACTGTGGGCCATCAACAGCAGCAGAATTGTATTCAGCCACAATCTGTAACATCATGGCTCGGCATATACCCCACTCCACCATTACCATCAAGCCGGGGGACCAATCCTGCGTCAATGAAGAGTGCAGGAAGGCATGCCTGGAGCAGCACCAGGCAGACCTCAAAATGAGGTGTTAACCTGGTGAAGCTACAACACAGGACTACTTGCATGCCAAACTGCAGAAGCAGCATGCAATAGACAGAGCTAAGCGATCCCATAACCAATGGATCAGATCTAAGCTCTTCAGTCCTGAATAGTGGTGCACAATTAAACAACTAACTGGAGGAGGTGGCTCCACAAATGTCCCCATCCTCAATGATGGGGGAGCCCAGCACATCCGTGCAAAAGATAAGGGTGAAGCATTTGCAGCAATCTTCAGCCAGAAGTGCCAAGTTGATGATACATCTCGGCCTCCTCCTGAAGTCCACAGCAATACAGATGCCAGTCTTCTGTTAATGCGATTCACTCCACGTGATATCAAGAAACAACTGAAGGCACTGGATACTGCAAAGGCTATGGGCCCTGACAATATTCTGGCAATAGTACTGAAGACCTGTGCTCCAGAACTTGCCGTGCCCCTAGCCAAGCTGTTCCAGTACAACTACAACACTGACATCTACCGGCAATGTGGAAAATTGCCCAGGTATGTCCTGTACACAAATACAGGACAAGTCCAACCCGGCCAATTACCGCCCCATTAGTCTACTCTCAATCATCAGTAAAGTGATGGAAGGTGTCATCAACAGTGCCATCAAGAGGCACTTGCTTAGCAATAACCTGCTCAGTGACGCTCAGTTTGGGTTCCGCCAGGGCCACGCAGCTCCTGACCTCATTACAGCCTTGATTCAAACATGGACAAGAGAGCTGAACTCAAGAGGTGAGGTGAGAGTGACTGCCCTTGACATCAAGGCAGCATTTGACCGAGTATAGCATCAAGGAGCTCTAACAAAACAGGAGTCAATGGGAATCAGGGGGAAAGCTCACCGCTGGTGAGAGTTATACCTAGCGCAAAGGAAGATGGTTGTGGTTGTTGGAGGTCAATCATCTGAGCTCCAGGACATCACAGTAGGAGTTCCTCAGGGTAGTGTCCTAGGTCCAACCATCTTCAGCTGCTTCATCAATGACCTTCCTTCAATCATAAGGTCAGAAGTGGGGATGTTCGCTGATGATTGCACAATGTTCAGCACCATTCGTGACTCCTCAGGTACTGAAGAGGTCCGTGTAGAAATGCAGCAAGACTTGGACAATATCCAGGCTTGGGCTGATGAGTGGCAAGTAACATTTTCACCACACAAGTGCCAGGCAATGACTATCTCGAATAAGTGAGAATCTAACCATCTCCATTGACATACGATGGCATTACCATCGCTGAATCCCCCACTATCAACATCCTGGGAATTGCCATTCACTAGAAACTGAACTGGACCAGCTATATAAATACTGTGGCTACAAGAGCAGGTCAGAAGCTGGAAATACTGCGGTGAGTAACTCACCTCCTGACTCCCCAAAGCTTGTCCACCATCTACAAAGCACAAGTCAGGAGAGTGATAGAATACTCTCCACTTGCCTGGATGGGTGCAGCTCCAACAACACTCAAGAAGCTTGACAACATCCAGGACAAAGCAGCTCGCTTGATTGGCACCCCATCCACAAACATTCACTCCCTCCACCACCGACGCACAGTGGCAGCAGTGTGTGCCATCTACAAGATGCACTGCAGCAATGCACCAAGGCTCCTCCTTAGACAGCACCTTCCAAACCCGCGACTTCTACCATCTAGAAGAACAAGGGCAGCAAATCCATGGGAACACCATCATCTGTAAGTTCCCCTCCAAGTCACACACCATCCTGACTTGGAACTATATCGTCATTCCTTCACTGTCGCTGGGTCAAAATCCTGGAACTCCCTTCCTAACAGCACTGTGGGTATACCTACCCCAAATGGACTTCAGCAGGTCAAGAATTCAGCTCACCACCACCTTCTCAAGGGCAATTAGGGATGGGCAATAAATGCTGGCCTGGCCAGTGACGCCCACATCCCGTGAGTGTATAAACAAAAGCGGGAGGCAGTGACTTTTTGGATGCTGTATTTTGTTCTACTTTAAACCATCGGCCTGTGGAGGGTCCTTTAGCTCAGTTAGCGAGCCGGTGAGCATGCGATGCAGAATGATGCCAACAGCGTGAAATCAATTCCTGCACTGCCTCTCGTAGTTCATGGAGACCTTCGTATTTGCCTTGCCCCACGTGTGCAGCGTTTGCTGTCTCAACCTATGTATAACCAACTCTCTGTAATGAGGAGCAATGCCTTTGTGACTTCGGCTGAAGCGAGAACATATGCCGGTGACTCTCGCTGTGGAGGTTGAATTATTGCTTGTTTATCGGTGTGAGAGCGCCCTCTGGTGAGCATTAACTGGAACTCTTATTATTGTTTTTGCCTGGGATCCGCTATATCTCAACAGCAGTATGGGGCTCTTAACACCGATATACAGGGCGGTGTCGGAGATCTGAGCATTGCTGATCGATAGCTTGGTAAACTTGTTAATTTTATTGAATGTCGTAAATCAATCGGCCAGTGAGGCCGATTGGATTCAATAATAATGCGCTCATCGGAAATTATATCATTGCCTCTCTGTAAGAATTGTGTTACTTTCACATTCATTCCTTATTGAGGGCGGGCAAACACTGGACGTGAAATCAGGATCAGTATATTATTCAATAGATACTGAAATCTTATCAGTGATGAAGAGAAAAAAAAACAAGGCTGGATTCATCTGTAGCGGGGTTGGAGCGGCTCTGAATTAATGTAAGGAGAAGTAGCAACGGGTTATATCTTTAAAATACGGTCTGGAAGAAGGAAAGTGGGTGAAGAGTGGGGACAGGGATGATAAAGAACAAATTGGCACGGAAAGAGCAGCAAAGGTCAAACGCTGAATAAAGGCATCAGATGTCGATTTGTAAAGTTCAGCTCATTATAAATGCAAGCTGGAAGCAAATTAACAAAAAATGCACGATTGGACCTCACCTGCTCCTGTGCAGTGCTGTGCATTATTGCAAATTTAAGGAGGCCCCTTGCGCGCCTCACTGTGCAGGGTGAATTCTTGCTTCTGTTTATTGGTGCGAGAGCGCCCTCTGGAACTGTCAGCGTGAGTTTTTGTCTGAGGTCCGCGGTACCTCTGCAGCATTGTGAGGCTCATGGCACAGCAATACACGGAGCTGTCGGAGATCAGCGCATGGCTGATCGTTAACTCGCTAATCTTGGTGATTTTATCAAATGTAGAAGAGAATCGGCCAGTGAAGCCTGGGTTCCAGTTTATTCTCCCTGCATGGAGATAAAGCACGTACTGTGGTGGCTGCCCGGGTTGCTGACTGACCCATAACACATAACGGTTCAGCCGTTATTTCGGGAACCGGCTGTTCCGCTGTATCTTGGTGGCTCCATTCTAACATAAAATAATATAAACAATTGCAATCAGGATCGTCAGCCAATTGAACAAACATATTCGTCATCACCATCAAGATTATTTCACCAATAATGACACCTAGGTTACAGCAGTCGGGGGGGGGGGGGGGGGGGGGGAGAATCGATTGTTATGGGGAACAAAGTACTTACTGAGAAGTGATATAACGATGGGGAACTGCGTGATACGGTTCCGCATGATGTTCCCAGAATCTGCAACTCTGCAGTCGAGGAAAACGCCTATCGGAGTGGACATACATACAGATTCCCGTCCCACTGCACTGTTGGTTAAATCGATGCCAAACCGGGAGCGAGGAACGGGGGCAGCAATCTCTCCAATAACATGGCAGAAGCAAAGCGGGTCGGAGCGAGAGCAGTAAATGATAACGGTGGGTGGGGTTGTCAGAACTGCCAAATTGAGAGAACTCAGTTCTATGTGCCGCCACATGTTCTTTTAAAATTCATTCACGGGATGTGGGCGTCGCTGGCCAGGCCAGCATTTATTGCCCATCCCTAATTGCCCTTGAGAAGGTGGTGGTGAGCTGCCTTCTTGAACCGCTGCAGTCCATGTGAGGTAGGTAGACCCACAGTGCTGTTAGGAAGGGAGTTCCGGGATTTTGACCCAGCGACAGTGAAGGAACGGCGATATAGTTCCAAGTCGGGATGGTGTGTGACTTGGAGGGGAACTTGCAGGTGGTGGTGTTCCCATGTATTTGCCGCCCTTGTCCTTCTAGTTGGTACAGGTTGCAGGTTTGGAAGGTGCTGTCGAAGGAGCCTTGGTGCATTGCTGCAGCGCATCTTGTAGATGGTACACACTGCTGCCACTGTGCACACTGGACTTCTCTCTGCAGCAGCACCGCCTCAGATTATCTCAAAGCTGTTCTACTCCGCAGTTTCATTTCATCCTTCCTCTTATCCGACGCAATAAGAAAAACTTCTTTTCTTTCTTTCAGGTGTTAGGGTAGGCAAACTCCAGCAGCTGATAGGGCCTAATGCCCCGCAGGATCCTTCTTCCCCTTCACCTCCCTCTGACCCCACCCCTTCTGATCTGACCCCTTGCCGTGTATTCATTACAACCCCCCCTGACAAACTCTGCTTCTCTCCACAGGTACTGCCAGACCTGCTGAGTATTTCCAGCATTTCTTGTTTTTATTTCAGATTTCCAGCATCCGCAGTAATTTTCTTTTATCATATGAGAGAATTCAAGACTTGGTTAAGTAAGAGAAGGTGCCCGGCCGCGCTCAGCTCGACCCGGCGTTGATGGAGTGGAACGGAGACATTGGGCCTTCGAAAATTCTGTGGCCAGAATGTTTCTGTTCAAGTGACTGGGAACGAATAGTGTGGGATGGCAATGAGCAGACAAGAATCATAAAATCTTAGTCACCGAAGGATGTCATTCAGCCTACAGGGCATGCGCTGGCTCTGAAAAGTCATAACCTTTTATTACTACTCGCCACTCGCTTTTCACATAGCCTTGTATTTTTATTCTGTTCAAGTACAAATGCAATAATCTTTGGAAGTTACCACTGAATATGCTTCTGCCATTCTTTCAGTCAACACAACTACAGATCATAACAAATCGTTATGTAAAAATTACATTTCCTCTCCTCCTTTCTTTTTTCCCAATTCTCTTCAATCTTAGCATTTGGGTTATCAAGCTTCCTGCCAAGGGGAAGCAGTGATTTGCAATACAGTCTAAGAAACCCCTTAAAAAACTTTGCACCCCTCAATTAAATCTCATTGAACCTTCCTTCATATAAGGAGAACACTCTTAGCTTCTCTAGTCTCGCCATGTACCCAAAGTAGCTCATCCCTGGTACCATCCTAATAAATCTCCTCGGCATCCTCCCCATGGCCTTGAATTCATTTCTAAATAGTGGTGCCCAGAATTGGAAATAATACACTAGCAAACTGTAACCAGTGATTCATAAAGGTTTACCATAAACTTCCTGCTTAAACACCATCAAAACTGATGACTGGGCTCAATCGGCTCCAATTTCGATTTCTGGTAGACGACATCAAACGTCCGTGTTTTGATCCTTGAGCCCGAAAACCCCTCAACGTGCTCACTCTAAATCGGATTAACTAGACTCCACCAGAAGAGGGCGCCAAGTCATGGGATGCCAAAGCCACAGCCAATACCGATCATCGCCTGAGTGAGATCACAATGGGGTCGCTCCCTTCAGTGTGTGGGTGGAACAATGAGCTGGACAGGCCCCGGGTTACCTCTCTCCGCTTCTCAATTGTTAGCTCTTTCATTTATTGTGAGGGAGTTAGTCTGGCATGTTTCTGTATTGGACAGTATTGGATTAGATTACACAACAAAGACTGAGACAAAGAGTTTGTGCAGGGACATAGTGCAACTATCATTCAGAAGCATCCAGTTGGTGGAGAACTGGGGTGATGGGAGGTTGCACACGCTCACACAGGCAGACACAAGTTTAGATTGATCCTGTTCAACCACCCTGTTCTCTTGTTCCTCTATATTCACAGGCAGACAGTGTGCAGATATACTAACCGCACCTCCAGTGGCAGTAACCCGGTCAGAAGAGGGTTTGGTGCAGTTAACTTGCAAATATACAGCACCGGTTATAAACAACATACAATGGTATCAACGGCAGGGCCTTCAAGTTAGGTAATTAGCAAAATAGCAGGACTGAAGGGAGACGACATCTCAGGACAATAGCTGGCGACTGTTGACACGTATAAGAAGTACGGTTACCTCAATATAAGCGCTCTAAATGTGGACGACGGGGCAGTCTATTACTGTGCAGTGTGCAGTGAGGCACAGCGTCAGATCAAAACAAACATACAAAATCTTCAACGATTATTTCCCACGGTATTGGATCGGGATGGAAACAGTTAAGCAGTCTTTGGTGAGGAGTGGTGAGGCTCTTGTGCCCATCTTTTCACCAGTAATAAGCTGATCATCACCAGCACAAGCACTTCACAACATAACTGAGCCAGGAATGTTGGTAGCTAGCTTAAACTGGTTTCTGAGCTTTAGCAGAGCTCTAGCAGAGCTGCCACAACATTGTTTTCAGTGTATAAATTCAGGGGACTCTCAGTGCTTCTTGTCTGCATTGAGTGCTGCTGGACGACACAGAGTGTTAAGAAGGGGGTTTGGTAGTTGAGGGAGATTGGTAAGGAGGTGGACCTACAAATTAGGAAGAAAATAAATATGAGTGCACATAATGTAAAATGGGAGTTTGGTGCATGAGGGAGCAACTCCTTTCTTTCTCTCTTGTACCGTTTTCAGCCTCCAGTAGTTGCCTCTTTCTTCGGAGCGGGGAAGAAGTCGATTGGCGAGTAACTGATAAGTTATTTTACTTCTCATAGTAATGAAAAGTTTTTACAATTACATTATGGCGGGGCAGCTTGACAAAGTGGAATGTACATCCTGCGGTACCTGGGAAGTCATGGATGCAGCACGTGTCCGAGACGAATATATCTGCATGAAGTGTTACTGGCTGCAGAAGCTTGAGCTCCGGTTTTTGGAACTCGAGCGGTGACTGGAATCACTGTTGTGCATCCGTGAGGCAGTGGAAAACGTGGATAGCACGTTTAACGAGGTGGTCACACCGCAGGTTAGGAGCATGCAGGCAGAGAGGGAATGGATCACCGCCAGGCAGTTTAAGAGAACCAGACAGGCAGTGCAGGAATCCCTTGAGCTTATCTTGCTTGCTAATCGGTGAGAGCGATGGTTCCTGGAGGAGTGCAGCCACAACAAATTTCGTGGTACCACGGGTGGCTCAGCTGCACAGGAAGGGAGGAAGAAGAGTGGAAGAGCAGTAATGATAGGAGATTCGATGGTCTGGAGGACAGAAAGGGGTTTCTGCGGCAGTAACCATGACTCCAGGATGATGTGCTGCCTCCCTGGTGCCAGGGTCAAGAATGTCATGGAGCGGCTGCAGGGCATCCTTCTGGGGGAGGGTGAACTGTCAGAGGTCATGGTCCACATTGGTACCACCAAAAGAATTCAAAGTCTGGAAAACGAATGCTGTGCCCCCACCAGAGTCATACGCAGTGGAGGAGAAAAAGCCACCATTGGGTGTGGATATGGCGGTGAAGTGGTCCAGCATGTACCAGGATAATGGTGACGACGCTCCACAACGCAAGGCTGCCTTGCTTCCAGAAGAGCCGGAAGTCCCTGAATCAGATGAAGAGGATGAGGAGGACTCCGCAGCGAAAAAACGCAAGATTGAAACATTCCAACAGAAGGAGAAAAGGAAGCGAAATCAGGGGCAAGCCAACAGAGAGAACAACCCCGCTGCCAAGATCAAAGGTTTCAGCAGTAGGCCGATAAAGTTGTTGTATCAAGGTGGGAAGAGGGATAAGGTCCTGAAAGCAGATTTTAGGGAGTTAGGAAGGAAATTAAAAAGCAGGACCTCCAAAGCAGTAATCTCAGGATTATTCCCAGTGTCACGTCCTCGTGAACATAGAAAGAGGAGGATTGATCGATTGAACAGGTGGCTGGACAATTGATGTAGGAGGCAGGGCATCCGATGTCTGGGGCATTGGGACCGTTTTGGGGCAGGTGAGACCTATACAAAATGGACAGGCTACACATTATCAGGACCAGAACTAATATCTTCGTAGGGAGATTTGCTCGTATTGTTGGGGAGAGTTTAAACTAGCTTGTCAGGGGGATGGGAACCTGAGGGATAGCTCACATTGGAAGGAGGTAAAGCTGGTAACAGGAGGTAGAAAAGTAGCAAGCGACATAAGAAGGCAGGTGAAACAAAGGCGAGCGTCAACTAGGTTTAGAATGCAGAATAATGTCAAGAAGACAAGGTTAAGGGCACTCTACCTGAATACACACAGCATTTGCAGCAAGTTAGATGATTTAAAGACTTAAATAGAGGTAACTGGGTATGATCTAATTGCCATAACGGAAACGTGGCTACAGGGTGACCAAGCCAGGGAGCTGAAAATTCAAAGATATTCGACATTTAGGAAGGAGAGGCAAAAAGGAAAAGGAGTGGTGTTGCGCTGATAATAAGGGATGAGATCAGTACAATAGTAAGGGAGGATCTCAGATCGAAAGAGCAAAATGTGGAATCTATTTGGGTGGAGCGAAGAAACAGCAAGGGGCAGCAAACATTGGTAGGAGTTGTTTATAGGCCACCAAACAGTAGTAGTAGTGTGGGGCATGGTATTGCTCAGGAGATTAGTGAAGCATGTGGCATGGGTAATACAGTAATCATGGGTGACTTCAATCTGCATATAGACTGGGTAAACCGAATGAGCACTAATGCTATGGAGGACGTGTTTCTGGAGTGTGTTAGGGATGGTTTTCCAGTGCAGTATGTTGAGGAACGGAATGAAGAACAGGCTATTTTAGATCTAGTTTTATGTAATGAAAAAGGGCTAATTAATAATCTTGCTGTAAAAGAACCTTGAGGGATGGGTGACCATAATATGATAGAATTTTGTGTTATGTTTGAAAGTGAGGTAGTTCAATCTGAAGCCAGGGTGTTAAATTTGAACAAAGGAAATTATGAAGGTATGAGGGGAAAATTGGCTGAGGTGGATTGGGAAAATACATTAAAAGGTTTGACAGCACATAGGCAATGGATAGTCTTTAAAGAAATATTCCATAGTTTACAGCAACTACACATTCCTTCAAGGCAAAAGTCCCAAAAGTAAATGCAGTCAACAGTGGATAACAAAGGAAGTTAAGGATTGTATAAGATTTAAAAAAGGCCTATAAATTTGCCAGAAATAGCCGTAAACCTGAGAATTGGGAGGAGTATAGAATACGGCAAAGGTGGACAAAGAAACTGATAAAGAAATGGAGAATGGAATATGAATGTAAGCTAGCACAAATATAGAAACGGACTGTAAAAGCTTCTACAGGTACGTAAAAAGGAAACGTTTGGCTAAGACAAATGTGGGTCCATTACAGGCAGAGTCAGGAGAATTTATAATGGGAAGTAGAGAAATGGCAGAGAAGCTAAATAATTACTTTGTGTTTGTCTTCACAGATGAAGATACAAGAAATCTCCCAAAATTAGAGATCCAAGGGATTAGGGGGAATGAGGAATTGAAGGGAATTAGTATTAGTAAGAAGGTTGTATTGGAGAAATTAATGGGGCTGAAGGTTGATAAGTCCCCAGGACCTGATATTCTACGTCCCAGAGTGTTGAAAGAGATAGCTATGGAGATAGTGGATGCATTGGTGATCATCTTCCAAAATTCTATAGATGCTGGAGCGTTTCCTGCAAATGGGAAGGTAGCGAATGTCACTCCACTATTTAAGAAGGGAGGGAGAGAGAAAACAGGGAATTACAGACCTGTTAGCCTTACATTATTCGTTGGGAAAATGCTAGAACCTATTCTAAAGAATGAGATAAACGGACACTTGGATAATAATGATCTGATTGGGCATAGTCAACATGGATTTATGAATGGGAAATCATGTTTGACGAAGTTGTTGGAGTTTTTTGAGGATGTTACGAACAGAATTGATAAGGGAAGTCGGTGGACGTGGTCTACTTGGATTTTCAGCAGGCTTTTGATAAAGTCCCCCACAGGAGGTTGGTTAGCAAAATTGGATCGGAGGTATTATACTGTCATCGATTAAGGATTGGTTAACAGGCAGAAAGCAGAGAGTAGAAATAAATGGGTCATTCTCGCGTTGGCGGGCTGTGACTAGTGGGGTACCGCAGGGATCAGTGCTTGGACCTCAGTTGTTCACAATATATATCAATGCTTTGAATGTGGGGACCAAACGTAGTTTTTCCAAGTTCGCAGATGACGCAAAACTAGGTGGGAATGTGTGTTGTGAGGAAGATGCAAAGCGGCTTCAAGGGGATTGAGCCAGACTTAGTGAATGCGCAAGAACGTGGCAGATGGAATATAATGTGGAAAATGTGAGGTTATCTAGTTTGGTAGGAGGAATACATGTGCAGAGTATTTCTTAAATTGTAAGAGATTAGAAAGTGTTGATGTACAAAGGGACCTAGGTGGCCTTGTCAATACGTCACTGAAAGCTAACATGCAGGTGCAGCAAGCAATTAGGAAAGCTAATGGTATGTTAGCTTTTATCACAAGAGGATTTGAGTGCAGGAGTAGTGAAGTCTTGTTTCAATTGTATAGAACCTTGGTTAGACCGCACTCAGAGTACTATGTGCAGTTTTGTTCCTTTTACCTTAGGAAGGATATTATTGCCAAAGAGGGAGTGCAACGAAGATTCACCAGACTTGTTTCCGGGATGGCGGCACTGTCCTATGAAGAGAGATTGGGGAAACTGGGCCTTTATTCTCTCGCGTTTTGAAGCATGAGAGGTAGTCTCATTGAAACCTATGAAATGCTTAAAGGGATAGAGAGGGTAAATACAGGTAAGATGTTTTCCCTGGTTGAGGAGTCTAGCACCAGGGGACACAATTTCAAAATAAGGGGGAAGCCACTTAGGACAGAGATGAGGAAAAGTTCTTTATGTGGAGGGTTGTGAATCCTTGGAATTCTCTACTCCAGAGGGCTGTGGAAGCTCAGTCATTGAGTATGTTTAAAGCAGAGATTGACAGATTTCTAAATACAAATGACATAAGGGGATATGAGGATAGTGTGGGGAAAAGGCATTGAAGTGGATGATCATATTGAATGGTGGGGAAGGCTCGATGGGCTGAATGGCCTACTGCTGCTCCTCTGTTGCTATATTCCTCTGTTCCTATATACTACCACAGAAAGTGGCACACACATTCAGAACACCGAGCAATTTCCGAGGACTAAACTGCTGCATTATCTCTCTCTCTCTTATCACAATTCTTCTGTAGAATACGCCCTTCAGTCGAAATAGGAATTCTCAGAAGCGAATGAGATATGTACTTGGAAAGAACAAATTTACAGGCCTGTGGGGAACGAGCAGTGCAGTGTCACGAATCAAGTGTCGGCACAGGCACGATGAACCGAATGGCCTCCTCTATTGCAGTAGGATGCTATGAAATGAGCTCAGAAGGGAAGTTAAAGAGAGACTAGGGGCGCCATCAACCCAGGAAAACTGGCTTCATTCAGCCTCTGGCCAATTGTGGCTCTGGCGCGATTTCCCATAGACTCTCTGTCGTTTTCAGTGATTAAAAAATAATTTACTGTCCCCGGGTAACGCTAAGGGCTACTCAGTACTGTCAATGTGAAATGCCTCTGCTATGTGCAATGAACTGAATAACTAAGTGAGGGGGATTATTTCCATGCTCATTGAATACAGTGAATCGCAAATCTTTCCACGATGGTTTCCTTTGACCCCTCTCTAAACTAACCTTAAATACACCGTTTGAGACTAAATTGTTGGAAAACTAAAGAGTTTACAATTTCACTCGAAATACTGTCCAGAGAACTCTTCCTTGAAACATTTCTGATGTTGTTACACACACAGCAACCACAACAATTCTTCCTGTTCCCTGATGATGTGACGTTGTGACAAACGGATATGACATGACTGCAGAGTCAGTTCCCTTTCTGCCCCTGTCACAGGGTTAAATAGCTCAGCGGCTGCTCCGGTGCTGGAGGCGGTTTTCGCCACAGTACAGAAAGTGTCGCAGTGACCCGCGGACAGTGATGTCTTTCCCTATTTATTTCAGCGTGGCTTTAACCCTCTCTGTGCTGTGTAAGTACAGTTGGAATCTGTTTACAAATAAACACTAACAGGCCTGGTTACTGAGGTGGCTATTTGTAAATGTTCAATTTCTCTTCCAGCCGACAGCGTTAGCGGCGATTCTGTGCATCAAGACCATTCGACCAGGACGGTGCGGGAAGGAGGAGTGGTGACGTTGAATTGTAGTTTTACAACACATTCAGAGCCTCGCCTTTTCTGGTACCAGCAGCTTCCCGGAAGGGCTCCGGTAAACGTGTTGCTTATCACCAAATTCGGCACCTTCCCAGCCGAATTCGCCAAGGACAGTTTCACAGCAGAGATGAGCGCAGAGGGGAGCGCGGTTGAGCTGAGAGTTTCTGGAGCGGAGCTGTCAGACAGCGCCGTGTATTACTGTGCTCTGTAACCCACAGCTGCACAGCTCTGTGTGCGTCCTGCACAAAAACTTCAGCACACTGCGATAAACTAGAACCGTGTGTGACCACACCATCCGCTCTGCGATGCTTTGAATTGGGCAGTTTTTCTCCGGGAAGCATGGTCCCGCAGGACAGCTCCCCATTAACTCCGAATTGAGGAGTCAGCTTTCAGATTTCATTCACTCTGTAATGAAGATTCGACAGGCGAAAACCTGCCAAGGTTTAATAGGCCAACTTACCGGGTGATAGGTGTAAATTGTAAGTTTGCCCCAATTCACTTCCCATGCATTTTCCCGTTCTGTTTGATATGTCACTATCATAGAGACACCAGACGAAATCTACCTCTTGTGTATCTGCAGCTGAAAATTAATCAAATCCGAACCCTGTCAACCAGCTCACTGACGTTAAAACAAACTGAACATCTTCATCTACATTCAACTCCTCTCTTTGTTTCTTTGAGAGGACTTCCTTCAGGTCAAGCAAAGATAAAACTTTCTCTCAGATCAATTGGAGATCAAACTGTCTCTCTGGTCAATTCGAGATCCATCTGTCCACGTTTATTAGTCTGTTGCTCTGATGAGCAGAATGCGACTTCAATGTCTCAATTCTCTGAAATAAACAGGGACTTGTGGTTAAGGAAGTGACATCAGACCACTCAGAGCCAATCCTCTCAGCTTTTTTTCTATTTGACGCTCTGCAGGAAGTGACGTCTGACCAGCCTCAGCACTTTCCGTTCGATGTTCTGCAGGTTTCTGAGACACAGAAAGTCACTGAAATTCCGGAGCAGCAGCAATGCGGCTCCCCGTTCTCGGCGTGCTCTGGGTCACAGTCATTGTCGGTAAGAAGTTTAAACTTTACTAAGAGATTAATTTCTGGAGGAATAAATTTGAAAAACAGAGTGTTCATGTGAAACTTGCATCAAACTTGGTTCGACCACAATTGGGATATTGTGAGCAGCTCTGGTCGCCATATGACAACAAGGATATTGGGGCAAAGGAGATAATGCCAAAACGATTTACAAGGATGATGGCAAATAGAGAAATAAAAGCTGACAGAAAACATTGTACAGGCTGGGGCTCTTTTCTCTCGAAAATCTGATAGATGTCTTTAAAATTATGAAGGTGTTCGATAGGTAGAACTGGAGAAGATGTTTCCACTTGTGGAGTATACCAAAACAACAGATCATAAATATAGGAGTCACCAAAAGATCCACCAGGCAATTCAGGAGAAACTTCTTCACCCAGACAATGGTGAATAGCATTGATGTATTTAAGGGGAAGCGAGATAAACAGATGGGGAAGGAAGGCATGAAAGGATATGTTGATAGAGTAAGATGAAGAGGGGTGGAGGATGCTCGTGAGGAGTGTGAACCCTAGCATGGACTAGTTGGGCCGAATGACCTTTCCTGTGCTGCAAATTCTATTCAGTTTTATGAATCTCTGACTGCGAATCTTCACCGTCAGTTCAGTTCGTTTTGAACTTTTAGTCGCTGATATTCGCTTTCTTTAACCGTGTGTTCCAGATCTGAGCGATGGAGATTCTGTTATTCAGCGGGAATCCTCACTCACTCAGACAGAGGGAGAAGATGTCACTTTAACCTGCACCTATCCCGGCGATGGTTATTACTTATTCTGGTACCGCCAATACCCAGGCAGACAGCCCGAGTTTGCAGTCCGGAGGTACACGAGCGGCGGTGATGAATTGAAGGCGGATTTCGCTCAGAACCGGTTTTCTGATACAGTCCAGCAGTCAGACAAGTTGTACCGATTGACCATCTCGGAGCTGCGGCTGTCTGACACCGCGGTCTATTACTGTGCACCGAGTCTCACAGTGATGGGAACGAGTTACAGCCTCGTACAATAAGTGCCGCAGGTTTCTGGGTCACAGCTGCTGTCTGCTGAGGGCTGTTTATAACAGCGGATCACACACTGACACGTGAATACATTCCTGTGCGGGCAGAACCCGAGCACAATCCACATAAACACCATCTAAAATCATTCACATCGAACACTGATTCAGTCTGATTATCACATTAACTGTGTGAGGGCAGAATTGGCTGCTGTTTATTTGTGTATCTCTGGGAATTCGCCATTCACATTGAGAATACAAACTCCAGCAGGTGACCTGGAACTAGTTATATCCGTGTACCACTACTTCCGATATTTAGTTTAGTTTAGAGATATAGCACTGAAACAGGCCCTTCGGCCCACCGAGTCTGTGCCGACCATCTTCTTTTCTTTTGGGCCTCCTTATCTCGAGAGACAATGGATACGCGCCTGGAGGTGGTCAGTGGTTTGTGAAGCAGCGCCTGGAGTGGCTATAAAGGCCAATTCTGGAGTGACAGGCTCTTCCACAGGTGCTGCAGAGAAATTTGTTTGTTGGGGCTGTTGCACAGTTGGCTCTCCCCTTGCGCCTCTGTCTTTTTTCTTGCCAACTACTAAGTCTCTTCGACTCGCCACAATTTAGCCCTGTCTTTATGGCTGCCCGCCAGCTCTGGCGAATGCTGGCAACTGACTCCCACGACTTGTGATCAATGTCACACGATTTCATGTCGCGTTTGCAGACGTCTTTATAACGGAGACCATCAACCACCATCAACCACCCATTTATACTAATCCTACACTAATTCCATATTCCTACCACATCCCCACCTGTCCCTATATTTCCCTACCACCTACCTAAACTAGGGACAATTTATAATGGCCAATTTACCTATCAACCTGCAAGTCTTTGGCATGTGGGAGGAAACCGGAGCACCCGGAGGAAACCCACACAGACACAGGGAGAACTTGCAAACTCCACACAGGCAGTACCCAGAATTGAACCCAGGTCCCTGGGGCTGTGAGGCTGCACTGCTAACCACTGTAAATGAACAAATAATGTTTGGTTTAAAATGTCAGTCTACAGTGTAAACAGAGGTAAGCCAGGTGAGGAAGATCCTAATAATTCTAATATGATTAAATATTTCCTAATGCTAAAGATCCTTACACATATTAAAAGTAAGAATCCACAATATAAACAGGTTCTAAGCGGTTATATTCAGGACAGGATTAGAAGCTGACGGATAATGATTCGTGAACTAATGATTTGTAAGGGCATACGTGGTGTGTGCTAGGCATCGGACCTGAAGGTCAGAAGACCGACTGAATCCAAAAAGGCCATTCAAAAAGTATCCAAAGGTTGTGATAGTGAGATACAAACCGTGAAAAGGACATTGTGCAAAGACTAGAACACGGCGCGCAGACTCACAAAAGAGGATGTTATAATTTACACGATGGTTCAATGGTTTAATATGTTCATTATTACTTTTAAAAAATAACCTGAAGACATTGAAATGTTATCAACTTGGCAAGATGTAACTAAAATATGAAATGTGCAACACATAAAAGCTCAAAAAACGTAAAAGATGCGACCTTGAGTCAGTGCAGAGCAAGAGATCGACACTGTTACCACAGGGAACGGGTAATGTCTCTTCTGCTGTACCTATTGCCGGTAAGATGCTTTGCAATATGACGTGTTAACTGTGCTTTGTCTTGTACTAACTACAACTATTTAATTATCACAAACGTTAGGGTGTCGTGTTCTTCAGAATGTCTTGCAGAAGAAACTGGTAAACCGTAATTCTCCGGATTGAAGGAAAAATGCTGGAGGAAATTCTTATTTATTCCATTAGATGGCAGCAAACACACAGAAATCATCCTGCAGCATCTGTTTGGAAAAGCTGATCTCTGCCAGTATTATACTGGTCGCACACAGAGTCGCCCATTAACTGCTGAGCCAAGGTTCCTGGAGACCATTTGTAGATATTAAAGAATCCCCAGCACTATTGGAATAAGAGCGGGAAGGGAGGATTCTCCCGGTGTCCTGGGCCCACATTCCACCCTCAACAAACACCACCCAACAGAAACACATGCACCGACCTCCCAGCTCATTACTGTGGGTGAAAGGAGGACGGCAGCCTCTGCTGACAGAACAACTCCCCCAGCCCCACCCCCTGTACATCAGACTAATGTGGGAGGGAATTTCACATCGAGTTCATAGACCCAATGAAGCGAGAGAAAACTGCAAGTAACCTTTTTAAACCTGTCTCTCATTCACACAGCACACAGCCAGCCACCCGGGAACCGTGCGGCCCATCAAAGATCTCCGGAACACTGCCCTCTGCAACTCGATCCCCCTGAAGTATTTCAGTCCAGCTCTGAGGTCCAGTCTCCCAGAGCAGTCCAGGGCTGCAGTCTCCAGCTCCCCGTCATAGCAACCATCAGCTCCAGGCAGCAGAACGATGGGAATCCTCCTTGTTTTCACCCTGTGTGTCTGTTTACCCCGTGAGTACCGATCAAACAAACCGACATTGTGTGGATTTAATATGAAGCTGCCCGAGTCCATCCGAATTACAGACACTGTCTCGGGTTTTAACCCGTTGTGTGGTTCGGCTCTGATGGCCCATTAAACTCTCTCTGTTTAATTTCCAGGCTCTTTCAGTCAGTCAGTGACACAGACCCCGGCAGCGGTGACCAGGAAGGAGTGTCAGTCTCTCACCATCACCTGTGTGTTTTCCTCTGCTATTTCACGGCATTATTTCCAAAATGGACATTTCTTCAGACAAACCCAGACCAGGACAGAGCAGGAACCGATCTCGGACGGAGGACGATTTGATGTGTCTGTGAATAAGGCAAAAAAGACATTTTCGCTAGAAATTCTGGATATGAGAGTTGAAGACACCGCCACCTATTACTGTAAAGCTGAGTACAAAGACACACAGTGATGGGCCTTGGCTTCCCGCGGTACAAAATCTCTCACTGCAGATTATCACAGAAACAAATTATTAAAAAGCGGATTGAATCTGCCGTCAAGCCCCACAGTTCCGTGTCGCACCGTCAGACCACAATCTAGTTTATAATGAGATTGGCATTTTCCAGGTAACATCTGGAGTTATATTAATGCAGAATGTGTGCAGATGATGCCGCCATTGCCGGGATTGGTGTCAGTGAATGGTAATTGGGAATGACTGATCACAGTTACAAATCCCTAACACCAGATGGGATCCTGTTCTAACAGCTGGAACCGGGAACCCTTTAACAATTGTCCCCACATCTCGCCAAGTACAGGGGGATTTGATGCTGACTTGAAGCACAGTGTTTATTGGGCTGGCCACAGTGGGAGAGACCTGAGCAAATACCTCTATACAATTGAAATAGAAATTCCCAGGGCTCGGATGCTAAATTGTAGGTTTGATGTTATTATCGCTGTAATATGGTTTCATTTTATTGTAATTTTCTCCTTTCTATTATCTTTCTCTGACATTTTTCTCCATTTCTATGAAGCGTCCATCTCTGGCCCGTGTTCCTGCGCCATTTTACCAAGAGCTCAGAGTCTCACAAAGAACAGTTGGTATCGACAGGGAATATGAAACATGGAATATTGTTTATTAGTCTCAAATCCCTCGAATAATTGGGCAGCACCGACTGTCTGGTGATGTGTAACCAGCAGATTGAGGTGTCGATGGTTCTTGCACTAGGATGACTGAGAGCGGTATCACTGTGTTTCAAGATTAAATACGTGGATGGATCCGGGACAGTGGTGACTGTCACAGCGGGTAAGTGACTGCAAACCCTGCCATGCTGCTAACTGTCAGACTGAATGTTCACCCTCAGTTTATTATTGCGAACAATATCACCTCAATCTCTTGAAAATAAAACAGAGCAGTTTCCTAATGGACATTTTCCACTGCAGTTTTAGATTCAGGGCAGACTATGAACCGTGAGTCGGGTGCAGGTTTGGGTCTGGAGACATGAGGAGAAATTCCCACAGAGAAGGCAGTCTGTGGGGTGCGGACCTCATCTGGACCATCGCTGGTTTAGCGTGGACTTCGGAGGATCCCCAAAACATCCCAAACTCTTTCTCACTCTGATCCACAGTTGATTTCAATGAGTGCAGATTGTCGAGACTCCGGCCTCCGCTCACCCTCTTCACTGTGACTGAGTAAACTCTGCCTGTCCCTGTGAGCATGGGAGAGGGTGACAGAATATTCCATTCCGGGATGGGCAGTGTGAATGTGGTATCGGGAAACTGAGCCCACCACTGCAGCGGCTCCTTTGACACTTGCAGCCACATGTCTGATACCGACAGTTAAATAGGGGACATAGTATATTCCCAATGCTAATTTAGCAAGTTTGAAAAGCTAAGTCAAGGCTGTAGAGCTGAGTACCGATTTGGGTGAAATCCAGCAGTTTGAGTCAGGAAGTGATGGATGGATTTATGAGAGTAATAGGCCCTGGACGACTAAGGCCAGATCAGGGAAAAATAGGAAAACACTAAAATGAAAGACGTTACATCTGAATGCACGAAGCATTTGTAAGACGACAGATGGATTAATGTCACAAATACAGATCAATGTAATTGATCTAGTAGGATTACTAAGACATGGATACAGAATGACAAAAGTTCGGAACTAAATATACAAGAGTACTTGACTTTTGGGAAAAAACTAGGCAAAATGAAAAAGACAGCGGGTAGGCCGGATAATAAAGGATGAGATAAAGGCAGTATTGAGAAAGGATCTAACACCAAAAGGTCAGGATCTAAAATCTGTATGGTGCAGCTAGGAAATAACAAAGCGCAGAAAATATCAGCACATTTAAAGTAATCATGTTGTTAGAGAGAGTATAAATCAGGAAGTTAGAAGAGCATGTACCATGATGAATACAATAATCATGGGGGCCTGTAATCTCTATGTAGAATGAGCAAAGTAAACTGACAAAAGTAGATGGGAGAATAAGTTTCAAGACTGCATTCGAGACACCTTTCTCGAACAATATGTTGCGGAAAGTAATTTTGAAATTGAATATCTTAGATCTAGTACTTTGACACGAGACTGTATTAATTCATTATCTGAAAGTAAAGGATATTCTGGGGAAGAGTGATCATAAGATGATAGCTGTCATCTTCAATTTGAGCGTAATGTGGTCAACACCGACACTGGGGTCTTTTTTTTAAAGGCCAATTACGGAGTTATGAAGGGAGTGCAGGGTGAGCTAGATTGGAAGTCCAGATTAAAATCTATAATGTTCAATGAACAATTGTAAACAATTAAATAAATAATTTACAATTCTCAACGAACATACATTCCATTACGGAATAGACAACTCCATTGGAAAAATGGTATAGCCATGTATAGTTAGAGAAGTTAAAGATCGTGTAACATTCAAATGAGAACCTTACAATGTTGTCAGAGTAGCAAACCTGAAAATTAGGAGGCTTTTAAAAATCAGCAAAAAATGACCACAAAATGATGAAGAGGGAGTAAATGAAATATGACAGTAAACTAGCATGAAAAATGAAAACAGATTGTAAGAACCTTTGCAATTTTGTTAAAAGGAAGAGAGTAGTGAAAGTAAACGTGGCCTCTTAGAAGCAGAGACAGAAAAAATCTCTTCCGATATTTTGTGTCTGCATTTCCAGTCGAGGACACAACGAACATAATGGAAATTGTGGAGAACCAAGTGAAGAAGTTAAAGCATTTAATATTAATAACAAAGACGCTGAATAAATTAATGGGGCTAGAAGCTACACATCTCCTAGAACTGATTGCCTGGTCCTAGGGTCTCAAAAGGGCGAATGAAATTATTGGTTTGATCTCAGAATTCTCTAGATTCTGGAACGGTGGATCGGAACTTAGAAAATGTTATCCCGTTGCTCCAGAAAAGAGAGACAGAGACAACAGAGAAATATAGGCCAGCTACCATCAGTAATATCCCAAATAATAACAAAAATGGGAGATGGTAATAGGACAACCGGAAAATCATAATAAAATTATGCAGAATCAACATGGCTTTATGAACAAGAAATGATACTTGAGAAATCTATTCGTCTTTTTTGAGGTTTCACTAGAAGGGTAGTTAAAAACGAACCAGTGGATGAAGTATATTTGGATTTTCAGAAGGCATTCGATAAGGTGCCACACAGCAGGTTGTTACACAGGAGTAGAGCTCATGGGATTAGGAGTATTATAATAGCATAGATTTAGGATTTGTTCAGTGACAGGAAACAGAGAGTAGGAATAAATAGACCATTTTGGGGATAACAGGGTGTAACTAGTAACGTTATGTACGATCGGAGTTTGAGCCTTAGTCATTTCCAATCTATACCAATGACTTCGATGAGGGACCCAATATAGTATATCCAAGTTTGCTGATCATATAAAGCTAGGTGGGAAAATAAGTTGTGAGGAGGGTGCAAGCGCGCTGCAAAGAGACAAAGATAGGTTAAGTGACTGGGAAAGAAAGTGGCAGAAGGAGGATATTGCGGGAAAGTGTGACATTATTACATACATAGGCTTACATAGTTTATGCGTGGGTTTCCTCCTGGTGCTCCGGTTTCCTCCCACACGCCAAAAGACTTGCAGGTTGGTAGGTAAATTGGCCATTATAAATTGTCCCTAGTATAGGTAGGTGGTAGGGGAATATAGGGACAGGTGGGGATGTGGTAGGAATATGGGATTAGTGTAGGATTAGTATAAATGGGTGGTTGATGGTCGGCACAGACTCGGTGGGCCGAAGGGCCTGTTTCAGTGCTGTATCTCTAAACTAAACAAGAAGCAGGCCTTTCGGCCCAAATAGTTCATGTTGGTGTTCATGCTTCACTCAAGCCTCCTCCCATCTTTCACCATCTAATCTATCATCGTAACTGGCAAATCCCGTCTTCCCCATATGCTTATCTAGCTTCCTGTAAATGCATCTATACTATTCACTTCAACCACGCCCCATGGTAGCAATTTCCACATTCTCCCCATTATCTGAGTAAAGAAGCATCTTCTGAATTGCCTATTGGATTTATTGGTGACTATCTTTTACCGATGGCCTCGAGTTGTACTTCTGCCCACAAGTGGAAACATTCTCTACTTTATCAAAACTTCCATAATTTTGAAGATCTCCATTAGTTTATCCCACAACCTTCTTTATTGAAGAGCAATAAGACACAGCCTCTTCATCCTTTTCTGATATGTAGACCCACGCATTTCTGTTATCATCTTGTAAATCTTCTCCGCACCCTTTCCAAGTTCCTCCGAATCCTTTTTATAATAAGACGACCTGAACTGCACACAATACTCTTAAGTGTGGTCTAACCAAGGTTCGATACAAGTTCATCAAAGCTTCCCTACTTTTCAATTATATTTCTCTAAAAATAAAGCCTATTGCCTTGTTTGCTTTTTTACGGCCTTGCTAAACTATCGCTTAACTTTTAGCAATTGGTGCATCTGTACTCCGAGATCCCTTTGTTCCTCTGCCCCACCGGGACTCGCACCTTCCAAGTGATTAGTGACCTCCTACCAAAAAGTATCATCTCACATTTATCTGTGTTGAATATTATTTGCCAATTATTTGCCCATTCTGCAAGGTCATTAATGTCTTCCTGTAATTTGTTGCAGTCCTCCTCAGTATTGACTACCACCCATCCTCCCAGCACAGCAACAACACCCCCCCCCTCCCCCCACCACCGTCAGCCCCACCTCCACCACCCCAGCACCCAAAATTTTCTGTGATCCACACATTTAAAAATTGATGTTTTGATTCCGAAGTTCAAATCGTTAATATAAATTGTGAACAGCAGTGGTCCCAGCTCTAATCCTTGGAGAAAAACAATTCCCAGTGTCTGACATTCTGATTAACTATCCTTTTACTCCTGCTAAAGTTGTTTGCCAGGGTACAGGTGGAGAAAATGTTTTCAGTTATCAGCTGGCCGATAACAAAGAGCCATAAATGTAAGATATTAATTTACTGAACAAATAAAGACATTAGGGAGAATTTATTTACACAAATAGAAGACAGAACGTGGAACTCGCTGTCACAGTGAGTGGTTGGAGAATATGGCATTGGTGTACTTTAGGGGAGGCTTGAAAAATATATCAGGGAGAAAGGAATAAAGGGACAAAGAGGTCAGGATGGGAAAAGGTTATTAAAGTGGGAGGTGGCTCCTGTGGAGTATAAAATCAGACATAGGCCAGTTGAGCCGAATGGCCTGTTCCTATTCTGCAGAGTCTGTACAATATTAAAATGAGAGAAACTCTGCTTTGTGAACAGGATAGCTACTCAGCCAATGGGTTGTACGAATTGAAAATATCAGAGAGCCGGAAGAGCCAGTTCCCAGTGAGTAACAGTTAAACCACTGCGGAAACTGCACAAACTGAACCCAACCGACAACTGAGAGACTTTGGGACAAGTTCTCACGATGACAAAAACCGCAAACAATTGAGTGACCCAGATTTAGAAGTAAAATGAAAATACCAGTATAAACTAGCAAGTAAAGGGAAACGGGACAAAACAGTACCCTTATTGTGAAAAACGCAAACAAATAGAGCTTCAGGGAGACAAAAACTCTGTTGAAGAGTGAAACTACAATTAAATTCTGATCTCCTTAAATACAGATGTTAAGCATCACTTGGCTCCACCATGTTCATGAATCTCACTGCTTTCTGGTGATTGTCTCCGTGAGGCCGAGAATATTCTATTGAATGTTTCGACTGTCTGTCTTTCACAAAGAAATTAGAAACAGAAATGTCATAGAAACTTGAGTCTGATAGAGCACAGAATGAAGTCATTCGGTCCATCTTTCCCGTGCCGGCTCTGTGAAAGAGATAGTCAAATAGTTCCATTGCCCTGCTCGTTCCCCATAGCCCTGATAATTCTTCCATCTCCATTAACAATCCAATTCCCTATTATTGAATCCGCTTCCACTGCCTTTCCAGGCAGCGCATTGCGGGTCATAACAGCACTCTGTATGAATAATCTTCCCAGTAAAAATTAAGAAAGTTCGAACGGACTTCAAATGAAGAACAGCATTACCGCGGAAGGCAGAGCTCTGTCTGTGATTGACAAGTGTCTCCGGGTAAACAGCAACTAACGACATAATGATATCATATTTTCATTCTGCAGATTCCAGTTCCCTGGTCTCCCAGAGTCCGCTTCGACAAACCGCTGCTGCCGGGGACACTGCTACTTTCAGCTGCAAATATTCCGGGATCTGTCAGTACACAGTAAACTGGTACAGTCAGTCCACAGGGCAGACTCCGAAATACCTGCTTCAAGTACTCAACTCAGGAGCGCAGAATAAAAAGACTGCAGCCGGGGGACGAATTTCTGCTTCTATCGATCCTGCCGAGAAAATCAGCCGGTTAGAAATCTCCAAATTACAACTGAGCGACTCCGCTGTGTATTACTGTGCACTGAGTCGGCGCATAGCACAGTGATACAGAGCACGGAGAGAGCTGTACAAAAACCTGAACATGGTGTGGATTACAGTCACAGTGATACAGAGCACGGAGAGAGCTGTACAAAAACCTGAACATGGTGGGGTTCACGGACATGGCACAATGATACAGAGCACGGAAAGAGATGTACAAAAACCTGAACATGTTGGCAATTACAGACAAACAGCGACACCGAGCAGGGAGGGAGCTGTACAAAAACCTGAACGTACCAACAATAAATTCATGGCTGAACTGTTTGCTCCACATTCCCTCCTACCCGCGATAACTTTCCACCCCCTTCCTTATCAAGAATCGATCTACCTCTGCCTTAAAAATATTCAAAGACTCTGTTTCCACCGCCTTTTGAGAAAGAGAATTCCAAAGACTCACACCCTCTGAGAGAGAAAAAATTCCTCATCTCTGTCTGAAATGGGTGTTCCTTTATTTTTAAACAGTGAACCCTAGTTCCAGATTCTCTCACAAGAGGACACATCCTTTCCACATCCACCCTGTCAAGACCCTTCAGGATCTTATATGTTTCAATCAAGTCGCCTCTTACTCTTCTAAATTCCTGCGGATACAAACCTAGCCTGTCCAATCTTTCCTTGTAATACACACATTCCAGGTGTTATTCTCTGTACTGCCTCCAACGCATTTACACCCTTCCTTAAATAAGGAACAATACTCCAGATGTGGTCTCACCAATGCCCTCTATAGATGAAAAATAACCTCACTACTTTTGTATTCAATTCTCCTCGCAATAAACAACAACAATCTATTAGCTTTCCGAATTACTTGCTGTACCTGCATACTAACCTTTTCTGATTCATGCACTAGGACACCCACATCCCTCTGCATCTCAGAGCTCTGCAATCACTCACCATTTAGATAATACGCTTCTTTTTTATTCTTCCAGCCAAAGTGGACATTTCCACACTTGCTCACTTTATACTCCATTTGCCAGGACTTTGCCCACTCACTTAACCTATCTATATCCCTTTGTAGCCCCCCCCGTGTCCTCTTCACAAGATAATCCAGAGATTATTGCCTTTGAGGTTCTATTTTTTTAATTTAGCCCGAGCTGCTCATGATCCCTAAACAGAAACTCTTTCCTGATCCGACCTATGTTATGGGAACTGTCAAGACCGAGGTGGGAGTAATGCACTGTCAATTCAGTGCCACCACTCCACAGGTCGCACCATAGTATTAAAGTTGTCCCACCCACCAGAAAACAGACACATTAAACATTTTATTAATCTCCAGAGTAAAATACACTAAAACCTGGAAACCTTAGACGACAACAAATTAGCTATTTATTAATAAACTAAATCTTAAACACTATTGAGATAACTTTATGGCTAAAGACCTTATAACTTCTTTATTGTCATAACCACCCTCCCCCCATGCACACACACATCGGGCTGAATTTTACCAGCACCTCGATGTCATGGGTCATGGAGCGGGGACCGGTAAAATTCTGCAAAGAGAGGCCCGCCTCGACCCGTGACCCGTGACATCGGTGAGGACCCGGAGCCTATTACCGGCAGCGTGGGAACCTTAGTTCAACCACTCACGCACGACCACCGCCACCACCACCCCCCCATCCCCTCCCACCGCCACCCCCGCCGCCTGGGTCATCTACATATGCATATTGTACCAAATGTGATGCAAATAAATTTAACTGCAGGAAACGGCCATCCCACACCGATTTTACGGCCACCGTTCATCTTTCGCGCACCTTCGGAACTGCGCACCGAGTTCTGAGTTGAGAACCTGGTGGGGAGGGTGGATGAATACAATTTTCAGGGCGGGAGGGGTAGAGAAGCGGGGGGAACAATTTTTATTAGATGTGGGGATGGTTAGAAAGGGTTATAGGCCAAATGTTAGAAGTTGTGGGTAAAGTTCAGGTAGGGAAAAAAAGGCATGTTTTGATTATTCTGGGGAATTGAAATGACCATTGATGGGTTGGGGAAGGGCCTCATATCTTTATTACCTGTTTAATAAAAAATGTCGTATACTTTGCCTTTAAAAAATAAAACTTCATCTGTGGGCTTAAAGCCCTTTAAAAATGGCGCCGGCGCCTGCGCTGTGGCGCCTGACGCCGTTGCCGGTGGTCCACCCCGCATGTAATATCATGGGAGTTCCTCCGCGGCACCTCTGTGTCGGCGGCCGCCGAGTTGAAAGCGCGTCGCCGCGGAACACGGGCACGTGATTAACATTCAGTCCAGATATTCAAAAATCAATGTTTAACCAGTTTTAAACATAGTATTTCTTGGGAATAAAATAAGTGGCTGCTTTTTAAGTCCTGCTGGGTTACGTTCCCGGTTGATGAGGTGTCCCAGAGTACAATAAGCAGATGCCACTCGAAGTCTCCAGGCGACAAAACAGTCTTTAATAGATAGGTATTCAAAACATTTCAACTGCAGCAGGTGTCACACAATTCTGTCAACGAGGAATATAGCAACAGGTCTATTTGGATTTTGAAATTGGTAGTCTTTTAGTAGAAACTTTACGGAGAATTCCAGCACACACAAACAGACGAAAGAGAGTGGGACTGAGGGAATTGCTGTTTCAGAGAGCCGGTGCGAACAGGATGGGCCGAATGGCCTCCTTCTGCGCTGTAACAATTCTATAATTCTGTGATCACTGTGTGTCTGTAATTCCCACCTTGTTCAGGTTTTTGTACAACTCTCTCCGTGCTCTCTATCACTGTGTGTCTGTAATCCCCACCATGTTGAGGTTTTTGTCCAGCTCTCGTCGTGCTCTGTCTCACTGTGATATGTTTAACTGAGCACGGAAAGTTCCAACAGGAAGCAGTGAGATTCATGAGCACGACTGAGCCAAGTGACGCTTAACATCTGTGTGTTGAAGATCAGAGCTTAACTGCAGTTACACGCTTCAAGGGAACTCCTGCCTGCCTCAAGCTCGATGTGTTTAATTTTTTCCCAAGAAGGGGCCTGTTTTGCCCCATTTCACTTTAATCTCAGATTTATATGGGTACTTCATTTTATTTCTGCGTCTGGGTCGTTCATTTTGTGACTATTTTGGGATTTTGCCATCCTGGGAACTTGTCCCAAAGTCTCTCAGTTGTCGGTTGGTTTCAGTCTGTGCAGTTTCCGCGGTTGTTTTTACTGTTACTCACTGGGAACCTGCTCTTTCATCTCTCTGACAAATTCAATTCCTACAGCCCATTGGCTGACATCTACCCTGTGCGTTAATATTGTACAGAATCTGCAGAGCAGGAAAGAGACATTTGGCCCACTTGGTCTGTGCCTGATTTTATATTCCACAGGAGGCTCCTCCCACTTTCATTACCTCTTCCCATCCTGACCTCTTTGTCCCTTTATTCTTTTCTCTCTATTGTATTTTTCAAGCCTCCCCTGAAGTGCATCAATCCTATATTCTGCAACTACTCCTTGTGGCAGACAGTTCCACTCTGTGTCAATAAATTCTTCCTAATGTTTTTATTTATTCTGTCGGTGAATTTCTTATATTTATGGCTCTTTGTTCTGGATTCGCCGACAAGTGAAAACATTTTCTCCACCTGCACCCGAGCGAACAACTTTAGCATTTTAATTATGTCCACCAGGTCTCCTCGAGGTCTTCTCTTTACCAGAGATAAAAAAAAACCTCAGGCTATTGAATCTTTCCAGATAGGTGTGGATTGCTGTTGATGTATTTTCTCAGGAGTATTAGAAATCCAAAATTGAGGAAAAGTCCAGAGTCCAGTCGCAGTCCGTCCCTCCAGCAAAGCTCACTTCCCGGCTTTGTATTGTATTTGAACAGCCCTGAGATCGGTATCTCCAGACTCCCGTCTGGCCGGCGAAGTCCGGTATTCTTCTCCCTTTCGGTGAATTATTTCTTGCTGGTTCTAAATTTACTTTCTTCCAATCTGCACTCGTTCTCTCGGCTGTTCCTGTGCTCCTTTTGTCACAACATTAGTAGCTCGACCTGACTCGCTCACTGCCAATTGTTATTTTCATTAACAGCAACCAAGGATACAGATGGATTCCTGCAAACCTATCTCTCATACACGAGAAACATGTATTACATAGACCAACCCAGATGCACAGCATAACCAGGCCATTCGGCCTAACCTGTCCATGCGGTGCTTATGCTCCACACGAGCCAACTTACAACTCTATATTACCTCACATTATGAAGGTATCACTCCATTCTTTCTCTCTCATGTGTTATGGTAGTTTCCCCTTGAATGCATTGATTTTGTTCCTATCAACTACTCGACGTGATAGCGAGTTGCACATTCCAACCACTCCCTGAGTGAAGACGTTCCTCCTGAATTGTCCTGTGGTATTATTAAGAACACAAGGTAACAATATAAGAGCGATGAGAAACAGTAGACCATATGGCCAATGTGGAGAACCTGGAACTAGGGATCAAAGGCCAAGGTCAATGAATGATATAGATTCAATATGTGGTTACAGGTCAGAAGGAGCTCATTCGGCCCGTCGTGTCCGTGTTGGTTCTCTGAAGCAGCCAAGGGCTGTGATCAAAAGTAATTCCTTCATTCAGCGAACTGTAAATATTTGGACTCCTGTCAACTGAAGTGCTGCGAATATTCAGTCAATGACAACAACAGATTTAGTCTCAGCAAAGCGCTAGATAATTGTAGCAAGACGTCCTTACTCTTGCACTCCAACGCCCTTGCAATAAAGGCGAACATATCAATTCCCTTCCCAATTGCTTTCTGTACCGGCACGTTAACGCTCTGTGATTGTGATTCCTGTCAAAACGGATAGTATTATTGATTTTTTGGAGGTAACAGAGAGAGTAGGCGATGGTAACGCACTGAATGCACTGTATCTGGGTTTTTTTTTTTGCAAAACGCCTTGCAAGAGGTATCCCATAACAGATAATGAATAAGGCTGGAGAATGTGGTTTCTTTATTAACTACCTTTTAGTGAAATCTCAAAAACGCAAATAGATTTGTCAAGTAGGATTTCTCGTTCATAAAGCCATTTTGATTCTGCCTAATTGTATTATGAATTTCCGATTTCCCTATCACTATGTTCCCAATAATAGATTCTAGTATTTTGTATATCGTAATGATGCTAGCTGGCCTATAGTTCCATGTTTTCTCTGTATCTCTTTTCTGGAACAACAGGTTGCATTTTCTACCTTCTAATCCACGGGTATTGTTCCAGAATCTAGAGAATTCTGAGATCAAAGCAATAATTCCACTATCTCTGTAGATACCTCTTTAAAAACCCTAGGCTTTGGAAATCGCTTCTAGGGGATTTGTGAGATTTTAATATCATTATTTTTTCCTGTATCTTTTCTTTATTGATATTAATTATTTTAACTCCTTCTCTCTAATTAGACACTTGATTCTCCACAGTTTCCATTATGTTATTTGCCTCCTCTACTACAAACGCAGACACATAAATATCTGTTTAAGGTGTCGGCCATTTCCTTCTTCCCAATTATAAATTCTCTTGTCTCTGCTTCTAAGAGGCCACGTTTACTTTCACTACTCCCTTCGTTTGAACATACATGTAGAATTTCTTACAATCTGTTTTCAAACTTCTTGCTAATTTGCTGTCATATTCTATTTGTCCCCTCTTTATCATTTTGTGATCATCCTTTGCAGTCTTACTATTCTGACAACATTGTATTCTTCTTATTCCAATTGTATATTGTCCTTAACTTCCCGGGCTATCCATCGCCACACCAGTTTGCCAGTGGAGTTTTCTATTCCTCAAGGGAATGTATGTTCGTTGAGAATTGGGAATTATTTATTTAAATGTTTGCCATTGCTTGTTGAACATTATATATTTTAATCTAAACTCCCAATCTAGCTCAGCTTGTGTACCCCTCATCCCTCTGTAATTGGCCTTTTTTAATTTTAACACCCTAGTTTCGGGCTTAACCACGTTACTCTCAAATTAAGTATGACATCTATCATGTTATGATCACTCTTTCCCAGAGGATCCGTTACTTTAAGATTATGAATTAATACAGTCTCGTTACAAAACATTAGATAGTCAATTCCGTAGTTAGTTTCCTCGACATATTGTTCGAGATATGTGTCTCGAATGCATTCCAGAATCTCGTCCTCCAATCGACTTTTGTCAATTTGGTTTGCTTACCCTATATAGAGATTACAGTTCCCCCAGGATTATTGCATTCGCCATATTACATGCTCCTCTAACTTGCTGATTTATACTCCATCTAACATGATTGCTTTAAATCCACTCGTGCTTTCTGCGCTTTCTTATTTCGTAGCTCCGTACTAATTTTTGATCCTAACATTTGGTCTAAGATCCTTTCTCACGACTGCCTTTATCTCATCATTTATTATCTGGCCTATCCCGTTTCCTTTTTCATTTTGTCTAGTTTTTCCAAAAGTCAAGTCAAGTATATTTAGTTCCTAACTTTAGTCACCCTGTAAGCATGTCATAGCAATGGCGTCAAGATCAAATATATTAATCCCCAATTGTGTCGTTAGTTCATCTGTCTTCTTACAAATGCTGCGTAAATTCAGATATAGAGCCTTTCATTTTATTTTTTCCTATTTTTCCCTGCTGTGGCCTTCGTCGGCTCAGACGCTATTACCGGAGACTGGACCTCAGAGATGGACTGAAATACTTTAGCGGATTTGCAGAGGACAGTGTCCCAGAGATCATTGATGGGCCGCACGGTTCCCGGGTCTCTGACTGTGTGTTATGTGAATAAGTGACAGGTTTAAAGAGGGAACCTGCAGTTTTTTGTCGCTTCATTAGGTCTGTGAGTCCGATGTGAAATCCCCTCCCACATTAGTCTGATGTACAGGGGGTGGGGCTGGGGGAGTTGTTCTGTCAGTAGAGGCGGCCGCCCTCCTTTCCCCCACAGTAATGATCTGGGAGGTCGCTCCCTGTGTTTTTATTGGGTGGTGTTTGTTGAGGGTGGAATGTGGGCCCAGGACACCGGGGGAATCCTGCCTCCCCGCTCTTATTCCAATAGTGCCGGGGGTTTCTTTAACATCTCCCTGAACGGGCTGGCGGGGCCTAGGTTAAATGTCTGATCTGAAGGACGGCGCCTCAGACCCGGCAGCTTCTCTCAGTCCAGCAACTGAGGGTTAGGTTACAAAATGAGACAGTCCAGTGACATTGTCAATATCCAGGTTGATATACACAATGTACACAAGGAATAAACTCCCCCTGTCATTTAAACAAATGCTTCAGCACCCACCACCAGCCCCACCCCACCTCCCCACCCCCCACCCCACCTCCCCACCTCCCCACCCCACCTCCCCACCCCCACCCCACCTCCCCACCTCCCCACCCCGCCCTTCTGTGGTTTGTATTTGAAATGATGTTTCAATTCAGTAATGATTAATTTCCTGGTCTGTAATATTCAGAGTTTCCAGTTGCATTTACAGAGAATGAAGAGACACTTGGAAGGATAATGTACATTGGGGGAACTCTGTTCTTGGGGCTTGTTTTAAAGGTCACAGTCACTATCTTCTGAAATCAGTTCATTGCATATAAACTGCCTCTGAGCCAGCAACACTGATCAAATAAACCCTGTGAACAAGCCGCGGTCAAAAGCTCCAGTAATCTGACAGGGGAGATGGGGAAACGATAGTCAGGGCAAGAGGGCACCTCTGGAGCACAGCTCAGCACACAAACATGGCGGACGGTTGAATCGACCTCACGTTACCGCCGGATGGACTGCCGCAGGGTCCTAATGTCCATGCAGACACCAACTCTCATCTGCTTGATGGGAGCAACTTTAAAGAGCACACGCAACCTGTCTGTTTGATACATAAGTTTTACACGTCAAGTATTTATCCAATTGTCTTTTACATTTGAATGTTATATTACAACAGAGGCTGGAGGAGTGCACTGTTAATTCAGTCCCACTTTCCCACAGGTCACAACATTCTTTAAAGATTATAAAAGCAAAATACTGCGGATGCTGGAATCTGAAATAAAAACAAGAAATGCTGGAACCACTCAACAGGTCTGGCAGCATCTGTGGAAAGAGAAGCAGAGTTAACGTTTCGTGTCAGTGACCCTTCTTCGGAACTGACAAATATTAGAAATGTCACAGGTTGTAAGCAAGTGAGGTGGGGGTGGGGCAAGAAATAACAAAGGGGAAGGTGTAGATTGGACAAGGCCACATAGCTGACCAAAAGGTCATGGAGCAAAGGCAAACAATATGTTAATGGTGTGTTGAAAGACAAAGCATTAGTACAGATAAGGTTTTAACGTACTGAATATTGTACAGCAGCAAGTGCAAACATGTAAAAAAAACCAGTGGGTAAACAAACTGAACAAACTAAGATGAAATGAAATAAATGCAAAAAAAAAAAATTGTAAAAAATGTAAAAAAAGAAAAAAGAAAAAATAACTAAAAATGAAAGTTAAATGGGGGCTGTCATGCTCTGAAATTATTGAACTCAATGTTCGGTAGATGAGATGCTGTTCCTCGAGCTTGCGTTGATGTTCACTGGAACACTGCAGCAATCCCAGGACAGAGATGTGAGCATGAGAGCAGGGGGGAGTGTTTAAAGTTTTCCCACTTTTGGAAACTGTCAATCAGATGCATTATTTCCCCCCAGAATAGAATACACTAACCAGGTCTCTTTACATAACAACAAATTAACAGTTTATGATAAGACACGTCTTAACTAGTAATGAAGTAAAACAATATCACGTAGATCGAAGTTTTAAAAATCCAACATTAAATTTTAAAACGTCCCCTGTACCTTAGAAGTTCACTCACACACACACACGCACACATATATATTCCAGTTAACCGAAAGAAAAGGAAAAGGGATTTTTTTTTAGGTCAGAGTTCTATTACAGACAAAGAAAAACAGATCACTTGCCCATCCCTGAAAAAAATTGCAGATGAGACACACTGCACCAATTGGCACACAGTCAAACCTCCGAGCACACGTAGACAGGATCTCTAGAATCGTCCAGAATTAGTTGTCTCCAGGCCGCGTTGAAAAGTAATTTAGCAGGCCTTCTTGAAATACGGGAAACAAGATGAATTAAGGCACTGACCTTCACAGAATCTTTTAGGGAATTGCGAGAAAACGAGCTGGGTTGTGGTCTTCTGTTCTTCCTTGGAATTCTTTGCTTTTTCAGTCCTACAGCTTCAGTTTGCTGCTCCCTCTCGGACTTGCCTGCACTGTTTTATTGAAGAGATTGCTTCCGCTGTTCCTTGTTTGATATTCGTTAGATCGGCAGTGCAGTGAAATCCCCCATCCCCTCCTACCTTATCTGCTGTAGTGGAGCAGTTATTATAGGTGAAATGCCAGTGATGGTGGTGTTGACAGTTATATTCATCCATATGATGTTGATGCTCATTATTACTGAGACTACTTTTTGTATTCTAATATGAAGCCACCAGAACAGCCGGTTCCTGAAATGATGGTTGAAGAGGAAAGTAATATCACACTAACCTGTACTTTGAAAACAGCACTTCTAACCCTTCTCCATTCTGGTACAGTCATCACGCCGGGCTGCCTCCACAATTCGTGTTTTATCTCTATCGAGGGATAGTAAACCGGAACCCCGACTTCACTGACTGATTCTCTCCTACCTGCAGAAGAACAGCGGATCCCGGAGAGAAACCCCACACTGAAAGTTCCAGTTAGAGCTCACAAGAGGACGCCCTCACACCGATAACCAGAAAGCAATATTTCAACCTCCTCTGTGAGAGTCGCAGGAACCTTCTGCAAATTGCAAGAAAACACAAACAATCAACAACAACAGCCGATGTCCATTGTGTATTCCTATTAGTGTGTGATTACCACGGAAAATTATAAGAAAAATGAACTTTTTATTCAGTCTCTGGTGCCTTGAAACTATTTGTGAATTTCTATGCCCTTTCCCTGTCTACTTGCTCCTCAGTATCGCCTGTCTCCATTCTTTACGCATAATTGAAGACATTTCCTTCTTGCAGTCTTCAGGTTTAAAGGTTTAAGACCTTTGTGTCTACTCGGCATATAAATTCAGAACGGCTGCAATCGGGCTTTCTCTAAACAGGAGCTGCCGGATCAAACCGATGTCTTAAGGCAGAATTTCTCACACCCTGTACACTGCCATCTGACCACTTCTCAGTATATCCACCAGAGGGCGTCAGATAACAATGTTTCTTTTATGGATCAGACCCCGGGCAGCGAGATGATGTTTGTTTCTCCAATAAGTTTAACAGTTGAAATCAATTTTCCTCAATGAATTAGGAAAGTACATCGGACAGCAATCCTCACAAAGATGCATCCACTTATCGAAGGATTGATAATAACCAATGGGCAGGACAAGCGAATGGAAGGTTGGAGGATGGGGTAAAGAATATTGAAATGTCAATGACAGACATACCCTGAGATCTGATTTCTGAAGACATTAACTGAACCGTTAGTGGGGATCGATGTTAAAGAAGCGAAAAACAAATTGAAACCACCTGTAGTTCGGTTCATTTTCTGCTCGACATGTTTTACTAATGTGAGTGGAAGTTTAACAACAGTTCTTCATGTCCTGCTGATGTTGAGTATTTGTTAATGAGAACCCGCCCTACACCTCATCCTGCAGATTTTGAACCCGCTCTCCGTGTCCTGCTCCCGCTCACTTTCAGCGGATGAGCTGAAATTACTAAAACAAAAGCACAGATGTGGCGTTACCTCAGTTCTCGCTAATCACAAATCCAAACTCTGAGGATTATGGGTGTTTAAATTAACAATTACGAACAATAAGAGTGTCAGAATTCAACAACAAGGATGAAAACACCATGTTAAATGTAAACAAAAGTGCTGGAAACGCTATTCAAATAACAGTGAGAGTTTATACGTTTTTTGGCTATTCAGTTGTTTGTTCAGTAACAGCAGATATCATCGTTCTCATATGACGGATCTTATAAATCACTCCGACAAAATATATAATCATTGTGAGTTCACTAGTTAACTGATCGGTGAGGGAAATCTCACTGGATTCACAGTTACCAGTGTGCTGATGGTGAAGTTACTGGAATCTGAGAGGAAGAATGGACGCCAGAATAAACCAAATCCATTAACAATCCCATGTTTCCGGTTACAATAACTAGACAAGGATTTCAGTCCCCGCCCCAGGTCTCTAACAGCGGAACCATTCCCCATATAAGGACAGTGACTGCAGCCCAGCTCGGGGTGTTTCCATTCACTGACAGCCAGCTGTCAGCACCACTGAGGACGCAAGGAAGTGAGGTGAGAGAATCCTGAGTCTCGACAGCAGATTACTGAGGGTGGGGATTAGAACGGGTGTCTTCAAATATCCAACTCCCCTTTTACAGAGCGGACAGCGACAATGCGGCTGCTCAGCATCTGGGTTGTGTGGGGAGCATTTCTGACAGGTAATTGTGGATTAAACACATTTCATCTTTTCTCCCATTTCACAAACATGTTTTAAATCTGAATTTTAAACAGTCGTCAGTCTGATCTTTTCCTGTTTAAACTTGTTTTTCAGATCGGAGTCATGGAGATTCTGTCACTCAGCTCCTGCCCTCAGATGTTAAGACAGAAGGAGAAGCGGTGACTTTAAGCTGTACCTATGATACTACAAGGAGCAGCTATTCTTTATACTGGTACCGACAACACCCAGATACACAGCCCGAGTTTATTCTTAGGAAGGATTATGATGATTATGAATATAAAGCAGATTTTGCTAAAACCCGTTTCTCTGTAAAGCTCCAGACCGCGAATAAATTCACCAGTTTAACCGTCTCGGGGCTGCAGCTGACTGACTCTGCCGTGTATTACTGCGCTCTCAGACTCACAGTGATGGAAAGCAGTCTCACCCCTGTACAAAAACTGCCTTTGGACTGTGGGTGGGAGCTCCTGTCTGTTGGGGGTTGTGTAGAATCGCGGGCAGATGCAGCCACAATGTGCAGCGCGCTGTCAGGCGCTCAAATACACACCGAGAGGAAACCAAATTAACCTCGGATCAAACTGTCACCCAACTGTTTCCAGGAGCGGCCGAGAAAACAAGCTGCAGAATCCAATCGGGCATTCGCATCCACCACAGAAACATATTTGAAGGCACCCGTTCTTATCACCACCCCCACTAATCTGCTGCCATATCTCAGTCTGCTCTCAGATCATTTCCTTGTGTCTCCAGTGGTTCTGTGAGACTGTTCGGTCGTGAGCTGCCTGTCAGTGAATGAACCTCGAGCTGGGCTCCAGTCAGAGTCCTGATAGGGAAATGGCTGCACTTTTAGAGACCAGGGAGGGAATGAAACCCCGATCTGGCCATTATCACCAGCAAGCTCGGGATTATTAACGGTGACAGAAAATATTCCAGCACTGAGGAGAAGCACAATGGACATTGAGGGAACTCTGTGCTTGGGGGGGCTAGCTTTAAAGATCACAGTCACTGCCTTGTAAATCTGCTCATTGTGCATGAACTGTCTCTGCGTCAGCCAGACACTCTGATCAAAAAAACCCTGCAAACAGGCTGCGGTCAAAGACTTGGGAAAAGCGGCAGGGGGAGATGGGAAAGGGTTGCTTCATATTGCAGGTCGGCGCAGAAAGGGCAACAAAGGACAAAAAAGTAAATTACACCGCCACAGGTGGATTTGTGAAGTTCGGTTTTATTGTAGCTTGCGAGTTTCGGGGCTTTGGAGAAAGACCAGGGGAATGAAACTGATTGGATATCTCGTTCAAGGAGCCGCAACGATGAGACAAATGGCCTCCTTCTGTGCTGTCGTAATTGTTCTCCTGAAATTGCTATTTGTGATATCAGTATATGGAAGCTCAACAGTAACGGTATTAACCAATGTCAAGGTGAAACTGTAGATATAAAATGGCACCTTAGCTCATTAAGCATTTTTGTAGTTGCTTGGCTATTGTGGCCTGGTTCTGATTTCAGAATCAGGAGATTGTGGATTCCACTTCAACTTCTGAACCCGGGTATATTAACCAGGTTTCCAATCGGTCAAATGCTGAAAGGACACTATCTTTCTGGGGACAATCTGAACCAATAATCCCTCCTCCACCCCTTGTCTGATTAAATGGGCATTAAAGGCTCGCATGTTTCCGCATTGTATCCTGGTCAACATTCCTCCCTTCAACCAGGATCAACATAAGTGCATTAACAGGTATTTGAATATTGTTGTATAAGAGACATGATATTGAATGTTTCCATCTTGCACTCATCAGGACAGTTGCAAGAATGCCAAATTTCAAAGGGAGCAACAATTTATAGTGCATGAGAAAAGGGTGCTGATTGGTCCAGGCTAGCATGTGTTAGTGAGTCACAAGGCGAAGCCGACTGATGGTCTTAAGTTAGTTGTTCGTGCAATTCTTAGTACACTCAGGATTGTTCGGCAAGTGCTGTCCAATCGAGGAATTATATTTAATGTTAGACATTGCATTCTGAGTTTTGCAAGTACGGGCTGGTTAAGTACAGTCAGTACTCCGCCTATGGCGAACACCCGAAGGGACGTGCTGTTTGATATGATCCGCCTGTCATTGGGACTTACAGCCTACGTACATGGCATCACACAAGCACTGAAATTCATATACCACATTATTCATTTGCGTTGTAGGCAGAACGTCTCTTTGGCTTGACGGCAAAATACTGTCGGTGGAAAATGCCACTCGTGTTGCGCCTACGTAGTAGCAGTCGGAAACGACTAGTTTCACCTGTTACTCAAATTTTTGAGATACCTGACACTTCCAGCGTAATATGAGGCAGATTGGGCACATTTCAGGTCCAAAGGTGATGGCCTTAGGCCCATTCGTAAGTATGTGTATTCACAATGAACAATCATCTGATCAGTCCAGCCATTATTCTGCAGGATAGCTTTGATCTGCTTTATTTCAGCATCAAGCTTGCACGGTGAGTAAATGACCCAGGCCCTATTTACGAGATCGTGTGTGGAGCTGTAGGAATCCCAGAACATATATTGAGCAGTGAAGGTAGGCTTGTGATAGACAGTAGTCGGCAAGCCATTTCTCAACGAGCACGTCGAGGAAAGGGAGCTCATTGGACTGCTATATTTCAAAGGTGGATTTCAGCGTGGGATGGATCGCATTAAGGTGTGTAAAGGAATTCTTACATCAGCTGCACATTCAAATATAGCAAACGTATCATCTCTGTATCGGAAATATGCACGGGGTAAAAGGTTAGGAATTGAACCACTTTGCTTTATGTTTGGAGTCACATGTAGGTTAGACGAGGTACGCACGGCAAATTTCCTTCCCTAAAGGACATTACTGCACCTGATGGGTTTTTATAACAATCAAATATGGTTATCATTAATCGAACTTAAATTTCGCCCTGTGTTGTGGAAGAATTCGAACCTGTGTCCTGGATGCACTAGCCTGGGCTCTAAAACTACCAGTCCCCTGTCATTACCACTAGACCACCGCTTGCTCACCGTACTTAGGTAAACCTAATACAGAGGGTGACGCAGTGGTACATAAATGCAAGTTGTGTCATCGTACTCAGTCTTTATCTATCTTCTTTTGTTGGGGTCTCTCTTCGTACTCAGTCTCACCTTTATCCATGTCCCTTTGTTGTTTCATTTTATTCATTTCACGGGATGTCAGAGTCGCTGGCTAGGCCAACGTTTATTGCCCATCCCTAATTGCCCTTAAGAAGGTGATGGTGAGCTGCCTTCTTGAACGGCTGCAGTCCATCTGGTGCAGGCACACCCACAGTGCTGTTCGTGGGGGTGGGGGCGGGGGTTCCAGGATTTTGACCCAGCTACAGCAAAGAAGCAGAGATATAGTTCCAAGTCAGGATGGTGTGTGAATTGGAGGAGAACTTGCAGGTGGTGGTGTTCCCATGCATTTGCTGCCCTTGTCCTTCTAGTTGGTAGAGGTCGTGGATTTGGAAGGTGCTGTCTAAGGAGCCTTGGCGACTTGCTCCAATGTTACTGCCACTGTGCATCGGTGATGGAGGACATGAATGTCTAAGATGGTGGATGGAATGCCGATCAAGTGGGCTGCTTTGGCCTGGATGGTATCAAGCTTCCTGGGTGTTATTGGAGCTGCACCCATCCAGGTGAGTGGAGAGTATTCCATCACACTCCTGACGTTTACCTTGTAGATGATGGACAGGCTTTGGGGAGTCAGGAGGTGAGTTACTTGTCGCAGAATTCCCAGATTCTGACCTGCTCTTGTAGCCATAGTATTTATGTGGCAGGTCCAGTTCAGCTTCTGATCAATGGTAACTCCATGATGTGGATTGGTTGTGGGTGGGTGGGGTGGGATGGGTGGGTGGGGTGGGGTGGGGGCGGTTCAGCGATGGCAATATCGTGGAATGGCAAGGGAAGATGGTTTGGTTTTCTCTTGGTGGCGTCTCTCTATTATTTACTCAGTCTCACCTGTATCTACGTAATTCATTTGGGCAGCTCTCTGAAAGTGTACAGACAGGCACTGGGCCGATCTAATCGGGAGGGAAGAGGGCTCAATCACCTGCACAACTCCATTGATTAAATCTTTAACCTTTGAAAGCAGACATGCACTGATCTGATAGGCCGTTGATGGCCTCACTCACCTCCATAGGTAAAAATCTCAATTCTTAAACCATTGAGACCTGGCAGGCACTGAGATGATCCATTGTGAGGGGCATCAATCACCCGGAAAGGTGGATTACTCAGGTCTTTAACGATTGAGTGTCGAGAGGCACCGAGCTGGGGAGCCGCACTCAGCTGCATAGATCAGATTTTAAACATTGAGTACATAGAGGGATAGGATTGATCAACCATGGGGGCCTCACTCACTTCCACTGGTACATTGCTCAGCTTTTTCTTTCATTGTACTCTTTCACAATTTTAACCAGCAAATCTGTGCTTTGATCTTTTTTTTAGCTCTATTTATTCCCATCCATTCTGCTCTTCATTTTTCTGCATTCACCTTATCTTCCCCATTTGCTTCACATCCCCAGCCCCCCCCCCCCCCCCCCCCCCCACGGTTGCCATGAACAGTTGGGGAAAATCATTAGAAAGCGAAATTGAAACAAAAACAGAGAATTAACAGGCATAAACAAACAGCAGGTTAAAATAAACAATTATATATGTAACAGGAAGATCTGATCAATGTTCCCTCAGTGGATCAGCTCAGAGCCAGTCTGAACTCAATGGTTAAAATATGATCCCAGGGAACAGTCCTTTTACTCAGATCCCAGCGGCAGAAGTCTCAGACTGGTCCAGGAAGGAAGCAGTCGGGACACTGGTACATGGCATAAGCCTCCCCCGGCCCCCACTACAACCAGCCTGGATACAGACAATTCCTCTTGGATTCTTCTGCACCTGGGGGACGTAGTCTGAGACACAGAAAGCTGTTATTTGGTAGGTGAGGGGTTCTAGTTTGGACAGGAAGGGGTCTGAGTGACAAGCCTCTACTATATGAGGGGAATTTAGAGTCACTGAATTGCAGTTAGGTTGATTTATGTCTCTGTATCGTTATCTCTCCATCTGACGATACAGATATTGATAATGTACTGCGGAATATAAACAGAGGTATGGTCTAATGAAGTAATAACTGAGATAGGGCCTAGAGTGGTATAAAAGTGAAAAGGTCTAATGTAATATAACAGAGGCATGACCCAATCTAGTCACAACAAAGATAATCCTTAATGTAGCATAAACAGAGGCAGGCCTAATGCATAATTACTGAGGCCGGGCCTCCCATAATATAAGCAGATACAGGGTTTAGTAAAGTATTTTACACGGCACGGTAAAATAAGCAGCGACATAGTCCAGTGCAGTAATAACTGAAACAGGGTCTAGTGCAATATAAAGAGAGACAGTGTCTACTGTGTTATAAACATTAATAAGTGTGATTGTGCCAAGCGTAACAGGAACAGGGAAATGGTCTGCTGCAGTATACCTGAGACAGGGTTCAGTTTGTTATAAACAGAGATCATGTCGAGTGCATGCGATAACTGAGACAGACCCAAAGGTGAAATATAACTCTGCAAAGGATGTTTTGTGTTAGTTTAGAGATACAGCACTGAAACAGGCCCTTCGGCCCACCGAGTCTGTGCCGACCATCAACCACCCATTTATACTAATCCTCCACTAATCCCATATTCCAACCACATCCCCACCTGTCCCTATATTTCCCTACCTATACTAGGGGCAATTTACAATGGCCAATTAACTTATCAACCTGCAAGTCTTTGACATGTGGGAGGAAACCGGAGCACCCGGAGGAAACCCACACAGACACGGGGAGAACTTACAAACTCCACACAGGCAGTACCCAGAATTGAACCGGGGTCGCTGGAGCTGTGAGGCTGCGGTGCTAACCACTGCGCCGCTGTGCCGCCCCATGCGGTGGATTTCATACTTCTCACTGGATCAGCTTAAACCATATTGTGAGAATATTGACAGAATGGGTGTTAAAATTTGTAGAACAGGCTGGCGGGGCCTCAGTTAAACATCTGAATTGAAGGACGGAGCCTCAGACCCGGTAGCTTCCCTCAATCCAGCACTACATGGGAGCTGGTGAACACCAGTGTGATCTCCTGCAACCACACCTGCAGTGACTGTCTCTGGCTCCAGGAACCATGGTTCAAATTTAATGACTGGAGGCTGAACTTTTTTCATTCGTCCGTGGGATGTGAGCGTCACTGGTTAGACCAGCATTTATTGCCCATCCCAAATTGCCCTTGAACTGAGTAGCTTGTTAGGCCATTTCAGACAGCAGTTAAGAGTCAACCACATTGCTGTGGGGCTGGAGTCTCATGTAGGCCAGACCAGGTCAGGGCGGCAGCTTTCATAGGAACATCGGAACATAGGAAGATAGGAACAGGAGTAGGCCATTCAGCCCCTCGAGCCTGTCCCGCCATTCAATACGATCATGGCTGATCCACGGCCTAACTCCATATACCTGCCTTTGGCCCATATCCCTTAATATCTTTGCTGAACAAAAATCTATCTATCTCAGATTTAAAATTAACAACTGTTATAGCGTCAACTGCTGTTTGTGGGAGCGAGTTCCAAACCTCTACCACCTTTTGCGTGAAGAAGTGCTTCCTAACATCTCTCCTGAACGGTCTGGCCCTAATGTTTAGACTATGTCCCCTAGTTTTAGGATCTCCAACCAGTGGAAATAGTTTATCTTTATCTAGCCTGTCTTTTCCTGTTCATATCTTGAAGACTTCAATCAGATCACACCTTAACCTTCTAAATTCTAGTGAAAACAGGCCTAATTTGTGTAATCCCTCCTTGTAACTTAATCCCTGTAGTCCTGCTATCATTCTTGTAAACCTACGTTGCACTCCCTCCAAGGCCAATATATCCTTCCTAAGGTGTGGTACCCAGAACAGCTCACAGTACTCCAAGTGGGGTCTAACCAGGGTTTTGTACAGCTGCAGCATAACCTCTGTGTCTTTATACTCCAATCCTCTAGATATAAAGGCGAACATTCCATTAGCCTTTTTGATTATTTTCTGCACTTGCTCGCGGCATTTTAAAGATCTATGCAACTGAACCCCCAAGTCTCTTTGGACATCCACTGTACTTAACCTCTTCCCATTTAGAAAGTACCCTGCTCTATCCTTTTTTGGTCTAAAATGGATAACCTCACACTTGCCCGCATTGAAATCCATCTGCCACAGTTTTGCCCATTCACCTAGTCTGTCAATATCTCCTTGAAATTTTATGCTATCATCTAGACTGTCTACAATGCCGCCTAACTTTGTATCATCAGCAAATTTGGATATATGACTTACTATGTCATCATCCAAGTTGTTAATGAATAATGTGAATAATTGAGGCACCAACACAGATCCCTGTGGGACACCACTTGTTACATCCTGTCAGTCAGAGTACTTACCCATTACCCCCACTCTCTGTCGCCTGCCACTCAACCAACTTCCTCACCATGTCAATAATTTGCCCTCATCTCTATGGGCTTCTACCTCAGTTAACAGTGTCTTACGTGGGACTTTATCAAATGCCTTTTGGAAGTCAATATAAATAACATCCATAGACATTCCCCTGTCCACTACCTTAGTCAACTCTTCAAAAAATTCAATGAGATTTGTCAGGCATGACCTTCCCATCATGAATCCATGCTGGCTGTCCCTGATTAACAAAATTTTTTCTAGGTGTTCAGTCACCCTATCCTTGATTATAGACTCCAGCAACTTCCCTACCAGAGATATCAGGCTAACTGGTCTGTAATTTCCTTGGTTCCCCCTTTCACCCTTCTTAAAAAGTGGAGTGACATGTGCAACTTTCCAATCCAGAGAGACCACTCCTGAATCTAGGGAACTCTGAAAGACTATAGTTAGGGCATCTACAATGTGCTCCCCTACTTCCTTTAACAGCCTTGGATGGAAACCGTCAGGTCCTGTGGATTTCTCACTCTTTAGTTCCATTAATTTCCTTGTTACTGATGTTTTACTTACGTTAATTGTATTAAGTCCCTGTCCCCTATAGGCTATTAATTTTTTCGGGAGTTATCCTCCTTTTCAAGCATGAGAGCAGGGGGGAGTGTTGAAATGGCAAGCAACCGCAGGTGACCGCTTTGCGGAACATCTCCGCTCAGTCCGCAAGCAGGACCCTGAGCTTCCGGTTGCTTGCCATTTAAACACTCCCCCCTGCTCTCATGCTCACATCTCTGTCCTGGGATTTCTGCAGTGTTCCAGTGAACATCAACGCAAGCTCGAGGAACAGCATCTCATCTACCGATTAGGCACACTACAGCCTGCCGGACTGAACATTGAGTTCAATAATTTCAGAGCATGACAGCCCCCCACTTTACTTTCATTTTTAGTCATTTTTAGTTATTTTTTCTTCCTTTTTTTTTGCATTCCCTTTTACATTTTTTACAATCTTTTTTTGCATTTATTTCATTTCATCTTAGTTTGTTCAGTTTGCTTACCCACTGTTTTTTTCAGGTTGTTTTTCTTCAGGTTTGCACTTGCTGATGTTCAATATTCAGTATATTCACACCTAATCTGTACTAATGCTTTGTCTTTCAACACACCATTAACATATTGTTTGCCTTTGCTCCGTGACCTTTTGGTCAGCTATGTGGCCTGGTCCAATCTGCACCTTCTCCTTTGTTATCTCTTGCCCAACCCCCACCTCACTTGTTTATAATCTGTGACTTTTCTAATATTTGTCAGTTCCGAAGAAGGGTCACTGACCCGAAACGTTAACTCTGCTTCTCTTTCCACAGATGCTGCCAGACCTGCTGAGTGAATCCAGCATTTCTTGTTATTGTTCTTGACCACCCGTTTTCCCTTTATGTAACTATAAAATTTCTTCTTATTGATTTTGATGTCCCTTGCAAGTTTCCTTTCATAATCTCTTTTAGCAGCTCTTATAAGCTGCTTTGTGACCCTTTGCTGGTCTTTGTATCGATCCCATTCGGCCGCATCTGTGCTGCGTTTTGCATTTTTGTAAGCCATTTCTTTTTGTTTTATGCTATCCCTAATCTCTTTAGTTGTCCATGGCTGTTTTTTCTGTGAAGTGGAGCTTTTTCCTCTCAGGGGTATATACTCGCTCTGTATTTCATTAAATGTTTCTTTAAATATTCTCCACTGTTCTTCAGTCGTTTGACCCATTACCAGATCTACCCAGTTTACCGTGGACAGTCTCTGTCTCCCGGTAAAGTCAGCTTTACCCAAGTCTAAAATTCTAATAGCTGATTTGTGCTTTTCACTTTCAAACGTTACCTTGAATTCGATCATGTTGTGATCACTATTTGATAAATGTTCACGCACAATTAGGCTACTAAATAAATTTGGCTAATTACACATAACTAAATCTAATATTGCCTGTCCCCTTGTTACATCTGGGACATATTGCTGTCGGAAACTATCCCGGACACATTCCAGAAATTCACAATCTTTCTGACAGGTGTTAGTCTGCCTCTCCCAATCTATGTGCAAGTTAAAATCCACCATTAATACTACTCTTCCTATGTTTCACACTTGCCTAATTTTTGGATTGATACAATCTAACACCTCAGAACTGCTACACAACACCCATTACAGTTTTAGATCCTTTTCTGTTCCTCAATTCCACCCATTAGGTCTCCACTGGATGCTTTCCCCTCTTTATATCCTCCCTCACCAATGAGGTGATATTATTTCTAATCAGTAAGGCTACTCCACCCCCTCTGCCGTTTTCCCCGTCCCTCCTGTAAACTTTATAACCAGGTACATTTAGTTCTCAGTCCCGACCATCCTGCAGCCACATCTCTGCAATGGCCACCACATCATAATCTTCCATTTGAATTTGCGCCTGCAGCTCATCTAGTTTATTCCTGCATTTGTATATAGAACTCTTATTTGGGCTATACCCCCTAAACTGTCCCTCAGCACTGATGCTTTATTCACCTGTTATTATTATTTCTCTCTTCTGATTTATCCAGTATACTTCTTGCAGTTTTGTCATTACCTGCAATTCTTGAAGTAGGGTTCCTGACTGTTTTTTTACTCTCTGACTTATTACTTGCTTTTGAAAGTGTATTGACTTCCCCTGAGGCCTCCCCCTCCCCTTCCCATTTACTAGGTTAATGTCCTTGTGACCACCCTATTTATCCTTTCCGCCAGGACACTGTCCCCAGATCGGGTCAGGTGGAGCCCGTCCCAACGGTACAGTTCCCTCATGTCCCAATACTGATGCCAGTGCCCCATGAAATTGAACCCGTCTTTCCCACACCACTCCTTTAGCCACATGTTACTTCCCTAATTTGCTTATCTCTATGCCAATGTGCACGTGGTTCGGGTAATAATCTAGCGATTATAACCCTTGAGGACCTGTTTTTTAATTGTGTTCCTAGTTCCTGATAATCCCCAAACAAGCCCTCTTGCCTAGTCTTGCCTATGTTGGTTGTCTCAACGTGGACCACAACAACTCGATCCTTTCCCTCTCTCTCCAATATCCTTTCAAACGAGTTAGAATTGTCCCTCACCTAGCACCAGGTAGGCAACATACCATGCGGGACTCTCGGTCCTGCTTACAAAGGATGCTATCAGTACTCTTAATTATGGAATCCCTACCACTACCACTTTTCTTTTTGCTCCCCCCGCATGAATGGCCTCTTGTACCACGGTGCAGTGGTCAGTTTGTTCATCATCCCTACAGTCCTTTTCCTCATCCACACAGGGAGCAAGTACCTCATACCTGTTAGGCAAGGTCAAGAGCTGAGGCACCTCCATTGCTGAATTCAGGATCCCTCTACCTGCCTCACTTGCAGTCACATCCTCCTGTCCCTGACCACTGGCCGAATTTGAGATGCTTAATCTACACGGTGAGACTGCTGTAAGCACAGTGTCCAGGAACCTCTCACCCTCCCTGATGTGCCGCGGTGTCTGAAGCTCGGACTTTAGCCCATCAACTCTGAGCTGAAGTTCTTTGAGCTGCAAGCACTTGCTGCAGATGTCGTCACTGTGGCTCGCAATGGGATCTACCAGCTCCAACATCATGCAGCTGTGGCACGTCGCCCACCCTGCCATCTCTTCTTTATTTTAGTTAATTAGGCTTTCAAAATTTTCAAATAGTTTGTCAAATTTAGTGCAGATTCCCGACCAGTTTTCCTGTGACGTCACTTATTTCAGATTTTTCTCAGTTTCTGTTGGAGCACTGAAGCAGCGAAAGCAGCTCCGCCCCTGCGGGTCTGCTCTATATCCACTCCCCGGTGACTAGGCCGCGAAATTCCCGAGGTAAGTTATTTATACTCACAGCTCTGATGCTCCGCCCCTTCGGGTCTGCTCTACCTCTGGTCCCCTGTGACTAGGCCGTGAAATCCTCGAGGTACGTTATTTATAATCATAGCTTCGATGCTCCGCCCCTCCGGGTCCGTTCTCCCTCTGCTCCCCAGTGACTAGGCCTTCCCTAAAAAACATTAGTGAACCAGATGTTTGTTTATACAACAATCAACAATGGTTTCATGGTCACCATTAGACTTCGGACACAGAGATTCATCAGGGAAGGGGAAAGTTGCCTGGGCACTTTGTTCCAGAAGGCAGTCACACCCTGGAGGCTAGGGTCCTCTGATTTTGTTGGTGACCAGGAATAGGAGATTGTAACTGTGACTAAGGCAGGCATGGGGATTCAGAAGGTCCAACAAGTTCGAGGCTTTTGCAGCTTGTATGGACGAGAGTAGGGGTTGCAAGCTGTATGAGTTAACTGACCATCGCACCATGGTGCAGGGAGCCATTCAAGTTGTGGTGGTGGTGGTGGGGCGGGCGGGGGGGGGGGGGGGTGTGGGTGGTGAGTGGTGTACATAGAAATGGCATGTCTGTATGGGACAGTACAGTCAAGGGGATAGATAGATACCCCTGCAGCTGAGTGTGCCAGTCCACATGGCTCTGCTGCCTGCCTAGTGCCAGGGTTCAGGACATCGACTCGTGGCCAGAGAGGAACTTGTAGTGGGAGGGGGAGGGGATCCAGTTGTCCTGGTCCATGTGGGTGCTGTCATGGAACTTTCCCCCCTTCTATTTAAAACAGTCTGCCTTGAACACTCTGTTTAAAAACAGTGTTCTTTTAAAAACGAAGGGGCACAGTGTGCCAGCAGCTGTACATGTTTCCTAGGCAACAGCAGGAGTGGGAGGTCACATGTTGTACTGCAACGTTTGACTGTGTGTAAAAACCAGCAAAAACCAGACTAACCTTGAGATCAGCGAAGTGTGCAGAATGCACACTTAGCAGGAAAATCTACATTTATGTTTAGGTTGTGTATTGTCGAAGGAGAAAGAAACCCTGGAAAAAGCATTTGCATTGTTGATGCTAGAAATTCCTTTTCACTTCGGAATTATTTGCTTCAAGAGTGACTCTCTTTCGTCTGTTTGTGTGTGCTGGAATTCTCAGTAAAGTTTCTACTAAAAAACTACCAATTTCTAAATCCAAATAGACCTGTTGCTATATTCCTCGTTGACAGAATTGTGTGACACCTGCTGCAGTTGAAATGTTTTGAATACCTATCTATTAAAGACTGTTTTGTCGCCTGGAGACTTCGAGTGGCATCTGCTTATTGTACTCTGGGACACCTCATCAACCGGGAACGTAACCCAGCAGGACTTAAAAAGCAGCCACTTATTTTATTCCCAAGAAATACTATGTTTAAAACCGGTTAACCATTGAGTTTTGAATATCTGGACTGAATTTTAATCACGTGCCCGTTTTCCGCGGCGACATGCTTTCAACTCGGCGGCCGCCGACACAGAGGTGCCGCGGAGGAACTCCCATGATATTACATGCGGGGTGGACCAGCGGCAACGGCGTCAGGCGCCACAGCACAGGCGCCGGCGCCATTTTTAAAGGGCTTTAAGCCCACAGATGAAGTTTTATTTTTTAAAGGCAAAGTACACGACATTTTTTATTAAACAGGTAATAAAGATATGAGGCCCTTCCCCAACCCATCAATGGTCATTTCAATTCCACAGAATAATCAAAACATGCCTTTTTTCCCCTCCCTGAACTTTACCCACAACTTCTAACATTTGGCCTATAACCCTTTCTAACCATCCCCACATCTAATAAAAATTGATCTCCCCGCTTCTCTACCCCTCCCGCCCTGAAAATTGTATTCATCCACCCAGGTTCTCAACTCAGAACTCGGTGCGCAGTTCCGAAGGTGCGCGAAAGATGAACGGTGGCCGTAAAATCGGTGTGGGATGGCCGTTAAATTTATTTGCATCACATTTGGTACAATATGCATATGCAGATGACCCAGGCGGCGGGGGTGGCGGTGGGAGGGGATGGGGGGGGGTGGTGGTGGCGGTGGTCGTGCGTGAGTGGTTGAACTAAGGTTCCCACGCTGCCGGTAATAGGCTCCGGGTCCTCACCGATGTCACGGGTCACGGGTCGAGGCGGGCCTCTCTTTGCAGAATTTTACCGGTCCCCGCTCCATGACCCATGACATCGAGGTGCTGGTAAAATTCAGCCCGATGTGTGTGTGCATGGGGGGAGGGTGGTTATGACAATAAAGAAGTTATAAGGTCTTTAGCCATAAAGTTATCTCAATAGTGTTTAAGATTTAGTTTATTAATAAATAGCTAATTTGTTGTCGTCTAAAGTTTCCAGGTTTTAGTGTATTTTATTCTGGGGATTAATAAAATGTTTAATGTGTCTGTTTTCTGGTGGGTGGGACAACTTTAATACTATGGTGCGACCTGTGGAGTGGTGGCACTGAATTGACAGTGCATTACTCCCACCTCGGTCTTGACAGTTCCCATAACATAGGTAGGATCAGGAAAGAGTTTCTGTTTCGGGATCATGAGCAGCTCGGGCTAAATTAAAAAAGTAGAACCTCAAAGGCAATAATCTCTGGATTATCTTGTGAAGAGGACACAGGGGGGGCTACAAAGGGATATAGATAGGTTAAGTGAGTGGGCAAAGTCCTGGCAAATGGAGTATAAAGTGGGCAAGTGTGGAATTGTCCACTATGGGTGGAAGATTAAAAAAGAAGCATATTATCTAAATGGTGAGTGATTGCAGAGCTCTGAGATGCAGAGGGATCTGGGTGTCCTAGTGCATGAATCAGAAAAGGTTAGTATGCAGGTACAGCAAGTAATTCGGAAAGCGAATGGAATGTTATCATTTATTGTGAGGAGAATTGAATGATAAAGTAGGGAGGTTATTTTTCATCTATAGAGGGCATTGGTGAGACCACATCTGGAGTATTGTTCCTTATTTAAGGAAGGGTGTAAATGCGTTGGAGGCAGTACAGAGAATAACACCTGGAATGTGTGTATTACAAGGAAAGATTGGACAGGCTAGGCTTGTATCCGCAGGAATTTAGAAGAGTAAGAGGCGACTTGATTGAAACATATAAGATCCTGAAGGGTCTTGACAGGGTGGATGTGGAAAGGATGTGTCCTCTTGTGAGAGAATCTAGAACTAGGGTTCACTGTTTAAAAATAAAGGAACACCCATTTCAGACAGAGATGAGGAATTTTTTCTCTCTCAGAGGGTGTGAGTCTTTGGAATTCTCTTTCTCAAAAGACGGTGGAAACAGAGTCTTTGAATATTTTTAAGGCAGAGGTAGATCGATTCTTGATAAGGAAGGGGTGGAAAGTTATCGCGGATAGGAGGGAATGTGGAGCAAACAGTTCAGCCATGAATTTATTGTTGGTACGTTCAGGTTTTTGTACAGCTCCCTCCCTGCTCGGTGTCGCTGTTTGTCTGTAATTGCCAACATGTTCAGGTTTTTGTACATCTCTTTCCGTGCTCTGTATCATTGTGCCATGTCCGTGAACCCCACCATGTTCAGGTTTTTGTACAGCTCTTTCCGTGCTCTGTATCACTGTGTGTCTGTAATTCCCATCATGTTCAGGTTTTTGTACAGCTCTTTCCGTGCTCTGTATCACTGTGCCATGTCCGTGAACCCCACCATGTTCAGGTTTTTGTACAGCTCTCTCCGTGCTCTGTATCACTGTGACTGTAATCCACACCATGTTCAGGTTTTTGTACAGCTCTCTCCGTGCTCTGTATCACTGTGCTATGCGCCGACTCAGTGCACAGTAATACACAGCGGAGTCGCTCAGTTGTAATTTGGAGATTTCTAACCGGCTGATTTTCTCGGCAGGATCGATAGAAGCAGAAATTCGTCCCCCGGCTGCAGTCTTTTTATTCTGCGCTCCTGAGTTGAGTACTTGAAGCAGGTATTTCGGAGTCTGCCCTGTGGACTGACTGTACCAGTTTACTGTGTACTGACAGATCCCGGAATATTTGCAGCTGAAAGTAGCAGTGTCCCCGGCAGCAGCGGTTTGTCGAAGCGGACTCTGGGAGACCAGGGAACTGGAATCTGCAGAATGAAAAGATGATATTATTATGTTGTTAGTTGCTGTTTACCCGGAGACACTTGTCAATCACAGACAGGGCACCGCCTTCCGCGGTAATGCTGTTCTTCATTTGAAGTCCGTTCGAACTTTCTTAATTTTTACTGGGAAGATTATTCACACAGAGTGCTGTTATGACCCGGAATGCGCTGCCTGGAAAGGCAGTGGAAGCGGATTCAATAATAGGGAATTGGATTGTTAATGGAGATGGAAGAATTATCAGGGCTATGGGGAACGAGCAGGGCAATGGAACTATTTGACTATCTCTTTCACAGAGCCGGCACGGGAAAGATGGACCGAATGACTTCATTCTGTGCTCTATCAGACTCAAGTTTCTATGACATTTCTGTTTCTAATTTCTTTGTGAAAGACAGACAGTCGAAACAGTCAATAGAATATTCTCGGCCTCACGGAGACAATCACCATTCACAATGTTTGATCGATCGTCGCCCAGTTTTGTTATGTTTAACTGAGCACAGCAAGATCCAACAGAAAGCAGTGAGATTCATGAACATGGTGGAGCCAAGTGATGCTTAACATCTGTATTTAAGGAGATCAGAATTTAATTGTAGTTTCACTCTTCAACAGAGTTTTTGTCTCCCTGAAGCTCTATTTGTTTGCGTTTTTCACAATAAGGGTACTGTTTTGTCCCGTTTCCCTTTACTTGCGAGTTCATATTGGTATTTTCATTTTACTTCTAAATCTGGGTCACTCAATTGTTTGCGGTTTTTGTCATCGTGAGAACTTGTCCCAAACTCTCTCAGTTGTCGGTTGGGTTCAGTCTGTGCAGTTTCCGCAGTGGTTTAACTGTTACTCACTGGGAACTAGCTCTTCCGGCTGTCTGATATTTTCAATTCGTACACCCATTGGCTGAGTAGTTATCCTGTTCACAAAGCAGAGTTTCTCTCATTTTAATATTGTACAGACTCTGCAGAATAGGAACAGGCCTTTCGGCTCAACTGGCCTATGTCTGATTTTATACTCCACAGGAGCCACCTCACACTTTAATAACCTTTTCCCATCCTGACCTCTTTGTCCCTTTATTCCTTTCTCCCTGATATATTTTACAAGCCTCCCCTAAAGTACATCAAGGCCATATTCTCCAACTACTCACTGTGACAGCGAGTTCCACGTCCTGACTTCTATTTGTGTAAATAAATTCTTCCTAATGTCTTTATTTGTTCAGTAAATTAATATCTTACATTTATGGCTCTTTGTTATCGGCCAGCTGATAACTGAAAACATTTTCTCCAACTGTACCCTGGCAAACAACTTTAGCAGGAGTAAAAGGATAGTTAATCAGAATGTCAGACGCTGGGAATTGTTTTTCTCCAAGGATTAGAGCTGGGACCACTGCTGTTCACAATTTATATTAACGATTTGAACTTCAGAATCAAAACATCAATTTTTAAATGTGTGGATTACAGAAAATTTTGGGTGCTGGGGTGGTGGAGGTGGGGCTGACGGTGGTGGGGGGAGGGGGGGGTGTTGTTGCTGTGCTGGGAGGATGGGTGGTAGTCAATACTGAGGAGGACTGCAACAAATTACAGGAAGACATTAATGACCTTGCAGAATGGGCAAATAATTGGCAAATAATATTCAACACAGATAAATGTGAGATGATACTTTTTGGTAGGAGGTCACTAATCACTTGGAAGGTGCGAGTCCCGGTGGGGTAGAGGAACAAAGGGATCTCGGAGTACAAATGCACCAATTGCTAAAAGTTAAGCGATAGTTTAGCAAGGCCGTAAAAAAGCAAACAAGGCAATAGGCTTTATTTTTAGAGAAATATAATTGAAAAGTAGGGAAGCTTTGATGAACTTGTATCGAACCTTGATTAGACCACACTAAGAGTAATGCATGCAGTTCAGGTCGTCTTATTATAAAAAGGATTCGGAGGCACTGGAAAGGGTGCGGAGAAAATTTACAAGATAACAGAAATGCGTGGGTCGACATATCAGAAAAGGATGAAGAGGCTGTGTCTTATTGCTCTTCAATAAAGAAGGTTGAGGGATGAACTAATGGAGGTCTTCAAAATTATGGAAGTTTTCATAAAGTAGAGAATGTTTCCACTTGTGGGCAGAAGAATAACTAGAGGCCATCGGTAAAAGATAGTCACCAATAAATCCAATAGGCAATTCAGAAGATGCTTCTTTACTCAGATAATGGGGAGAATGTGGAAATTGCTACCATGGGGCGTGGTTGAAGTGAATAGTATAGATGCATTTACAGGAAGCTAGATAAGCATATGGGGAAGACGGGATTTGCCAGTTACGATGATAGATTAGATGGTGAAAGATGGGAGGAGGCTTGAGTGAAGCATGAGCACCAACATGAACTATTTGGGCCGAAAGGCCTGCTTCTTGTTTAGTTTAGAGATACAGCACTGAAACAGGCCCTTCGGCCCACCGAGTCTGTGCCGACCATCAACCACCCATTTATACTAATCCTACACTAATCCCATATTCCTACCACATCCCCACCTGTCCCTATATTCCCCTACCACCTACCTATACTAGGGACAATTTATAATGGCCAATTTACCTACCAACCTGCAAGTCTTTTGGCTTGTGGGAGGAAACCGGAGCACCCGGAGGAAACCCACGCATAAACTATGTAAGCCTATGTATGTAATAATGTCACACTTTCCCGCAATATCCTCCTTCTGCCACTTTCTTTCCCAGTCACTTAACCTATCTTTGTCTCTTTGCAGCACGCTTGCACCCTCCTCACAACTTATTTTCCCACCTAGCTTTATATGATCAGCAAACTTGGATATACTATATTGGGTCCCTCATCGAAGTCATTGGTATAGATTGGAAATAACTAAGGCTCAAACTCCGATCGTATGTTACTAGTTACACCCTGTTATCCCCAAAATGGTCTATTTATTCCTACTCTCTGTTTCCTGTCACTGAACAAATCCTAAATCTATGCTATTATAATACTCCTAATCCCATGAGCTCTACTCCTGTGTAACAGCCTGCTGTGTGGCACCTTATCGAATGCCTTCTGAAAATCCAAATATACTTCATCCACTGGTTCGTTTTTAACTACCCTTCTAGTGAAACCTCAAAAAAGACGAATAGATTTCTCAAGTATCATTTCTTGTTCATAAAGCCATGTTGATTCTGCATAATTTTATTATGATTTTCCGGTTGTCCTATTACCATCTCCCATTTTTGTTATTATTTGGGATATTACTGATGGTAGCTGGCCTATATGTCTCTGTTGTCTCTGTCTCTCTTTTCTGGAGCAACGGGATAACTTTTTCTCAGTTCCAATCCACCGTTCCAGAATCGAGAGAATTCTGAGATCAAACCAATAATTTCATTCGCCCTTTTGAGACCCTCGGACTAGGCAATCAGTTCTAGGAGATGTGTAGCTTCTAGCCCCATTAATTTATTCAGCGTCTTTGTTATTAATATTAAATGCTTTAACTTCTTCACTTGGTTCTCCACAATTTCCATTATGTTCTTTATGTCCTCTACTGTAAATGCAGACACAAAATATCGAAAGAGATTTTTCCTGTCTCTGCTTCTAAGAGCCCACGTTTACTTTCACTGCTCTCTTCCTTTTAACAAAATTGCAAAGGTTCTTACAATCTGTTTTCATTTTTCATGCTAGTTTACTGTCATATTTCATTTACTCCCTCTTCATCATTTTGTGGTCATTCTTTGCTGATTTTTAAAAGCCTCCTAATTTTCAGGTTTACTACTCTGACAACATTGTAAGGTTCTCATTTGAATGTTACACGATCTTTAACTTCTCTAACTATACATGGCTATACCATTTTTCCAATGGAGTTGTCCATTCCGCAATGGAATGTATGTTCGTTGAGAATTGTAAATTATTTATTTAATTGTTTACAATTGTTCATCGAACATTATAGATTTTAATCTGGACTTCCAATCTAGCTCACCCTGCACTTCCTTCATAACTCCGTAATTGGCCTTTAAAAATAAGAACCCAGTTTCGGGCTTGACCACATTACGCGCAAATTGAAGATGACAGCTATCATCTTATGATCACTCTTCCCCAGAATATCCTTTACTTTCAGATAATGAATTGATACAGTCTCGTGTCAAAGCACTAGATCTGAGATAGTCAATTTCAAAGTTACTTTCCGCAACATATTGTTCGAGAAAGGTGTCTCGAATGCAGTCTTGAAACTTATTCTCCCATCTACTTTTGTCAATTTACTTTGCTCATTCTACATAGAGATTACAGGCCCCCATGATTATTGTATTCATCATGGTACATGCTCTTCTAACTTCCTGATTTATACTCTCTCTAACAACATGATTACTTTAAATGTGCTGATATTTTCTGCGCTTTGTTATTTCCTAGCTGCACCATACAGATTTTAGATCCTGACTTTTTGGTGTTAGATCCTTTCTCAATACTGCCTTTATCTCATCCTTTATTATCCGGCCTACCCGTTGTCTTTTTCATTTTGCCTAGTTTTTTCCCCAAAAGTCAAGTACTCTTGTATATTTAGTTCCGAACTTTTGTCATTCTGTATCCATGTCTTAGTAATCCTCCTAGATCAATTACATTGATCTGTATTTATGCCATTAATCAATCTGTCGTCTTACAATTGCTTCGTGCATTCAGATGTAACGTCTTTCATTTTAGTGTTTTCCTATTTTTCCCTGATCTGGCCTTAGTCGTCCAGGGCCTATTACTCTCATTAATCCATCCATCACTTCCTGACTCAAACTGCTGGATTTCACCCAAATCGGTACTCAGCTCTACAGCCTTGACTTAGCTTTTCAAACTTGCTAAATTAGCATTGGGAATATACTATGTCCCCTATTTAACTGACGGCATCAGACATGTGGCTGCAAGTGTCAAAGGAGCCGCTGCAGTGGTGGGCTCAGTTTCCCGATACCACATTCACACTGCCCATCCCGGAATGGAATATTCTGTCACCCTCTCCCATGCTCACAGGGACAGGCAGAGTTTACTCAGTCACAGTGAAGAGGGTGAGCGGAGGCCGGAGTCTCGACAATCTGCACTCATTGAAATCAACTGTGGATCAGAGTGAGAAAGAGTTTGGGATGTTTTGGGGATCCTCCGAAGTCCACGCTAAACCTGCGATGGTCCAGATGAGGTCCGCACCCCACAGACTGCCTTCTCTGTGGGAATTTCTCCTCATGTCTCCAGACCCAAACCTGCACCCGACTCACGGTTCATAGTCTGCCCTGAATCTAAAACTGCAGTGGAAAATGTCCATGAGGAAACTGCTCTGTTTTATTTTCAAGAGATTGAGGTGATATTGTTCGCAATAATAAACTGAGGGTGAACATTCAGTCTGACAGTCAGCTGCACGGCAGGGTTTGCAGTCACTTACCCGCTGTGACAGTCACCACTGTCCCGGATCCATCCACGTATTTAATCTTGGAACACAGTGATACCGCTCTCAGTCATCCCTGTGCAAGAACTACCGACACCTCAATCTGCTGGTTACACATCACCAGACAGTCGGTGCTGCCCAATTATTCGAGGGATTTGAGACTAATAAACAATATTCCATGTTTCATATTCCCTGTCGATACCAACTGTTCTTTGTGAGACTCTGAGCTCTTGGTAAAATGGCCCAGAAACACGGGCCAGAGATGGACGCTTCATAGAAATTGAGAAAAATTTCAGAGAAAGATAATAGAAAGGAGAAAATTACAATAAAATGAAACCATATTACAGCGATAATAACATCAAACCTGCAATTTAGCATCCGAGCCCTGGGAATTTCTATTTCAATTGTATAGAGGTATTTGCTCAGGTCTCTCCCACTGTGGCCAGCCCAATAAACACTGTGCTTCAAGTCAGCATCAAATCCCCCTGTACTTGGCGAGATGTGGGGACAATTGTTAAAGGGTTCCCGGTTCCAGCTGTTAGAACAGGATCCCATCTGGTGTTAGGGATTTGTAACTGTGATCAGTCATTCCCAATTACCATTCACTGACACCAATCCCGGCAATGGCGGCATCATCTGCACACATTCTGCATTAATATAACTCCAGATGTTACCTGGAAAATGCCAATCTCATTATAAACTAGATTGTGGTCTGACGGTGCGACACGGAACTGTGGGGCTTGACGGCAGATTCAATCCGCTTTTTAATAATTTGTTTCTGTGATAATCTGCAGTGAGAGATTTTGTACCGCGGGAAGCCAAGGCCCATCACTGTGTGTCTTTGTACTCAGCTTTACAGTAATAGGTGGCGGTGTCTTCAACTCTCATATCCAGAATTTCTAGCGAAAATGTATTTTTTGCCTTATTCACAGACACATCAAATCGTCCTCCGCTGGAGATCCGCTCCTGCTCTGTGCTGGTCTGGGTTTGTCTGAAGAAATGTCCATTTTGGAAATAATCCCATGAAGCACCAGAGAAAACACAGTTGATGGTGAGAGACTGACACTCCTTCCTGGTCACCGCTGCCGGGGTCTGTGTCACTGACTGACTGAAAGAGCCTGGAAATTAAACAGAGAGAGTTTAATGGGCCATCAGAGCCGAACCACATAACGGGGCTAAAACCCCAGAAAGTGACTGTAATTCGGATGGACTCGGGCAGTTTTATATTAAATCCACACAATGTCGGTTTGTTTGATCGGTACTCACGGGGTAAACAGACACACAGGGTGAAAACAAGGAGGATTCCCATCGTTCTGCTGCCTGGAGCTGATGGTTTATATGACGGGGAGCTGGAGACTGCAGTCCTGGACTGCTCTGGGAGACTGGACCTCAGAGCTGGACTGAAATACTTCAGGGGGATCGATTTGCAGAGGGCAGTGTTCCGGAGATCTTTGATGGGCCGCACGGTTCCCGGGTGGCTGGCTGTGTGCTGTGTGAATGAGAGACAGGTTTAAAAAGGTTACTTGCAGTTTTCTCTCGCTTCATTGGGTCTATGAACTCGATGTGAAATTCCCTCCCACATTAGTCTGATGTACAGGGGGTGGGGCTGGGGGAGTTGTTCTGTCAGCAGAGGCTGCCGTCCTCCTTTCACCCACAGTAATGAGCTGGGAGGTCGGTGCATGTGTTTCTGTTGGGTGGTGTTTGTTGAGGGTGGAATGTGGGCCCAGGACACCGGGAGAATCCTCCCTTCCCGCTCTTATTCCTATAGTGCCGGGGATTCTTTAACATCTCCCTGAACGGGCTGGCGGGGCCTCAGTTAAACATCTGAATTGAAGGACGGAGCCTCAGACCCGGTAGCTTCCCTCAGTCCAGCAACTGAGGGTCAGGTTACAATATGAGCCAGTCCAGTGACATTGTCAATATCCAGGTAGATATCCACTATATACGCAAAGAATGAACTCTCCCTGTCATTTAAACAAATGCTTCCTGCGCCCTCTCCGACAGTGGTTTGTGTTTAAAATGTTTTATCAATTCAGTAATGATAGATTTCCAGATCGGTAATATTACAAGAACACAAAAAATAGGAGCAGAAGTAGACCACATGGTCCATCGAACCTGCTTCGCCACTCAATACGATCATGGCTGATCTTGGGCTTCAAATTTACTTTCCTGCCCACACCGCATTTCCCTTGATTCCATGCGAGATCAAAACTCTATCGATCCCAGCCTTAGAAGTATTCAGTAATGGAGCATCCAGAACCCTCTTGTGGAGAGAATTCCAAAGATTCACAACCCTTTGAGTGTAGTAATTCCTCCTCATCTCAGTCCTAAATGATTGACCCATTATCCTGAGACTGTGTCCCCGTGTTTTAGATTCCCTGACCACTGGGAACAATCGCTCAGCTTCTACCCTATCAAGCCCTTTCACAATCTTGTATGTCTCAATTAGATCACCTCTCATTCTTCTAAACCCCAGAGAATATCGGCCCAATTTATTCAGCCTCTCATCAAAGGAGAACCCCCTCACCCCAGGGTCCAATTTAGTAAAATAAAAACAAAATACGACAGATGCTGGAAATCTGAAATAAAAACAAAAACATGCTGGAAATACTCAGCAGGTCTGGCAGCATCTGTGGAGAGAGAAGCAGAGTTAACGTTTCAGGTCAGTGACATTTCATTGACGACCAGATCTGCCGAGTATTTCCAGAATTGTTTGTTTTAATTACCAATTTAGTAAATCTCCGCTGCCCTGCCTCTGGTGCAAGTATATTCTTTCTTAAATGTGGAGACCAAAACTGCACACATTATTGCAGGAGCGATCTCACCAAAGCCCTGTACAATTTTAGCAAGACTTGTAACTTATTTCTGTACTCCAATCCCCTTGCAATAAAGGCCAACTTGCCATTTGCCTTCCTAATAGCCTGCTGTGTCTGTATGTTACCTTTGTGCGTTCCTTGTACGAGTTCCCCCAAGTCTCTCTGAACATCAACACTTACCAGTTTTATACGTTTAAAAAATATTCTGTTTTTCTATTTTTGCTACCAAAGTGAACAACTTCACACTTTCCCACGTTATACTCCGTTTGCCATCTTGTTGCCCACTCACTTACCCTGTCTATATCTTTTTGCAGCCTCTCTACATCCTCCCCGCAGCTTACCTTTCCACCGAGCTTTGTGTCATCAGCAAACATTACTCTCTGTCTCTTTATCCAATTCATTAATATAGAGTGTAAACAGCTGTGGCCCGAGCACTGATCCTAGTGGCACCCCACTATTCACTGCCTACCAACTTGAAAATGACCCATTTATGCCCACTCTCTGTTTCCTTTCTGCTAACCAATCCTCTATCCACGCTGATATATTACCCCCAACACCATAAACGCTTATCTTGCTTATTAATCTTTTATGTGGCACCTTATCGAATGCCTTTTGAAAATCCAAGTATACTATATCTACTGGCTCCCCTTTATCTACCCTACTAGATACATCCTCAAAAACTCTAATTAACTTGTCAAACTGGACCTCCCTTCAGTAAAACCATGCTGACCTGTTCTAATCATACTATGCTTTTCCAACTGCAATGTTAAGAATTCTTTAATAAATAGTTTCCAGCATCTTCTCAACGACTGATGTCAGGCTAACTGGCCTGTAGTTACCCGTTTTCTCTCTACCTCCTTTCTTGAAAGGCGTGTGACATTTTCCAACTTCCTGAATCGAAGGAATTCCGGAGAATCACAGCCAGTGCAACCACTATCTCTGTAGCTATCTCTTTTCGAACCCTAGGATGTAGGCCATCTGGTCCCAGGGACTTGTCAGATATTAGTCCTTCATGTTTCTCCAATACCTTTCTGGACTGATATCAATATTCTTAATTTCCTCACTCTTTTTGGCAGAGTTTCCAGTTGCAGTGACAGATTGAAGCTACACTCGGAAAGACAAATGACTTTGGAGGATCTCTGTTCTTGGCGTTTGTTTGAAAGATCACAGCCACTAACTTGTGAAATCTGTTTATTGTGTATAAACAATCTCTGAGCCAGCAATACGCTCTGATCAAATAAACCCTGTGAACAGGCCGCGTTCCAGGTTTTTGGGATAATGACAGGGAGACGGGGATAGGGCTACTCAGGGCAAAAGGGGACTTCCAGAGCACAGTCTGGCACAAACATAGCCAAGGGTTTAATCGACCTCACAGGACCGCCGGATGGGCTGCTGCAGGGTCCCAATGTCTACTGCGAAATCTAATTCTCATCGGTTGAAGAATACGCACAAACTGTCTGCTTGATCCGTAATTTTTGCACGTCAAATACTTCTTCGGGCATTGCAGCGGGGAGCGATCGAAGGTGTGAGAGGGCGACTGAGAGGAAGGAATCGGCTTGCTTGGAGCAAGTGGCAGAGATCGGGGAGGGTTGTGGGGGAACCAGGGAGCGAGCGCCCGCAGGCCGGGGGCAGCAGCAAGGCCGGAGCGAGTGGCTAAGGGAAGGCAGTGGGGAGCGACCGCGAGAAGCGCAATGGCAGGAAGGAGCGGGGGGACTGTTCGAGCTGGGATAGAGGCGGCAATGTCAGCCATTGAGGGGATTTTCGGGTTAAATTTAGGCTGCAGTTGCAGATAGCGCTACCGCTAGGGGGCGCTGGTGTGGCACATGCGCAAATGCAGCATGTGCCACAAAAACGTCACAGACTGCGACTTTAGGCAGCTGCCAGGACTAAAGATGGCGCTGCTCAAATAATCACATGGAAGCAACCAAACAAGTACATGTCAGCACACAATGGCGAAGTGAGAGAGCGAACGAGCTGGCCGGGGCGCGGGCTGGGGCCGGGGAGGGAGGGAGGGAGGGATGGGGGAGCGGGCCTGGGAGGGAGGGAGGGAGGGGGGAGCGGGCCGGGGAGGGATGGAGGGAGCCGAGCGGAGTGGGCCTGGTAGGAGCGTAGCGGCTGGCGAGTGGGCAAGTGAACGGCCCGGTGACGGAGGGGAGTGGAGCGGGCCTGGGGGGAGCGGAGCGGCCGGCGAGTGGGCGAGAGAACTGCCCAGTGACGGAGTGAAGTGGAGCTGCCGGAGACAGCAGCGTGAAGGGCGGGGGGGGGGTGCGTTTTTCTATGCATGCGCCGTAAATTTGCAATAGCAAAAGACTTACCAAACTTACTCGCACCCGGCGACACCAAGGTCATCGGCCGCTCGCTCCCCATGGCTCTCTACGGCCTCTTGCTTCCGGCCCTCTCCATCCAGCCATTCTCTCCAGCTGCAGATCCCCCATCCAGCCGCTTTCTCCCCTACTCTCAACTGTACTTCAGGCATTGCAGCTCTCTGGTCCCTGTCTTTTGCATCCCTCTCTTCAAGAGCTTCTGAATTTAACTCCCTCCCACTACCCCCCCACACCCCCTCTCTACCTTCCCCCTCTTCCCCCACCTCCCCCTCATACCCCCTCTCCCCCTCATACCCCCTCTCCCCCCACCCCTTCACAATCCCCTCCCTCCCACCACTTCACAAACCCCTCCCCCTCACAACCCCCTCACTATTCCCCCTCACAACCCCTCCTATCCCTGCCACCCCTTCACAACCCCCTCTCCCTCCACCCCTTCAGAACCCCCTCCCTCTTCCCTCTCCCCCCCCCCAACCCCCTCATAACCCCCAGCCCCCAAGGACCACACCGCAGTTGAATATCTGAAGTGCAGTTGCAAAGTCGGGAAAATAACATCAAAAACCAGGTTTAATTATTGAGAAATTTTATTAAGTGCATTAAACAATCAAGTCACTGCTGTGCATGGATACATGAGTGTTGTGTTGCCAGCATTCCCGTGAGACAGACAGGCCGTGTCTCTGCTATGCAGAACTAAAGAGATTGTTTCTGGAGAGCCTTGTGGTGAATGAAAGTGTGGCTCTCTATTCCACTACTGCATTGGCCATGTGAAGAAGGCAAAGTCACAAAGAGTCTGAGCTCAGTCTATTCTTAATGAATGTTCCACAAACGCATCCCAATGTGCGCTCCCACTTCATCCACAAATGCAAGGTTCCTTTCCGTATCGTGACAAGCTCCGCAGCACGATCCAGAATTGATTCCTGACAATGCAGCCTGCCATTTGACGTCATCAGGCTGCGCCATGGTGTGCACATGCGCAGACGGGCTCCTGCCCTCTGTGCATGCGATGTGTTCCGGCTTGCCTGGACTGGTTCACGCCGCTCCGCTTCCCTCCGTCACTGGGCCGTTCGCTTGCCAACTCGCTGGCCGCTCCACTCCTACCAGGCCCACTCCGCTCCCTCCCTGGCCCGCTCCCCAGCCCTGGCCCGCGTCCGGCCAGCTCGTTCGCTCTCTCACTCCGCCATTGTGTGCTTACATGTGTTTGTTAGGTTGCCTCCCTGTGATTATTTGAGCAGCGCCATCTTTAGCCCTGGCAGCTGCCAAAAGTCGCAGTCTGTGACGTTTTTGTGGTACATGCTGCATTTGCGCATGTGCCAAATCAGCGCCCCCTAGCGGTAGCGTTGTCTGCAACTGCAGCCTTGTCAAATTGCTGTCTGTGGGAGCTTGCTGTGCGCAAATTCGCTGCCTCATTTCCTACTTTACAACATTGGCTGCAATTTAAAAGAACTTCATTGGCTGTAAAGTGTTTTGTGATGTCCTGATGTCCTGAAAAGAGCTCCAAAAATACAAGTCTTTGTTTAGAAAAGGCCCAAAATGGAACAGTAAACAGCAGCATTTCAATTAGTCTCCTCTTTTCCAGGAAACAAATACTCGCCACACTGTGTTGAAAATAAAGTTGATTTATTCAATATTTATCGAGCCAAGTTAGAGGGTTATGAACATCAGCAGAAACAAACCCCGACTGTCAGAATGAACACGGTTCAGTCCTGGATGTGATTAACAGAAGCAATAACAGCAGAATCCGACCCCTGCAGTCACTTATGAACTCGCTGGTGCTTCAGCAGGTTGCCTGACCGAGTGAATCCCTTCCCACACATAGAGCAGGTGAACGGCTTCTCCCCAGTGTGAGTGCATTGATGTCTCAGCAGATCCTTTTCCCCTTTAAAGTTCTTCTCACTGTCAGCACATTTAAAAGGTTTGTTATCAGAGTGAACCCGTTGGTGTGTAGAGACCGGATAACTGAGCAAATCCCTTCCCACAGATGGAGCAGGTGACTGGCCTCTCCCCAGTGTGACTCCGTCGATGAGTTTCCAGTTTAGCTGGGCATTTGAATCCCTTCCCACAGTCCCCACGGTTTCTCCGTGATGCGGGTGTCCTTGTTTCTTTCCAGGGTGGATGATCAGTTGAAGCCTCGTCCACACAGAACACGTGTACAGGTTCTCCCCACTGTGAATGATGTGATGTTTTTTCAGGCTGTGTAACTGGTTACAGCTCTTTCCACAGTCAGTGCACTGGAACACTCTCACTCAGGTGTGTCTCAGTGCTTTTCCAGTCACTCTGATGTTTGAAATCTTTTCTGACAGACAGAATAGACAAACATTTCTCCTTCTGCATTCCAAGGACAATGATATTCAGGTCCTGATGAATCGAGTCGCTGTCAGATCTTGATGTGATGTTTAATTTGAGTTTGCTGTGTGTAAATCCTTCTCTTTTAAACCCTGTAAAAGGAGTTTAGAAAAGCCATCACTGTCAGTCCAGGATAGAAAATCACAACATTCTTTCCTCCTGCTTCCTGACCCACGATGACCGCACATGTTCCTGTTCCACATTTCTTCCTATAAAGATGACGGCCGTTAACCCAGGCCTGTCTCTGGGAGAGGTCCTGCAGCTGCCTCCCCACTCAGTACAAACACGGGACTGGAATGTTCTTATTCAGGGTTTGAGATCTATACCTGGTGTTTGTAAATCAGATAATGTTTCCTGTTTTATATTGGGGACTACACTCAGTGTGTGTGAAACCCACGTTGCCCCAGGTTTGTTAACCCGCTCCCTCCAGCCTCCTCTTCCTGTTCCATTCCATTTCTCACATTCTTGCACTCACCCGTTCCCCATCTCCCAGAAACACTATAGGGTTCCCCTTGTCCTCACCTTCCACCCCACCAGCCTCCACATTTAATACATCATCCTTCATCATTTCCCTCACCTCCTGTGTGATGCCACCAAACACATCTTCCCCTCCCCTTTCAGCATTCTGGTGGGACCGTTCCCTCTGTGACACCCTGGTTCAAATCTCTATCACATCCAACACCCTTTCCCCTTCCCATGCAAACACATGAGACATAACACCTGCCCTCTTAACCCCCACCTTCTCACTGTCCAAGGCCACAAACACTCGCTCAAGGTCAAACAGAGATTTACTTGTACTTCTTTCAATTTGGTATACTGCATTCACTGCCCACGATGTGGTTTCCTCTACACTGCTGAAAACAGAAACAGATTAGGTGACTCAGTTCAGTTCACAAGGATGACCCTGAGCTTCTGGTCATTTGCCATCTTAATTTTCTGCTGCTTTCCGACTATAACCTCTCTATCCTCGGCCTCCTACACTGTTCCAATGAAACTCAACAGAAGGTGAAGGAACAGCATCTCATCGTTCAATTTGGAACAACAGTCTTCCAGACTCAGTTCATCTATTTCAGATCATTTCTGTTACAATTAAGTGGGATGTAAACAGTAACCCCGAAACTTACCAGCACCTTCAGGAGAGATGATAGGAAATGTGCTGTGTGAGAATAAAAGCATAGTCTGCAAATCCTCCCCTTCTAATACCCTGCAAAAGCAGTTTACAAAAGTCATCATTGTAAGTACAGGATAGAAATTCAGAACAGACAATTCTAGTTTCTATGGAACATTTTTCCCTCTCTTGTTCCCCCAAAAGCTGTAAATCCCCGTCCCACAAACTCTCCCTCCTCCTTGTACTCATCGCACCATCTGCACCATTTCTTTCCTCCACTGCCAGTTTTCTCCCTCCCTCTACTCTGACTGGGTTCAGTTCTCCAGCCCCTATTTGCAGAGTGAGAATCAAATCAATGAGTCAATGATTTTCTCTCCTGGTCACGGGGAGCCTGAAGCCCCGCCCACTCTCTGTGCCGTCATCAAGATGGCTGCGCATGCGCTCTGCTCCCCGGTCATCCAAGATGGCTGCCGTTAGCCAAGGTTTGTTCTCGGGAAAAGAAAACTCGGAGTTGTAAATGCGGGACATGGAAGTTCTTATTCGGGGCCTGCGGACGACACCAGGTGTTTCTGAAACCTCCCCTGTGCCTAAGTCCGACTCTCTTCCAACTGTGAAAGCGTCTCCAGCACTCGCAGAGCTTTGATCAAAGAGACACTGCGCATGTTCTCGATACAATCCAGCACGCACCTGCGCACTGGGATCATGTCCTGTGAAAAGGGCAGATTCAGTTGATGGGTAATTTCTGACTGATCGCAGCAGCTGCGCGAAGTGCGAATGTCGGGAGCGCGTGGAAGATTTTTTTTCCAACAAATAAGTTTGAACGGAAAACGGTTTAACGGTCGCCGGCGTTGCCATGGCTGCGGGGGCGGGGCTTGGTAACGGTGCGCGCCGGCACAGGTGGGCCATCGAGCAGCAGCAGCAGGTGAGCGGTCAGGAACAAGGCCGCGGAGAGAGCCTGGGGCTCGAGTGGGAGCCGGCAGGCCCCGGGCTGGCCTCTCTCCTGGGGAGGACACCACTCTGACTGGGGCCACCCAAAACACTGAAACACGGGGATTTTAATGTCACAGCCTTTGAGGGGGAGGCAATGGGTGTGAGAAAACCTGGTTGATAATTACTGAGCTTGGATGGGTTTTGGTGTCTCCAGTGGGTGGGCTTCAGATTTTCCACCAGTCCCTTTGAGGAAAGGACTGGCTGCAAGTTTTTACTAATTCATTCTTGGGATGTGGGCATCGCTGGTAAAGCTGGTATTTATTACCCTGTCCCTAGTCACCCCTTGAGAAGGTGCTGGTGGTGGGCGGCCGCCTCCTTGAACCGGTTTCATACGACTGAGTGGTTCGTTCGGTCACTTCAGGGGCAGTTAATAGTCACCCATGTTAGTGTAAGACTTCAGTCACATATACAGGTCCAGACCGGGTAAGGACGTCAGGTTTCCATCCCTCAACGGGCATTAATGAACCAATTTTACACTAATTGTGAAAAAGTGGACTATCCGGTATTTTATCCCTTTGCTGTTTGTGGGATCTTGCTGAGTGCAGTTTGGGCTGCCCACATTATCCTACATTACAAGAATGAGTACACATTTTAAAGGTGCTTATTTGGCTGAAAAACGTTTTGGAACACCCTGAGGTCGGGAAAGGTGCTATATAAATGAACATTCTTGGGCAATCCAGCAGCTTCATAGTCACTTCTACTGACAACCAGCTTTTTTATTTCCAGATTTTGACTTTCAGTTCTCAAACTGCCATGGCAGGATTTGAACTCACTGCCTCTGGATCAATGTAACAGAACCACGACTGAGTGCTGTGTGACAGAGTGTTTAATTCGGGAATTTGGTAAGCATGGAAATTTCAAGGGTCGATCTCTTTCTAAAATCTGGTCAAGTTTCCATTTAGTATTAAACTTGACTTGTACATTAAATAGTAGTTCCTTTCATTCTTGGTCAATGGTAAACAAGTGCCTACTGATGTCAGCCGCAGAGTTAGTTACATAGGTAGATAGTTCACAGAATCGTTACAGTGCAGAAGGAGGCCATTTGGCCTATCATGTCTGCTCTGGCTCTCTGAAAGAGCAAGTCACTGAGTTCCATTCCCCTGCCTTCTCCCCATAACCCTGTACATTATTCCTTTTCATACAACTGTCTAATTCCATTTTGAATGTTTCAATTGAACCTGCCTCCACCACGTTCTCCGGCAGCGCATTCCAGACCTTAATCACTCGCTGCATGAAAAAGTTTTTCCTCATGTCACTTTTGCTTCTCTTACCAAATACGTTCAATCTGTGCCCTCTCGTGCTCGATCCTTTCGCATGTAGGAACAGTTTCTTTCTATCTGCTCTGTCCAGACCCCTCATGATTTTGAATACCTCTATCAAATCACCTCTCAGCCTTCTCTTCTCCAAGGAAAACAGTCCTATCTTCTCCAATCTATCTTCATAACTGAAATTCCTCATCTCTGGAACCATTCTTGTGAATCTTTTCTGCACTCTCTCCACTGCCCTCACGTTTTTCCTAAAGTGTGGTGCCCAGAACTCCAGCTGAGGCCGATCTCGTGTCTTATACAAGTTCAACCTAACTTCCTAGCTCTTGTACTCTATGCTCCTATTAATAAAGCTGGATACTGTATACTTTATTAACCGCTCTCTCAACCTATTCTGCCACCTTCAATGACTTGTGCACATAGACACTTGGGTCCCTCTGCTCTTGCATCCCCTTTAGAATTGTACCCTTTATTCTATATTGTCTCTCCATGTTCTTCTTACCAAAATGAATCACTTCACATTTCTCTGCATTGAACTTCATCTGCCACCTCTCTGCCCATTCCAACTTGTCTATGTCCTTTTGAAGTTCTACACCAGCCTCCTCACAGTTCACAATGTTTAGAAGCTTTGTATCACCTGAAAACTTTGAAATTTTGTTCTGTACACCAAGGTCTAGGCAATTTAACATACATCAAGAAAAGCAAGTGTCTCCTGGGGACCTGCGCTACAAACCTTCCTCCAGCCCACAGAACATCCGTTAACCACTACTGTTTGTTTCCAGTCACTCAACCCATTTCGTATCCATGTTGCTACCGTCCCTTTTATTCCATCAGCTACAAGTCTTCTCACAAGTCTGTTGTGTGGCATTGTATCAAATGCCTTTTGAAAGTCCATGTACCATATGAACAGCATTGCCCTCATCAACCCTCTCTGTTACCTCATCAAAAAACTCCAGCAAGTTAGTTAAACATGATTTTCCATTAATAAATCCATGCTGGCTTTCCTTAATTAACTCACATTTGTCCATGTGACTATTAATTTTGCCCTGAATTATTTCTTGTGGAAGTTTCCCCACCACTGAAGTTAAACTGACTGGTCTGTAGTTGCTGGGCTTATCTTTACACACTTTTTTGAACAAGGGTGTAACATCTGCAATTCCCCAGTTCTCTGACACCACCCCGAGTCTAAGGAAGACTGAAAAATTATGGCCAGTGCCTCTGCGATTTCTACCCTCACTTCCCTCAGTATCTTTGGATGCATCTCATCTGGTCCTGGTGCTTTAACCACTTTAAGTGCAGACAGCCTATCTAATGCATCCTCTTTATCAATTTTAAACCACTCTAGTAATTACCTCCTCTTTCACCATTGCCTGAGTTGCATCAGCTTCCTTGGTAAAGACAGATGCAAAATATTCATTTAATGCCTCATGCCCTCTGCCTCCATGTGTAAATCCTCTTTCTGGACCCTAATCAGCCCCATTCCTCCTTTTACCACCCTTTTCCTATTTATATGCCTATAGATAACTTTGGGATTTCCTTTAATGATAGCTGCCAGTCTCTTTTCATGCTGTCTTTTTGCTTCTCATTTGCTTTTTCACTTCCCCTCTGGACCTTCTATATTCAGCCTGGTTCTCAATGGTATTTTCTACCTGGCATCTGTCATAAGCACACTTTTTCTTCCTAATCTTAATCTCTACCTCTGTTATCATCCAGAGAGCTCTGGATTTGTTTGCCCTACTTTTCCTTTTCGAGGGAACCTACCTTGACTGTGCCTGAACTATCTCTTCTTTGAAGGTAGCCCATTGTTCATCTACCGGTTTTCCTGCCAGCTTTGACTCCAGTTTATTCGCCCCTGCTCCATTCTTACCCCCATTGAAGTTGGCTTTCCCCCAGTTAATTACTCTTACCCTGGATTGCCCTTTGTCCTTTTCCATAGTGAGTCTACACCTTATGATACAATGACCATTGTCCCCTAAATGGTCTCCTCCTGATACTTGATCCACTTGGCCCACCTCATTCCCAAAAACCAGGTCTAGCAGTGCCTCCTTTCTCATTGGACTAGCAACATACTGTTGCAGAAAATTTTCCTGAACACACTCTAGGAACTCTTGCCCCTCACTGCCCTTTACACTACTATTATCCCTGTCTATATTTGGATAATTGAAGTTCCCCATTATAACTACCCTATAATTTTTGCACTTCTCTGTAACTTCCTTGCAAATTGGTTCTTCCACATCCTTCCCAGTAGCTGGTGGCCTATAGACAACAATGTAACCACACCTTTTGTGTTCCTTAGCTCTAGCCAGATTGATTCCTTTCTCGACCCCTCTAGGGCATCCTTTTTCCCCAGCACTGCAATGTTCTCTATAATCAATACCACCACCTCTCGCCCTGTTTTCCCTTTTTCCTATCTTTCCTGAACACCTTGTATCTAGGAATATTTAACACCCAGTCCTGCCCTCCTTTGAGCCAGGTCTCTGTTATAGCCACAACGTCATTTTTCCACATGGCAATCTGCGCCTGTACCTCACCAGTCTTATTCACCACACTATGCATTCACATACATGCACATTAACTCTGATTTAGACTTTATTACTTTCTCCCTTACTTTGACCCCACCGAATAACTTACTATTCCCTACTGTAGTGCTATCTATCTCTCTCTCTATTCTGTGCAGCTTGGTATTCCTCTCTGATACCTGCTCCTGCTTCCCATACCCCTGACAAGTTGCCAGTTTTGCTTCCCTCCAATCTGAGCTCCCTCTCAGGTTCCCATCCCCCTGACAATTTAGTTTAAACCCTCCCCGACAACACGAGCAAATCTCCCTGCGAGGATATTTGTCCTGGTCCTGCTAAGATGCAACCCATCCATCTTGTCCAAGTCCCACCTGCCCCAGAACCAGTCCCAATGTCTCAGAAATCTATTGCCCTCCCTCCTACACCAGTTCTGCAGCCACGTGTTCAATCACTCAGTTCTCCTATTCCTATGCTCACTTGCACCTGGGACTGGGGGTAATCCTGAGATTACTGAAACGAAATTTACAAGAATGTTTCCAGGGCTCGAAAGTGCTGCTATGAGGAAAGATTGGATAGCCTAGGGTTGTTTTCCCTAGAACAGAGGAGGCTGAGGGGTGACTTAATTGAGGTGTACAAAATTGAGGGGCCTAGATAGAGTAGACAGGAAGGACCTGTTTACCCTGGCGAGAGGTCAATTACCAGGGGGCACAGATTTAAGGTGATTGGTAGAAGGATTAGAGGGGACATGAGGAAAAACTTTTTTACCCAGAGGGTGGTGGGTGTCTGGAATTCACTGACAGGAACGGTGGTGGAGGCAGAAACCCACAATTCTTTTACAAGGTACCTGGACATGCACCTGGGGTGCCGTAACCTGCAAGGCTACGGACAAGGTGCTGGAAGGTGGGATTAAATTGGGCGGCTAGTTTTTTCGGCCCGCACGGACACAACGGACTGAATGGCCGCCTTCTGTGCCAAAACTTTTCTATGGTTCTATGGCACTGCTTTTGAGGTCGTGCTTTTTAATCTCTTCCCTAGTTCCCTAAAATCTGCTTTCAGGACCTTATCACCCTTCTTACCTATGTCATTGGTACCAACATGGACCACAACCTCTGGCTGTTCACCCTCCCCGAGAAGAATGCCCTGCAGCCGCTCCGTGACATCCTTGACCCTGGCACCAGGGAGGCAAGGTTTACTGCTGCAGAAATGCATGTCTGTTCCCCTAACTAACAAGTCGCTTATCACGACTGCTCTTCCACTCCTCTTCCTTCCCTCCTGTGCAGCTGAGCTATCTGTGGTGCCTCAAACCTGGCTCTGACCACACTCAAGAACACACTAAATAGGAGCAGAAGTAGACCGTATGGCCCATTGAGCCTGCTCCGCCATTCAATACGATCATGGCTGATCTTGGGATTTAGTTCCACTTTCCTGCCCACTCCCCATATCCCTGCAAGACCAAAAATCTATCTATCCCAGCTGTAAATGTATTCAGTGATGGAGCATCCATTGCAAAGATTCACAACCCTTTGAGCAAAGTAATTTCTCCTCATCGCAGTCTTGAGTGATTGACCCCTTATCCTGAGACAGTGTGCCCATGTTCTAGATTCCCTGACCAGTGGGAACAATCTCTCTCAGCTTCTACCCTCTCAAGCCCTTTCAGATTTTGTAAGTCTCAATTAGGTCGCCTCTCATCCTTCTAAACTCCAGAGAATATCGGCCCAATTTACTCAGCCTATCGCCATAAGACCAGGGATCAATCTAGTAAATCCTTGCTGCACTGCCTCCAGTGCAATTATATCCTTTCTTAAATGTGGAGACCAAAACTGCACACAACAGCCCAGGTGCGGTCTCACCAAAGCCCCGTACACTCCACTGAAGAACCATCACCCTCACCAGTTCGAATCCCACCACAGCAAAAGGTGGAATTTGAATTCAATTAATAAATAATCTGGAATTAAAAGCTAGTCTAATGATGGCCGTCAAGCCATTGTCAACTGTTGTAAAATGTCTGTTCACTAATGT